>NW_027493273.1:0-336661 GCF_021521415.1 Bidens hawaiensis | reverse complement strand
CAAAGTTATTTTTTTAATCATTAAATTATAAATATATGCTTAAAAGTCGATCCATTTTTTAAAAATCAATCAATTTATCTATTATTATTATTATTATTATTATTATTATTATTGTAAATTATCATATAAATTTATAAATTATAAATCTATGCTTTAAATCTATCTATTTATTTTTCGAATAATTTAGTAAACTATATGTATATGTTAAAATGTAAGGATAATATATACCAATCACTTTTAGACATAACAAAGTTTATCATATTTAATTTCTTAGTATTTTTATCAAGGATTGTTTTTGTGAAACTTAAATTTGATTTTTATAGGTCAAAAGATGATAAATAGATTGTTTTGTACAAGCTAACTAAATTTAGGATCAAAATTTGTTACAGGTCAAAAATGAGAATTCTGTGTATTTTTAAAAGTTTGAGAATGATGTTACGGGTTCAAAGTGTTGACTTGAAAATGTCAAACGGATGAAAGTTAGAATTTTAAACATGATTTGGGTTTCAAAATTATTTTCAAATGCATTTTTGGAAATAATCAAAAGCTTCGGGATTTGGTAAATTTACTATTTTTCCATCGACTATTAAAATTTAAGAAAAGGTTGCGAACACTTTTGACATTCCATCCCCATACCTATCAATGCTTCTAACTTTTATTAAATTTGAAATGTTTGTGTAAGCATTAACTTTTCCTTCAATGGTGATCAGAACGTTGTATCGGAAGCATGTCATGCAAAACTATGCTTATATTAGCCAAAATATTCACAAAATTGAATGAGTTAACATGTTGTTTTTTTATACTATCATTATGACAAAGTCGAGAAGCTCCCTGAAACTTATCAAAATCTTTTTCATTGTGTAGCTCAGAAAAACATAGTTAATGAAAAACATCCTTTGTTACAATTTAATGTTCTCCTTTCCTTCGATGGGTGGTAAATTGATAAATATATCAATAAAGGTAACACTTATTTTGTATTTAAGCTGACTGTTTATAACTACTATTGTATGAGAAGTCTTATTCCTGAAATTGGTTAATAACCAAAATGCTTTTAATTATACATATATGACACTAAGAATGAAATTTTCAATAGAAAGAGCGTTCTTTGGTACATTTTTGCATGTGTATTTTTTTATTAAGTTCATTTAAAAAAAATCATTTTGTGATTTAAATAAAATTAATTTATGTACATATAGTATAGATACAAGCATATATATAATACATTTTTTCATATACATTATATAATTATTTGCTTTAATTGCAATTTTATAATTTCAATAATCCCGTGTTTAACACGGACTCAAAAGCTAATACTATAATATTCAAAAAGTTTCATTATGTCTACAACTTTTAAGAAAAAACCATCCATTTTTCAGGGAGATTAAACTAAAAGTTTTAATCAATGAAATTAGATGGATTAAAAAAATACAAACAAATACATATTAAAAGAGGTAACTACCTAAACCGTTCAGCCAAATTCATTAGCATAAGCACGAGTCATTCTCATTGTTAACCTAAATTTCATGATGATTCCGTTGTCTGTACACAATAAAACAACACACTTGCTGATGAATATCACAACATTAATAAACGATGAATCCACCAGCAAAGACCCTGCAACATGTCAACATATAATATGAGATAATTGAAGTATGCTTATTGAATCAACCTAACAATATATTTATGTAAACATATAAAACAACATGTAGATTTTCATAAAAACGATTGAGATAGAAAGGTGCCTTGCAACATTTTTGCAACCTACAAACATGTCAAACCATCATTATGTGTGTAAATATGTTTTTATACTTAGATGAATAACATGCATATACATTAGGGTTTGAAACAACTAAAGCAACCTCAAATTATAGATCTAAACCTAAATCAATACATGCAATTAATTTAATCACTCAGCAAACATCTAATTGTGTAATAAATTCTCGTACAAGAGAAATTAGGGTTTAAAGTGGAACTCACCGTGATATCTTATGTTCAAAAAAGGGTAAATTATTGTGACATCTGCCCCGATCCGACCCGACCCAAGTACCCGTTTCTCCGATCCGATCTCTTTCTTTTATGGTTTAATATTTATTTATACTTATATTTTACTTTATATAATAATAATATATTTTCCTTCCTTCTTCTTCTCTCTTTTCCTTCCCGCCGTCCCGTCCCTCTTCTTCTCTCTTTCCGCCTTCTTTTCCTTCTTGTTGCCATCCCGCCTCTTTCTCTCTCTTGTCGTCGTTCCGCCCTTAAGCCTTGAACCTCCCCCCCCCCCTTCTCTCTTTGTCCTTTGTTTCTTCCCGCCTAAGGTTGTCTGCGCAGCTCCACGCGCTAGACTCCTTACAAGGAAGCCTGCGTGAAGACCAGTTGTTCCTGCGATACGCGAGGCGAACTGTTCTCGCAGCGCGCTAAGGATTGTAGTTCTTCTCGCAGCGCGCTAAGAACGGTAGTTCTTCCCGCGACGCGCTAAGAATTGTAGTTCTTCTCGCAGCGCGCTAAGGATTTGTAGTTCTTCCCGCGACGCGCTAAGGATTTTAGTTCTTCCCGCGGCGCGCTAAGGTTTGTTCTGTCTGCCTTCGCCCTCGCGCGCTCAATCTTCTCGTGTGCGCAGCCTCTCGCGCGCGCAGCTTTCTCGCGCTGTCTTGTGTCCTTTCTTCTGTTTTAACTTGCTTGTTTGCTTTTGATATCTTATCTTTTGAGCTGTTGACCTAACCTGTCTTATGTCTGAAAAGTTACTTTCGGCGTAGCATGCGCACCAACCCCATTGGTTGGCAGGAAAAGTGACTGACATTATCTTTTGAGATCTGCTTTTTCCATGCTTGACCAGTTCCTTTATCTGACCCTCCCATGCCTGTTTACTGTTACCTGTCAGCTTTTTCCTTGTCCCCTGCAGCTGCCATATCTTTTGATATCTTTTGCTTTTGGAACCTTTTTGCTTTTGTTATCTTTTGCTTGATCCTGTTGAAGATCTTTTCCCCTTTTTCTGGATTTATGTCTCCTAGGGTTTCCCTATAAATAATAATGTTAATTTCCTAACACTACACACACAATACTTATTATCTTTCTCTCCTGTTCTCTCTTGCTCCTTGCCGTTGTTCTTCCTCAGCCGCCTCCCTCTCTGCCTCCGTCTTCCTCCCTGTTCTGCCCTGCTTTTCCGGTAATATATATTATATATAATAATTTACTTATTAATTATGCTAACTTATAAACAAATCATTAAAACAATAATCTTATTTATAGGTTAACTTGTGCTTGTTTAAAGTTGGTTCTTGCTTTATCTTTCACCGCACCGTTTATCAAGTGAGTAATCTCGTACCTAATCCCTTTTTATTTTTAATGTTTTGGGATGTTCATGTGTTCATACAAACTTAGAGTCTTAAACTTGTTTATGAACTTTAGTCGCGCAGTATCCCATGTGTTGAGGACGTTTACTTGGCTGTTTATTTGTATGTGTGTATCATTAACCGCTTTGTTCGGCCTATTCCGAAGTTTTCATGGATCCATTAGATGAACACGGGAGACCTATCGTTTACGGTTTTCTTTGTTTACACTTGCACAGATGTTTTTCTTGTTTTTGTGCTCATTTGGGAGCACGGATTGAACTATGAACTATGATCTATTTAGGCTTGATCACAATCTGATTACACCCTTGTTAAACACCAGACATACACGTGTTGCGCGCAGATTTATTGTTATCTATGTATTGTATTAAACTTGATTTCTCACCAACACGCAAGTGTTTGACGTTTTATTTTAACACATGTTCAGGTTTGCTGTAGCTACATTTGGAGCTTGTGGACACGTAGGATGTTTTTACTTTTGGACCTAGATTAAAATGTATCAAGACAAGTTATTGTTGTTCGAATATTTTGCCTTATAATATATTGATTTATGTTGATTTATGTTATCTTGTGATTACGTTGCGCGTGCGTGAATGAATATATTTATTAAATATTGACACCCAATAGTGTCACGAGTAATGAAACAATATGTGGCGCCCCGATGTATAATCCGCCTTTGGTCGGGGTGTTACAGATTGGTATCAGAGCTCGTTGACTTTAGGATAGGTGGTTAGACGTAACGGCCTAGAATACCTAAGAGTCCCTTCTCGCGCATGAGAGAAATCTCATGTTTGCGCGCTTATTGTTAATTACTCGTTATTTATGAATATGCTCGCGCCTGCGCAGTATATGATTTATTCCGCGATATTTCGATTTTTGCTGAATTTCGATTTTTATTGATTTTACTTACATATTCGTTTGTTGGATTTGAAAATCCGAAAAGTCATGGTGATACATGAATAGTTGATTTTCAATTTCCATCTACGATTATGTTCTGAGGTTGGAGACTTGAAAAGTCATGGTGATACATGAATTGTCAACCTCCCATACTCATTTTCTTGTATATTTTATATTGAGGATTGAAAAGTTATGGTGATACATGAATCGTCAATCTCCAATACTCGTTTACTAGTCATTTTAAATTGAGAATTCGGAAAGTCATGGTGATACATGAATTGTCGATTCTCGATTCGAATTTGTTATCTGTACTAAGTTTGCATTCAAATTCATGTTTTACTTTAACTGTTGATGGTATCTAACCCCGCGAAACCAAGCTTTATAAGATTATACTTTGCGCTAAGATATTAACAAACTAAAACTTTTATAGAATGCCTCCGCTATCTCGCCGTCATCAGAGGAGAGAAGCCTCGCGCAGACGTTCGCTGCAACGTTCCCAGGAAATGGCCGCCGCAATAGCCCAAGCTTTGAGCCAAAACAATACCTCCGGTTACAACATTAAATCCTTCAATGCGGGTAACCCTCCGAAATTCACAGGACTTGAAGGAGCCACCGTAATGCTCCAGTGGCTCGAGAAAATTGAAAACACTTTCCTCCATACCCAATGCCCTCCTAACAGACGAACCCTATATGCTTCCAGTGTCCTGGAATCTAGAGCGCTTACATGGTGGAATGGAGTAGCTCATGCGCGTGGCGCAGAAGCTGCTTCTAGCATGCTTTGGGAGGAATTTAAGGATCTTTTGACGCGAGAATTCTGCCCTCCCAACGAAGTTAAGCGCCTGGAGGAAGAATTTTGGAACTTGAAACAATACAGTGGCGAAGCGCGCGAGTACGCGACGCGCTTCCATGAACTAAGCCTGCTTGTCCCTCACCTTGTTACCCCTTCCCGCCGAGCCATAGAGAAATTCCTTGGGGGTCTCCCCATGGAAATTCAAGATTCTGTATGGGCCAGAAACCCAGTTACCCTCTCTGACGCCATCGAATTGGCCGCTGTGCTCAGCGACAACCATGTCAGAGCAGGAACCCTGTTCCTGCGGGGAACTGAGAAGACCAAACCCACCAAAACTGTCCCTGAACCCACAGAAACCAAACCAGAACCCTCAAACCATAACCAGAAACGTAGGCACAGACAAGCCTATGCGCTTACCAGCCCGCCCATTGTCCAGCAACCTACCTATCAACCTCCAGTTTACGCGCCTAACCCACTGTCGACCTACCCAACACCTCCTGTAGTCCACAACTATGCCTTAACCAATCCCGCACTCCCTGCCCCGCCAACTAAGAAACCTTACACAGGAACCCAACCCTTTTGCCCAACCTGTAAACTTCACCACCCACCTCAAGTCCCATGTCGACAATGTAACCGATGTGGCCGCGTTGGTCACTCTGCCGAGTTCTGTAGAGTCCCTTCCGCCAATCCAATTGCGCCAACACCACCAGTCTACCCGCAGAACCCATAACCAATCTACCAAAACCCACGACCCAGATCGTGCTTCAACTGCGGTGATCCTAGTCATTTCCGGAACGCGTGCCCGAGACTACAAGTTCAGATTACGCAAGCGAACCCAGTTAACCAAATCTCGAACCAAGTGACGCGCGGACGAGCTTTTAACATAACCGCGCACCAAGCGCAAGCGAATAATGACGTAGTTAATGGTACATTTTTGCTTAACGGACATTATGCTTCCGTACTTTTTGATACTGGCGCCGATAGAAGTTTTATTTCTCGCGCGTTTGAGCAGAAGCTTGCGCGACCGCGCGATAACTTAAAAGAAAATTTTTCAGTTGAATTGGCTAATGGCGAAACTGTTTTAATTAACTCCGTGATTAAAGATTGCACGCTTAACCTTAACGAAAACGATTTTCTAATCGACCTCATCCCCATGCCTCTTGGAAGTTTTGATGTTATCATTGGTATGGATTGGCTTTCGCATAATCGCGCCGAAGTTATTTGCGCCAAGAAGTTGATTCGCATTCCTCGAGAAAACGGTGATCTTCATATCTACGGCGAGAAACCCTCCAGTGGTCTTAAGCTTATGTCTTGCGCCGAAGCCCAAAGACTCATGCGGAAGAAGTGTATCGCATTCTTAGCCCATGTGGTCAAACCCGATGAAGGAAAGAAGAAACTTCGCGATATCTCCGTTGTGTGTGACTTCCCTGAAGTCTTTCCCGATGATCTTCCTGGTATCCCTCCCGCTCGTGAAGTCGAGTTTCGTATTGATCTTGTCCCTGGTGCTTCCCCCGTAGCCAAATCTCCTTATCGTCTTGCACCCGCTGAGATGCAAGAATTGGCAAGTCAACTCCAAGAGTTGACCGCTAAAGGATTCATTCGCCCTAGCTCTTCGCCCTGGGGTGCTCCGGTGTTGTTCGTTAAAAAGAAAGATGGTTCGTTTCGCATGTGTATTGATTACCGCGAGTTGAACAAACTCACCATTAAGAACCGGTATCCCTTACCGCGTATTGACGACCTCTTCGATCAACTCCAAGGTGCCTCTTGTTTTTCCAAGGTCGATCTCCGCTCTGGCTATCACCAGTTGCGCATCCGCGATGAAGATATTCCCAAGACTGCCTTTCGAACTCGCTATGGCCATTTTGAATTCTTGGTCATGTCCTTCGGTTTAACCAACGCACCCGCTGTTTTCATGGATCTAATGAATCGGGTGTGTAGGCCTTTCTTGGATAAATTCGTGATTGTGTTTATCGATGACGTTCTGATTTATTCCAAAACCAAGGCCGAGCATGAGCAACATCTTCGGTTGGTGTTGCAAAAGCTTAGAGCCGAGCAGCTCTTTGCCAAACTCTCCAAGTGTGAATTTTGGTCGGATGAAGTACAGTTTCTTGGTCATGTTGTTAACAAGATGGGTATTCATGTCGACCCATCCAAAATTGAAGCAATCAAGAACTGGATTACGCCATCCACTCCTACCGAGATCCGTTCCTTTTTGGGCTTAGCTGGTTACTACCGGCGATTTATTTCGAACTTCTCAAAGATCGCATTGCCTTTAACAGCTCTAACGCACAAAGGTAAACCGTATATTTGGGGCTCGAAGCAAGAAGAAGCCTTTCTGACGCTCAAGCGTTTGTTGTGTGAAGCTCCTGTTCTTGCGCTACCTGAGGGTAATGATGATTTTGTCGTGTATTGCGATGCATCCAACCAAGGTCTCGGTTGTGTTCTTATGCAACGAGGCAAGGTTATCGCTTACGCATCAAGGCAACTCAAAATTCATGAAAAGAATTATACAACTCACGACCTCGAACTAGGCGCAGTTGTTTTTGCCTTGAAGATCTGGAGACACTACCTTTATGGTACCAAGTGTATCCTCTACACTGACCATAAAAGCCTTCAGCATATCTTTGATCAAAAGGAACTCAACATGAGGCAACGCCGATGGAACGAACTCATCAGCGATTACGATTGTGATATCCGGTATCATCCTGGTAAGGCTAATGTGGTAGCCGATGCGCTCAGCCGCAAACCCTGCCAGATTAACTGTATCTTGCCGCGCACGCAGCTTCACTTCGCGCCGATCCAAAGCAACCTTGAACCGCGCATTCGTGACGCGCAGCGCGCATCCATCAGTAATGGTAACCTTCGCGCCGAGTTAGCGTGTGGTGCGGAAGCGCACTTTGTCCCTAATCTGAGTGGAATTCTCTGCTATCTCAATCGCATCTGGATTCCCTTTGATGTGAATCTTCGCGCTGATATCCTGAGTGAAGCGCATAAATCTCGGTATTCTATTCATCCCGGCGCTGATAAGATGTACAAGGATTTGCGCATTACTTATTGGTGGCCCGGTATGAAAAAGGATATTGCTGTGTTCGTAGCTAAATGCCTGACTTGTTCCAAGGTAAAAGCTGAACATCAACGCCCATCTGGTTTGCTCGAACAACCAGAAATTTCTACGTGGAAATGGGAAGGTATAGCGATGGACTTTATTACCAAGTTACCTTTGACAGCAAGCAAACATGATAGCATTTGGGTAATAGTGGATCGTTTGACTAAGTCTGCTCACTTTCTGCCCATTCGTGAAAACTACCGTGTTGAGCAACTCGCGCAGCTTTATGTCAAGGAAATTGTCTGCCGCCATGGTACTCCTTTGAGCATCATATCCGATCGCGATGGCCGTTTTATATCTCGCTTTTGGAAATCTCTCCAATCTGCGCTAGGAACTCGCTTGGACATGAGTACTGCATATCATCCTCAGACTGACGGACAGTCTGAGCGAACTATTCAAACTCTTGAGGATATGCTCCGATCTTGTGTTCTTGATTTTGGAGGTAATTGGGATTCGCACCTACCTTTGATCGAGTTCTCTTATAATAACAGCTATCATTCCAGTATCGGTATGGCCCCATTTGAAGCACTTTACGGTCGTAAGTGCCGCTCCCCGATTTGTTGGAGCGAAGTGGGTGAAGCTCAAATCACAGGACCCGAACTTGTTCAAGAGACAACCGATAAAATCGCCAAGATCCGTGATCATCTGCTGACTGCCAGAAGCCGACAGAAGAGTTACGCAGATCGTAGGCGAAAGCCTCTCGAATTTCAAGTTGGTGATCTTGTTCTCCTCAAAGTGTCGCCTTGGAAAGGTGTTGTCCGCTTTGGGAAGAAAGGTAAGCTTGCTCCTCGTTATGTTGGTCCATTCAAGATTCTCGCGCGTGTGGGAAAAGTTGCCTACAGACTTGACCTGCCGCCCGCGCTCAGTAATGTGCATCCAACGTTCCATGTATCCAATCTCAAGAAGTGTTTAGCTGACGAGAACCTTCACATTCCACTTGATGAAGTTCAAGTTGATGAATCTATGCATTTCGTTGAGAAGCCTGTTGAGATTATGGATCGCGAGGTTAAGCAAACCAAGCGCAGTCGCATCCCTATCGTTAAAGTTCGCTGGGAGTCCAAGCGCGGAGCCGAGTTTACATGGGAAAGGGAAGATCAAATGAAGATCAAGTACCCGCACCTGTTCTCTGCGCAACCTACTTCGAGATAAATTTCGGGACGAAATTTCTTAAAGTAGGGGAGACTGTGACATCTGCCCCGATCCGACCCGACCCAGGTACCCGTTTCTCCGATCCGATCTCTTTCTTTTATGGTTTAATATTTATTTATACTTATATTTTACTTTATATAATAATAATATATTTTCCTTCCTTCTTCTTCTCTCTTTTCCTTCCCGCCGTCCCGTCCCTCTTCTTCTCTCTTTCCGCCTTCTTTTCCTTCTTGTTGCCATCCCGCCTCTTTCTCTCTCTTGTCGTCGTTCCGCCCTTAAGCCTTGAACCCCCCCCCCCTTCTCTCTTTGTCCTTTGTTTCTTCCCGCCTAAGGTTGTCTGCGCAGCTCCACGCGCTAGACTCCTTACAAGGAAGCCTGCGTGAAGACCAGTTGTTCCTGCGATACGCGAGGCGAACTGTTCTCGCAGCGCGCTAAGGATTGTAGTTCTTCTCGCAGCGCGCTAAGAACGGTAGTTCTTCCCGCGACGCGCTAAGAATTGTAGTTCTTCTCGCAGCGCGCTAAGGATTTGTAGTTCTTCCCGCGACGCGCTAAGGATTTTAGTTCTTCCCGCGGCGCGCTAAGGTTTGTTCTGTCTGCCTTCGCCCTCGCGCGCTCAATCTTCTCGTGTGCGCAGCCTCTCGCGCGCGCAGCTTTCTCGCGCTGTCTTGTGTCCTTTCTTCTGTTTTAACTTGCTTGTTTGCTTTTGATATCTTATCTTTTGAGCTGTTGACCTAACCTGTCTTATGTCTGAAAAGTTACTTTCGGCGTAGCATGCGCACCAACCCCATTGGTTGGCAGGAAAAGTGACTGACATTATCTTTTGAGATCTGCTTTTTCCATGCTTGACCAGTTCCTTTATCTGACCCTCCCATGCCTGTTTACTGTTACCTGTCAGCTTTTTCCTTGTCCCCTGCAGCTGCCATATCTTTTGATATCTTTTGCTTTTGGAACCTTTTTGCTTTTGTTATCTTTTGCTTGATCCTGTTGAAGATCTTTTCCCCTTTTTCTGGATTTATGTCTCCTAGGGTTTCCCTATAAATAATAATGTTAATTTCCTAACACTACACACACAATACTTATTATCTTTCTCTCCTGTTCTCTCTTGCTCCTTGCCGTTGTTCTTCCTCAGCCGCCTCCCTCTCTGCCTCCGTCTTCCTCCCTGTTCTGCCCTGCTTTTCCGGTAATATATATTATATATAATAATTTACTTATTAATTATGCTAACTTATAAACAAATCATTAAAACAATAATCTTATTTATAGGTTAACTTGTGCTTGTTTAAAGTTGGTTCTTGCTTTATCTTTCACCGCACCGTTTATCAAGTGAGTAATCTCGTACCTAATCCCTTTTTATTTTTAATGTTTTGGGATGTTCATGTGTTCATACAAACTTAGAGTCTTAAACTTGTTTATGAACTTTAGTCGCGCAGTATCCCATGTGTTGAGGACGTTTACTTGGCTGTTTATTTGTATGTGTGTATCATTAACCGCTTTGTTCGGCCTATTCCGAAGTTTTCATGGATCCATTAGATGAACACGGGAGACCTATCGTTTACGGTTTTCTTTGTTTACACTTGCACAGATGTTTTTCTTGTTTTTGTGCTCATTTGGGAGCACGGATTGAACTATGAACTATGATCTATTTAGGCTTGATCACAATCTGATTACACCCTTGTTAAACACCAGACATACACGTGTTGCGCGCAGATTTATTGTTATCTATGTATTGTATTAAACTTGATTTCTCACCAACACGCAAGTGTTTGACGTTTTATTTTAACACATGTTCAGGTTTGCTGTAGCTACATTTGGAGCTTGTGGACACGTAGGATGTTTTTACTTTTGGACCTAGATTAAAATGTATCAAGACAAGTTATTGTTGTTCGAATATTTTGCCTTATAATATATTGATTTATGTTGATTTATGTTATCTTGTGATTACGTTGCGCGTGCGTGAATGAATATATTTATTAAATATTGACACCCAATAGTGTCACGAGTAATGAAACAATATGTGGCGCCCCGATGTATAATCCGCCTTTGGTCGGGGTGTTACAATTATGGCCTGCAAATATACAGAGATGGATAATGTGTTAATACAAATTACAGTGTCAAACAGAATTTGATCTGTGCTATCAGATTTAATAAAATAAAGATAAAAAACAAAAAATAAATAAAAATAAAACGAATTACAGTATTAAACAGCATTGCTTATACAACCCTATTGAACATAATTGATTATAAATCCTATTGAATGGCAACGATCGATCGAAGGTGGAATAACATACCAGCTACGGATTTGAATTGAATTTTAATCGTGGGAGGAATTAGACTAAGAAACGGATTGCGTGTGATTAGGGTTCCATGGATAAATCCAATAGATGGGATAGAAGATAGATTTACTCCATGGATGAGAGAGGCGAGTGGTGTGTATGTTGGATGTTATGCCACCTATTTAGGTTATTCGGGTTAGATATTGGATTTTGATGTAGAAAATGGGTTATCATAGGTTATTGGGTTAAAAGATAACTAAAAAACGGGTCTATTTTATTGAATGTTAAATTATAATTTAATTTTGAATTATCTCATTAATAAGAAATTTTTAAAGGGCTTGTTATTTATGAAAAATAGTAAAATCATTCAACAGAAAGGTGCCATGTAAATACATAATGAAATGCTTTAATAATATTATAGATAAATTGAGGCTACTATTTACAATTATAAAACGAATGTTTTACCTTACCACTTACGTCATAAAATAAATAGACATAATTACAGAAATTGTCTTTTATCTTTACCTCAAATTTCACTCGTAGTCTTTTATCTTTTAAATTTATATTTTTTGTCCTTTAGGTTTCAGAATCCAACAGCGTTTGTCCTTTGGCTCTAACCCAATTAGTTTTTCTCGTTAAAATCAGATCATGTGCAATACACATGAGGGCATAACAGTAATTTTACCCCCTTTTCATTTCCCCAATTTATACACTCCCAACCCCTGCCTCTCTCACCTCTCTCTCCCTCCCACCAGCAGCCACCGCCACAACCAGGCATTACCGCCCCCATCTTCCACAGTGCGGTCGCCATTACCGTCCACCGGAACACTGCTACTCCTCCACCACCATCCAGTCATCATCGGGAACCTTGCACGATGCTTTTTGCAGATCTGAAATTCGTGGAGGTTGGAGTTGAACCATCCAGTCCTCACCATCGACGTCACAATTAGTTTTCCGGCCACCATTACAATGGTGACCAACTCCAGCCTACACCACCACCATCATCATCTTCGACTAGTACCTATTATTATATTTAGATCTTCGACGAGGACGACTTCCAATCAATCGGCAATAACTCTGGCTGCATCATTTGATCGATTCCAATTCCTTCAAGCTGGTTTTTCCAAGACTCGACACTAATTCATGGCTAACTGAACCATTCAAGCAACTGTAAACCCAAATTAAAATTTTGTTTATGTGTTGTCGTAACTGAATTACGAGACTAAACCGATTTGTTATCCGTGGGCTTGTGTTAACCAAACCATAACTTGGATTGCATGCCTTATTATTATTACCAAACTCGTTTTCCTGGTGATGGAGAGAGAGAGATTTTGATTTTATATATATATATATATGTATGTATATTAAGTTTTTTAATTTATCTTTTATTTTAGGTAAAATAAAAGTACAATACTTTCAAAGCTAAAGATAAAGAAGCACGAATGTAATTTTAGGTAAAGACAAAAGACATTTTTTATTTATAGAAATTACAATACTTTCAAAGCTTTAAACGTGATATTCTACACTCATGTCTGTTCAAAAAAATGTATATTTGTACCACCTGCAACAAAATGTGTACTCTCTCCTTTCAGAATTTGTTCCCATAGCATCATAGTTAAAGTGCTTCTGCTGATAAACTTGTATAGTACGCTTAACTGCTTTTGTGTCTGGTAAGGAGAATATAATCCTTGTACTGCTCAATATAAAGCGCCATCAAGTCTCATGCAGTTCTCACCCATTTCACATTCTTCGTAAGTTTTAATTGGTTTCGTTTGGAGTTTGTGATTTTGAATGGTGGAATTAGTGTTTGGGTGGTCAACTGAAATCTTAGATTGTTTAAATTTTTTGATGGCTTCATCTGAAGTTTAGGAGCTTTGTTCAATCACGACCATCAAATTATATAATCTTCTCTTGTTCTTCGGTTGTTACGTCATTATCATCACCAGGGAAGAGATGCCGGCCCTCGCGTGTTGCGTTAACGCCCCGCCTTCGTCTCTTCCCGTCACGGAGCCATTTCCCGGCGTCGTTAGAAACCGATGGTCTCCGGCTCACTCCGCGGGTGTGTACCGCATAAATGGATGGGGCACGCCTTACTTTTACGTCAATTCCTCCGGCAACGTGGCCATTTGTCCGCATGGAACCTCAACCATGGACCATCAGGAGATTGATCTCCTCAAAGTTGTGAAAAAGGTTTCGGATTTGAAATCAGACGGGGGACTCAATTTACCGCTTCCGGTAATCATCCGGTTCCCTGACGTTCTCAAAAACCGCCTCGAATCGATCCAAATCGCGTTTAATACCGCGATAGAGGCTCAAAACTATGGCTCTAGTTATCAAGGTGTTTATCCTGTGAAATGTAATCAGGACCGGTTTGTCGTGGAGGACATTGTTAGATTCGGATTACCGTTCGGTTTCGGGTTGGAAGCTGGATCGAAACCGGAGCTGTTGTTAGCTATGGCCTGCCTATGCAAAGGAAGCTCTGAAGCTTTGTTGATTTGTAATGGCTTCAAAGATGAAGAATACATCTCCCTTGCCATCATGGCTCGTAAACTTTCCTTGAATACGGTAATCGTACTCGAACAGGAGGAAGAACTGGATTCTGTCTTTAACATGAGCCGAAAACTCGGTGTTCTTCCTGTTGTTGGTGTTCGGGCGAAGCTCCGTACCAAACATTCGGGCCATTTCGGATCAACTTCGGGCCAAAATGGTAAATTCGGCCTTACAACGACGCAAATTCTTCGCGTCGTGAAAAAACTCAAAAATTTTGGTATGTTGGATTGCCTTCAGCTTCTGCACTTCCATATCGGATCTCAGATCCCGTCCACCACATTACTGGTGGACGTGGTCGCAGAGGCGGCGCAGATTTACACTGAACTGCTCCGCCTTGGCGCTTCAATGAAAGTCATCGATATAGGCGGTGGCCTTGGGATTGACTACAATGGTTCAAAATCATCCGATTCGGATTTCTCGGTTAGTTACACTCTTGACGAGTATGCTGCTGCGGTTGTTCACACGATTAAACATGTTTGCGATACAAAATCCGTTAAACATCCAATAATATGCAGCGAGAGCGGTCGCGCCATCGTCTCTCACCATTCTGTGCTTATATTCGAAGGCGTTTCATCCAGTAAATCTTCTGCGCGTTCCGATTACTATGACCCATCTTCGTTTGATGTTCAGAAGTTCGTCGAGCGCCTTCCGGAGGACGCACATTATGATTATCATAATTTATCTCTATCAGCTACCAAAGGTGATCATGAATCCTGTTTGGTATATGCAAATCAATTGAAACAGAGATGTGCTGAGAGTTTCAAATCCGGAACATTGGATATGGAACAGTTAGCTGGAGTAGACGGGCTATGCGATCTGGTATCGAAAACAATCGACAGTGCGGACTCAGTTACAACTTATAACATCAATCTGTCTGTTTTCACTTCAATTCCTGATTACTGGGGAATCGGGCAGTTGTTCCCGATAATGCCAATTCACCGTCTGCAAGAACGCCCAACGGTGAATGGAGTTTTATCCGATTTAACTTGCGATAGCGATGGAAAGGTTAACAGATTCATAGGTGGAGGGGCAGCCTTGCCGTTACATGAACCGGAAGGTGAAACCGGGTTTAAATATTATCTAGGGATGTTTTTGGGCGGGGCATATGAGGAGGCGCTTGGTGGGGTTCATAATCTGTTTGGCGCACCTAGTACTGTTTGGGTGTGCCAAACTGACGGACCTCACGGGTTTGCAATCACCCGAGCCGTCCCTGGGCAGTCGTGCAGTGACGTGCTTCGGGTGATGCGGTATGAGCCAGAAGTGATGTTCGATACGCTTAAGGATAGGATTGAAGAGTGTCATGTTGATGAAGATGTTGGTTTGATGGCTGGCGGGATCGCTGAGTGTTTTAATAATATGCCTTATTTGACTAGTGGAACTCAGATGAGCGATTATTATATTCCTGATGAGGATGATGACGAAGATCGGTGGTCGTTTGTATCTGCCTGAAAACAGAAAGAATAATAAGGTTTTATATTTTCTTGTCTCTCTTTTCTGTTGGGAACAATGAACAAAGACATAAATGGGGTAGGTTAGTTATCCTTTGGTAAATTTGTGATTGTGTTCGGTTGGGGTTCATCTTGTAGCCGAATGGTGTAATCAATCCTCTACCGTAATTGATAATAACAATAATAATAATAATAATAATAATTAAATTTAGTGCCACTTATTCTTTACTTCTGCATATATTTTTGATAATTGAAGTATTGAATTTGTCACACTATCAGTAGGTGTATTTAATGTGCGGCTTTAAACCAAAACGGGGTCGAATTGTGTATTTGGTTTTAAGATTGGGTTTAGCGATTCAAAAAGGGGATAGCAGCGCAGCTTGTTGCCCGCTTGCCTTCTGTTTCGATGTAATCCAATAAACAATTAATACGGCAATTATTGTTATAAGATTAGTGATAATTGGAATCGAATTTGGTTTCTGATTTGCAGTTCTAGGAATTTGAATTCGGTTTAATAGAAAATTGAATAACAAATGATGGATATTTAAATTTGTCATTGGCACAATTTAGTTACAATTTTAGCTCAACTAAATCCTTTAACTACTAGGGGTGTCAAGAAAACCGAAATCCGTAGAAACTGAACTGAAAAAAAAAAAAGCAATCCAAATTCTTATTCGAATATTTGGTTCAGATTCCAAATGAAGAATTTAAAAAAATTGGTTTATATAGATTATTCGGATATCATAACCTAAATAAGCATACAAAATATATGTTATATGAGATACGGCTCAGCCCATTATACCTATGATTGTCCAGCCCATTCAAAATTGAACAATGTCGTTCTACATCTTTAACATACTTATGTGCAGATTACTTGGTTACAGGGCCGGCTATTATATGTGGCAGGGGGATCGACCGTCATAGGCCCGAAAATTTTTTAAAAAATTATATATATATATATATATATGGTTTGGATCAAATACAAATGAAATTAACGTGCTAAACGTGAGAATCAGATAGAGTAATTATATATACAAGTAGAGTAATTGTGTATTTACATCATAGAGTAATTACGTAATTACTCTATGGTGTAATTACACAATTACTCTACTTGTATATATAATTACTCTACTTGATTCTCACGTTTAGCACGTTAATTTCATTTGTATTTGATCCAAACCCTATATATATATATATATATATATATATATATATATATATATATATAACTTTTTAAAAATATACAAGTAGAGTAATTGTGTAATTACATCATAGAGTAATTACGTAATTACTCTATGGTGTAATTACACAATTACTCTACTTGTATATATAATTACTCTACTTGATTCTCATGTTTAGCACGTTAATTTCATTTGTACGTTAACCCTCCTATATATATATATATATATATATATAGTTATAAAAAAAATTGTATTTGAACTTATAATCTTAGACTTCAATTTGTTTAGACCCATATAAAATAATGTTCAATTGCCCAAATTATTTTTAGGCCCATAACCCGGTTACAAAATTTTTTTATTGTTAATTTGTTATTTTGTTATTAGTCTCAAAAAAATAGAACCGTAGAAGGCAGAAAACCAGAAAGCAGAAAGCCAAACAAGAAACAACCACCGCACGACTGAGACTGACCGCCGTTCAAGCCGTCCGTCCGTCCGTTGCCGGACCGCCGGTCGACATCCAGACCTGCACGACGCCACAACCACTGCAGCATCACCACCACCAACCTCCAGCCTCCGATTCTCTAAAATTCTGAATTTCTGATCCGGGTTAGTTGTTTTTTTTATTAGTTTTATAAAAGTTATTGACTTAGAATAATAAAATCTTAGATTTAATTGTTCATAATTCATGTATTGTTTGTTTATTGAATTATGTTGATTTGTTGTATATGTCAACAACAGTATGCTTGAAATTCAGTTATTAATCAGTTTGTTTAGCGAATAGACGATAAGACGAATAACACATTTAATCGCGTTTCGTTAGGTATTTAAATTAGATTATGTTGCTACAATAATTATGTTTTGTGTATTGAAATTACTATTATCATCGTATGATTTACTTTTTTTTATGAGTTATCAAGTTTATTTTTTGCTTAAGTCTCTAGGCCCGAATTTAAACTCGCCTCTGGTCCAAAAACTTTTAGCCTTTCTTGGAGCCGGCCCTGCTTGGTTAGTTGCATAACCTTATAATGTCTTTGATGTGGGGTTGTTTTTCTTGTGTCACAAGTCTTCCTTTCCCAAAAATGTAGTTTGATGTAAAATTGGTGACTAATATGGGTTGTCAATGAGAAGGTATATATGCTTAATTTTTTATGATTGTGACACATGAGGTTACTTGGCCCACACGTTTAAGTCTAATTCGGAACATCGTTTTAGATACTTGTCGCACTAGCAAAAGAGTTTGATGTTTGTCGAAAATGACATCGTGGCACTGTTCTTGTGGTGGTTGAAGATTTAGAATCTTGCTATGCATATGAAAAGGTGGTCTCTTGGTTATTATGTTAGATGTAGTTGCAAACTTTTGTTTTTGATGCTATGTCCCCTTTAATAACGATGGTTGGTTCTCAAAACAACCCACAACTTATATGTTTGGTTACTACGGAATTATTTGATACTATTTGTGATTATGTTTGTAGTGAAATATGTCAACTATTTTTTATAAAATAAATAAGAATGCTCTTTATTTCTGAGAATAATATATTGCAATCCCGTTTACAATAATTACAATAATTTATGAAATTCATATTAAATAATTATAGGCTTTCAAACCGATATCTTCAACCTTTAGTCGCAAGAATCAACTGAATTAAGAAGCGTTAGATTTGGTGGTGGTTTGTGTTACATACAATTATTTTCAAACAACTTTCACGCTCTCATGAAACCATTTTTCACATAGTTGTACTAGTGGAAAGAACTCGCAAGTAGGAGATTACACTGTGTTAAATCTATAGTCTATATATCGGAAGTGGGAAAGAAATAAATTATGCCAACGAGCACGAGACTAATTAACATCTGCTTTCATGAAACATGATGAATTAGTATCTATATATGTTTCCTAAACTTTTGACTCAGACAGAATTACAAAGATTGTCATTTATTTTTTGTATCAAATTTCATCGTTTGCCCTTTATCTTTAAAATTGACTTAGTTCGTACTTCACGTTTACAAATGCTACACCGTATATCCTTTGAACCTGACTCAATTAGTTTTTCTTGTTAAGTCAAATCATGTACCTTACATATGAGGACAAATTGGTTATTTTACCCATTTACTAAAAGAAATATATTTTAATAACTAAAAGTAAATTTAATTAAAAGATTCAAAACAAATAAAACAAATTAAATTAAAATATATATATATATATATAGATAAATAATTAAATATCAAATGTGGGTGTCACGGCTCCTTTCTAGAAACAAGCTATTTTAGTATTTAAGATTTTAGTTTCGTCATAGTAATAAGTTAGATAGTGTTGGTATGCTGTTGAGGTGTGATTTGTTAACTCCTTTGGTTTGAGGATGCCAAGGTTCGAATCCTATGGATGTACGTTTTGAATCAATTTTTTTTTAAAGGTGTTTGCAATTTTTTTTATCTACTTAATGTTTGAATTTTGCTGTGACGTGACAGTGGCCTTTCAATTTGTTTTTTAAAGGTGTTCGCAACAGTTTTTTTTATCTACTTAATGTTTGAATTTTGCTGTGACGTGACAGTGGCCTTTCAATTTAGATTATTTTTTTGAAAGGGATTTTTTTTAAGTATAACAATTTGTTTAGATTTAGTTTCAATATCGTAATGAATTTAAGCGACTCCAAATGAAAACGTGTCACACCCCGCCAACGCAAAAACGTGGGCGCGCGACGTTCATGGATAATCACATCTATTGATTAACGTGGCGATCCTATATGCAATGCGATGCTTGTATATGCCCACAAATTTCTTCTTGATTTTAATAACCTGAAAAACATACTTAAAAGTCAACATAATGTTGGTGAGGTCACAGGTTTTAAATGCATGATTAAATCCGTTGATTGGAAGATATTGAGTTTCAAATGTTTAAAATGTATAAAACAAGAAATGATTTCTCAAATATATGTTTTCATGATTAAAACACTTATCAGCAGCTTATGTTTCCATGACAAAACGTGCTTTAAAACTTGTTTATGTTCACGTAAATAAAACGTATTTCAAAAGTTATTTATGTCTTCGTGATTAAAACGTACATTGAAACTATTTATAAAGTTGAAAACTTTGTTTGTTACGAGTGCGTTTTCCCGATTAAAACGTTGTCCAAAAGTTTACGTTTACGAACTTAAAAGCCCTTTTATATACAAGTGAATATATGCGGTGAAACATGATATATACGATAACCTAAACAAGATCGATAATCCTTTGTAGATTAGCTAGGAATACAAATTAATATATGACAATGAGCCTATAATCAAACCCAAATCCATATGTATGCCCGACAACCGTACCATCACAGTGTGAATTATAGAATATATGTTCCCATTAACATGTCGGTTAGAGCGACTAACCATGAGCGGGGGATCAATCCCGATAGTACTACCCACATATTCCTCGGCTAAACCCACAGTTAATGATTATAGAATGTATTGATCCGAAGATCTTAAGGGCCTCGTGTAACTCATGCTCATATAAAGATTCTATGTCTTGCTCACTAATTATCGTATTAAATAAGTTTATGCAAAGTTATCAATAAGTTTATGCAATGTTACGAAATAAGTTTATGTAAAGTTATAAAATATGTTTATGCAAAGTTACTAAATAAGTTTATGAAACGTAATTAAATAAGTTCATGCAAAGTTATCTAATAAGTTTAGTATGTTTCTCCCCCTAGTTTGTAAAACAGTAAAAGAGAAAAGGGGCCGTGAAACTCACCTTGGCGTCGGTGAGTGATGGGTACTAACTTTTGGTTGTATTTGTCCTACGAGCGTCCACTAGACTAGCTAGGTGAAGATTTATAATGAGGAAATATAGATTATCTTGAGTACTAGCTTATGTCCAATCCCTAGAAATCGAATATTCTTTATTGAATGTGATTAGCCCCTCTTAAACCCAGCTTGTACGTGTGCATGTTACCCAAAGCCGTTGGCTGGTTACGGAAATTTGCTACGGTACCGATGGTGAGGAAACTAGGGATGTGGCGTCGGGTATAATGGTGGTTGAGGAAATGCACGGCGGCGTGCATAAACCGAAGAGGGAGAGGGGCGTGGAGGTGGTGGCGGCCTGCGATGGTGGTTACCGATACCGTACGGTGGGTTATGGTGGAGGTTGTGGCTGGCGTGAGGAGTAGCTATGTTGGTTGGTCAGGGATGTGAGTTTGTGTGTCTTGTGTTTGTTGGGTCTGGTGTTCCTCAACAACTAACTACCCTTATATAATGGTGTAAGGTGTGCATGCATATATCCTTGCGTGTGTGGTGATTTTGGAGGAAAGGAAAAGGGGTTCACGGGTTGGTATGGATGATGAAAGTAGCATGGTTTGAAACTTCTTTTTCCTAGTACCGTTAAGCTCCGGACATGATTAAGAATCGTCGTACATACATATATACATACATATAATGATAATGTCATTTTTCATATAACGTATAAAAGTATTATTTTTATTATAGTATCATTAATTGTTGTGTCGAGTGTTTGAACGTGTGACGCGGTAACTCATATAATCACCTAGCGTGTAAGATACATGTGAATGCTATTTCTTATACTTTTGATGATTTAATGAATATATGTATCTAATTTAGGGCATTTATGTAATGTAATTATGTCTAATTATTGTTTAAAAATTGTACGGAAGTTGCGGGCTGTCACAAAATGCAATGCCCCATCGCCGCAACACCCGTGTTATTGTTGTGACATTTGAGCTAAAATAAGGTACACCTCAGTACGTATTTACCGATTAAGCAAATAAACGCCTTTTGCGTAACAAACGAACGATTAACCGAACGCGTCGGGTTATGACCCAGAAATCACGGGGGGCCATCTATAAGTGTTATACGTTTAATATAAGCTAAAATATTAGAAATATGGCCTTAGTTTGATAGCAAACAAGTTAAACGAAAATATGCTCGTTTAACTACCCGCTATAGATTTAAATGCGAAAGATAGTTACAAACCAAGCATTGTATCATCCATTAAGCCGAAAAAGACTTACCAAACACTTATCTGAAATGTTTTAAGCGATCCGTGAAAATATTTTTGATTTTTACAAACATATAGTATGTTTTTATAATTTTACACAAAACTAGCCGAAAAACACTCGTTTTCGTGCTGTTTAACGCACCCGATAAGTTTTTCGCACCAAAAACCGAACCCGAACTAAATTTGGACTGGGCTTTTCGTTTTTGGGCCTTTAGAATCAGAAACTTGGGCCAAAATGGGCCCAAAATGGGCCCATGAAGCTTCCGATCGCAGTAGCCCACCCCACCCCTATTTTTTTTATAAAACTTGTTATCTAAGCTTGTTTATTCATTTCACTTGATAAAAACTGAAGTCCAAGCAGCTGCAAGTCATTTATCCATAAACCTTCCAAAACCCTAAGGTAACAACTTAAATAAGTAACTTTTAAACTTGTTTAACCTTGATTAATACCATAAAAACATGTCTTAATTTCTAAAAATCATTCCTAACCGTGTAAAAATCCTAAAAATGGCCCATAAATATTTTTTGATCATACACATGGTAAGGAACCTGTTTTGATAGTTTTTTTTTCCATAAACACGGATTAAAGGGTTGAAACGGCGTTTTTACGGTTCAAAAGTTCGTTTTCATGCACTAGCCGAAACCCTAAGTTAAAGGGCTGTTCTATTGATGAAACTTTCTTGGTTTGTGATATAGGCCTACATAGGAGCACAAGAGCTTGAAAGTTGATTAGAAAGGCGGAAACGAAGCAAAACCGCTAAGGTAATGCCGAAACACTTGCTTACGGGCTGTTTAGGTTAAGGTTGTGATGTACATATTATTAGGCCTTGATATTTTTCAGGGAAATCAGGGACCATGTCAATGAGTCCCTGTTCAAATTTGGTAATTTTTCGACCATCCGAGAATATTTGGCGAATTTATTACCGAATTGGGACGTTTATTTGGGAAAAATAGCTAAAATACTTCAAAAATTATGAAATTTTTCTGGGAACTCAGATTTGATGTATTTTGATCACATATGAATTTTGGGATCATTTGTAGAAGTCTAAAGGTGTTTTGTGTATATGCGTTTGTGTGAATTTTTATAGCCGAATTAGGGTCGAAAAGAATATCGCACGAGCTTTTTACATTCTGGAATTGATACAGGTTGTTTTGAGACATGATTTGAGTATTCAGGAATTTTGGTGGAGTTTTTGGAAATTGTTTGGGATAAACGGACGATTTTCAGGCGGAATATAGCTGATAAAATGAATTTTTATAAATTAATAAATCATTAAATAATTCCAGAAATATTTTTATAAAAATCTAAATATTTTATTTGATAAGTGGCTAAATTTTCATAAATTAATGATTAACGGTTCATTAATTATGCTAATTTAAAGATTAAACAAATTTAGTTTTCAGAAAAACAGGGAAGTTCGCGATTAACGAACCTGCGGGAATATCTAAACACCAAGAGTGATCAAAAATCATATTTTTGGACTAATTAAGTAAAAACGAACTTTTCTATGAGAAACCTGGACAATCCGGGTGGATTGTGCGCGTTTCTTCTTAAATCAAACTAAATAAACGGAAACGGGCCCCGTAGCTAATCCGGGACCCCAATATGTGATCTTTCCTTATAACTTAATCATTTTATTAACCAACGCATTTACCCAAGATTATTTCCCCACAATTGTTTTCTGAACGCGTAAACGAACAACTTGGCCCAGCTGGGAAAACGGGAATCTGAGCCAAGTTCGGTTTTAAGTATTAGACATTGAACAACATCACCACCTAAGCCTATTGCCACTTTCTGGGCGTTCCAGCTATACCCAGATTAGTTATACAGCCCAGTTTAGTATTGAGATTATAATAATATTAAAATATTAATATTATTATAATATTGATTATTGGAAACCATGATTGCAAGTTATACAAACCTCGAACCGACGTGCTACTGATTATCTACTAAACAGTGAGTTTCATGACCCCACTTCTAAACTGTTTTACGAACTTTTGGGGTGAAAAGCATATTTGATTATATATACATACCTGAAACATGTATTGATGTGAATTATCTAACACACGTAAGTGCCCACGATCACAGTGATTAACTTCGAGCCGGTGGTTTGTGAATAGTACTATTGATTTAACAAACCCAAACGGAATCGGCCTGGTTTCCGTGTCACATAGCGCCGTTTTCACATGACCATATTTATACAAACAGGCTATGTAGTGTAGACATAGCTACCAGGGCATGTTGTGGGCGGAAGGGGAGTCACAGTGGTTGATTGAGCGTGGGAAATGGATGCACGCAGCACATACAATCAAGGCTTCATTGTAGCTTAGCATAATTACATCATTTACATACATACATACTTATTTCATAATTACAAGTGTTAACTTGTGAATACTCATTACTGTTTTCTTGAAACTCGTGAAACTCACTAACTCTAGTAGTTGACCCGTTTTAAACTGCTTTTCAGGTGTACCTAAATAGGAATGATTTGGTGATCTGTTACTTGCCTGAGGTGTGTGGTTGATTCTATGTGAATAGAAGCAAGGGTGTTAGTAGTAAGATCGTATAGTTAACGAACTAGTTTTGTTTGTATCGCCTAGACTGTAAAACAATGATAGAACAATGAATTGTAATATATTGTAGTTTGTGATGTTTCTTTATAAACAATGTGTTGATACCAGAGTTGTCTGTTACATTCCCGTTTTACGCTTCCGCATTGTGCTAGTCGGGGTGTGACAATTGTTTATTTAGTTTTTGTACCGTAACAAACCTAGCCAATAACTGAATTATTTTTTATGTTACTTCCGGTAGGATAAGGAACCTATTCATTAC
This sequence comes from Bidens hawaiensis, assembly GCF_021521415.1. NCBI lineage: Eukaryota > Viridiplantae > Streptophyta > Magnoliopsida > Asterales > Asteraceae > Bidens > Bidens hawaiensis. The sequence goes on along the minus strand of NW_027493273.1, from coordinate 312,095 downwards.
CAACCGAATGTATGTCGACTCGCCGCATCACCCGTGTTTGTTTTTTTGTTTTGTTTTTTTTAAATATGTCAATTTTTCAAAATTATTTTTTGGGTTTAGTTCCAGTGTTGTGGCGAACCTATAGATACCGACCGAATTTCGTCTCAAAGCCTGTAATTTGCAAAAAAACTGAATAAACGTCGTTTTACTTATATTATTTTTTGTATCATACGCTATATGTTTACTAATTTATTTTTTTATCAGATACCGACCTTATATGTGCCGCTTTCAACATAAGTTGTACGTGTGCTAACACTATTTTGGGTGTTTACATATAATTTTTTTTTATTTAGAGTAGGTGTCGTGACGAACATAACCGATACCGACCGAATTTGTGTCAAGCTGCTACCGCAACGCCTAGGGTTTCAAACCTAGTTATAATTATAATTACACATTATTACCCCAACCCAAAGCCCTGAATGATTCCCAGCTCCACCGGATCCAACATTACCACCACTGGTCTACTGTCAAAAACCACCCTGTAGCTACCATGAGCGAAACCACTGCTACCACATTGATTTGCCAATTTAGAGCTACAAACACAACCGAAGTTGCGCAGCCTTGCTGACGGCTGAACCCTATCCGCCGTCGCTGCTGAGTTTCGCTGTAAAAATGACCATTCAAGCTTCATTGCCATTACTGACCTGACACAACAATAAAACCACCACTATTGGTTTTTTCTGATGTGAAAACCACGGAGTACGACCACTACAAATCGCCGAAAATATGAATCAGAGTTCGAAAACGACCCAAATTAAAATCTAGCACTAGTTCTTCAAGGCCTATTTTGAAAAATAAACCACCTGCCACAAAAACTAAAACCACCCCACATTCTGAACATAAAATCAGGAAATCTGTTTCTTGTGAAGCCTAATTCTAATGTTAACCTACCGTTTAAAATCAGCTACACTTCCGGCAGTAATTCGAGATTTTCCTTGTTTTCAAAACTTTGTAGGCTTAGGTAAATGTAAGTGAAACCCCATGTGTAGATGTTAGGTCTAGAAACTTGGGGAATGTTATGAAGAACACACAAATTTAATCGAAACTTTGATATTCTTGCAAATTACATAAACCTGAAAATGAGGGCAATTTTGTGAGATTGAATATTAAGGTGTCGGAAGAAGCTTGCTAATAGTCACAGGAAGGAGGGAGGAAGAGAGAGAATATTATTTTAGTTTTAATTATTATTATTTTTTAAATAAATAGATAGTTAAATGATCGATTTGCCCTCATTTGTAGGGCAGATGTTCATATTTAACAGAAAAGATCAACTAGGTTAGGGTTTAACGGACAAGCCGTGCAATATATAAAAATGTAAAGTACAGATTAGGTCAATTTTAAAGATAAAGGCAAGCGTTAAATTCTAATACACATAGAGGACAATTTTCTGCAACTTTGTCCTAGTTTTTGGTTAATTAGATTAAAGATTAACTTTTTATTTTTTCATTTTTTAGAGAAGAAACAATAAGTTTGTTTCTATGGGCCTACAAAATAAAACCCAAATTCCCTTTTCAAACCCAATAATCAATTACCATTTGATTTAGTTTAGGCCAGATTTTATCCACTTTCAAATTTCAATTTACTCATTTGATCATTTACCCAAAGTACCAATTATACCCTTAAATTAAATATTAATAGATCAATAACTTATGCTCAAATTTCAGGGGCCCAAATATATTTTGAATCTACAAAACACTAAATGACTTATTTTTCTTTAAGAACCTCAATGCACACTTTCTCACTTCTATTTATATTAATTATTGTTGGCATAAAAATATATAAATAAACAATATTATGCAATGTTGCAAAAGTCGCTAGGCGGACCCTAGGCGGCCGACTGGGGAGTTAGGAGTAGTCGGAGTACTCGGGGAGTACTCGGAGAGTACTCGAACATGGTAAATAAAGAAAATTAATTTTTGGACATTATATATTTGTCAAAATAAGCATAATTCACGTTCAAAGGGTACTCTAGCTGACTCGGCAACTTTTGAATGACTTTTAACTGACTTTTAGAGAACCCTGGCCCGCCTAGCCCGACTTTTGACCGCCTAGCCCAACTTTTTGTCCGACTTTTTACCGAATTTTAGAAATTCCTAGCCCGACTTTCGACCGCCTAGCCCGACTAGTCCGACTTTTGATCGACTTTGACCTCCTCCGACCAATCCAGGCCGACTTGGAAAAAGTCTCTAAGGAAGGGGTCCGAGGACTAACTAGTCGGCCTTAGAATCTGACTTTTACTAACACTGATATTATGGCTTGATTGACCATAAATCCATGATATAACACACCATATTCTCAATAATTCAGGTGCTTGCCATGCAAGTTCACCTAGTTCACTACTAGAGAACTCTTCATTATTTTACAAAAACTTGCTACAAATTTCCTACAACATGTAATTGCAACAACTTTTAGATAAATTTCTGACAAACAAAACTTGCATTGATTTTGTAACAATGTAGCAACAAAATAACAACATTACGATTTTACGTTGGAAAATCATTGCAAACTTTCCAACAAAAGCTACATTTATCAATTATATTTATTATGTGTTGTTGGAAAAGTGTAGGAAAACATTACGGCTTTGATTATTTGTGTTATCTATATTATTATAACTATTAATAAAAGAAAATAATGAATGTTATTTATTATTTTGTAGGAATGTCGTTGAAATATTTCCAACAATGTTCCAACAAACTATACATTAATCACTTATGTACATCATTTTTGTTGGAAAATTATTGAAAAACATTATAAATATAATTATATATTATTTATATAGTATCAAAGAATATAAACAACTATTAATTAACGATATCAATTATTTTGTAGAAAAGTTATTGGAACGTTTTCAACCATTTTTCAACAAAAGGATACATTTATCAATTATATATGTTATTTCTGTGGAAAACTGTTGATACCCAATATACAAGTATTTTATTTAAACTATTTATAATATTATGTCATACTTAAAATCAAGAATAATTGATATGGTTCAACTAAGATATGCATGATATGTTATTGATATAATGTGACTTATTGCAATCTTATTATAGTTTCATAACACTATTATAAATATGACATAATATTCAACATAATGGCTCAATAAGTATTATCAAGACCTGATATGACATGTAAATTGATGTGTTGCCTGCTAACATAATGTGACTTGGTACAAACTTATATAATTATTTAAGACGTAATGGCATAATGAAAGTCATAATGGGTCGTCAAGTGCCATTAAGGCCTAATATAGTCCGTTTAATACATTCATGTCGTGCTATTAATTGTTATAATAGATTTGACTCACTATAACCTTATGTAATCTTTTAATACATAACATGACTTAATAAAGGATGTAATGGGTTGTGTAGAGTGGTGAAGACTGAATATGATCCATTTAAGATGTGTATAAGGTGTTGTTTCTCGTTATAATATAATCTAACTCAATACTATCTTATGTAACCCTTTTACACCAAATATGACTCAACAAAGGTCACAATGGGATATTAAGTGCCATCATGCCCGATGATGTATATAAACATATACATCTTTTAAGCGTCAAATAATCTCAAAAACATATATTTTATTATGTGATTTAGTTCAAATAGCAATTTATTATGTTATTTTCTATTTTTAGGTGTACTCCAGTCTCAAACGAAGAAATGAGTGGACACATGAAGAAAAAACGAAGAAAATTAAAGAAATCGTGTATCAGTTAGCCTAACACGCCCCCATGTTTCAGTGACCACGCCCTCGTGGTCACCTTTTTAAGACAAGACAAAATCTTATGGATCAAACATGGGTCGTGTCTCATGTACTACGCCCCCGTGGTCACCTTTCCAAGAGAAGACAAAAATCAGACATCAAATCACAGGGTCGTGTCTCTCTTACCACGCTCCCATGGTCACCTTGCCCAAATAAGACAAAATTACAAGATTCTAGCAACCAAAACACGAGGCCATACCCCGTGTACCGCGTTCCCGTGATGAGTCAGCATATGTACGATCTGACAATCCTTTATTACACAAGGCTAGGTAAGCACGGGGCCGTGACAAGCTGCCTAGACAGCCTATAAATAGAGTGCATGCATTATTGCATTGGGTATGCTTGGAGAGGATTTGGGCAGGTTTATCACTTAAAAACACTCACTTTACACTCAAGTTAAAGATCAATTAAAGAGTTTGAAGGCTTGGAAGCATGCATCATCATTATCTATCACCATTAAAGAAAGATTCATCACCAATTTGGTTAGATTGCTCTAGTTTAATCATGCTTTTCATATCTTCATATTCTTTGTTGTTCATTGTCATGCTCATTATGAGCTAAACTTCCATTTACCATCTAAAATCTATGATGAAAATTAACTCCATTTGATGATTATATTGAATATGTAATTTAGTTTTTATGTAGTAATGATTATTTTGCAATTCTCCTTTGATGAAACATGTTTTGTCACCTTGATCCATTAATTCAAGATTGATGATTAATATCTTTAAGAAAAACTTTTATAATCATTCATGATTCACTCATGTTCTTGGAGACTAGGAATGGTAAAAAGAAAATCTTGATATTTTATCCAAAACATGTTTCCTTGTATTGGACTTTGAAAAGATGAGATACAGGCTATGACAAATTTCTCTAATTTTGGTAATTCTAAAACAAGATTGTTAAGTACAATTGATTAGGTTGTCATTCTAGTTCAAAAAATCATATGTTAAACGAATGTGCAATTATAATCTACTTAAATCAACCAAAGGGGGTTGTGTGACTAAACTATAATTCCCTAAAAGTTGTTAGGATTGTCGTTTGAGAAATCTAAGTTAATCCTAATATTTATAGTAGCTTAATTAAATTGACATTTTTGAGGTGGCTGCAGTCACGAAACAGCGCGCAACACTAGGGTTCTTTTGGTCGCTTTTTCTTGTTAAATTGCCCCTAAATCTCAGCATCACCATAGCTGAAGAACCTGGTACAGTGGTGTAAATAGTTTGTTTTTGACATAGATGATGTAAATATATGGTTTGGTTTAAATCAATTTTCTCATTTTTTTGTCGATATCAGGTACTAAGTTTCTTAGTGATTGATCTGTTGATAATCATATTTTGTATTCTTTTCCATTGCTTTAATCTGAAGGTTCTAAAGGTAATTAAAACGATCTCTTAAAAATTTATTTTGAGCGTTTTGAATATGGATAGATGTTAGGTTGAGTTTTAAAAGCTAAGGATAGTGTATTTATCTTCTTGGTGTGATTGAATGTTGAACCCATTAGCAATTTGCATCTTTATGGCAACTAACTGAAAGGTTGATGGCCTATGCAGACGTAGGATCGACGTTTAGAATTATCTACTTATACATCAAAGTGCAGAATCCTTTGAAGTTGAAAACACACAAGAATAGCTTTAATCTCCATATATATATATATATATAACATCAAAGATCAATTACAGAGATGATATGACAATATCAAAGTACAATGCTCTCTCAAAACTCTCTAAAACTAACTGATCAAAACGCATAAGTCTAAACTATTTATAGATTAGAAATTCAACATTATGGGTTCAACATTCAATCACACCAAGAAGATAAATACACTATCCTTAGCTTTTAAAACTCAACCTAACATCTACTGAGTACGATGATGATGAAATTCAACATATGCTGCGCATATGTTATACAATGCATAACTTATGCGGTCCATATGTGAGTTATGTGATATTTACATACAATTTGACATTAACGACAAAATCTAATACATACAAGACTCTAGCTATAGACGTTTAAGCACCAACATTAACTCTTCAAACTTGCAGGCTTGTAGCACAAATTCTGATTGATTGTTCACATTTGCAGGTAAGTGCATAGCATATCAGTTTTAAATTTGGATAACTATTTGGCTTTACTATAATAATTTAATAGTATGAGAATGTGTGATTAGTATTGACACTGGCAAACTAGCTCTTATGGCATCATTAATCATCCACAAATCTGTTGGAGGCAAGACTCACCGGCCCGAACCTCAAAGAAGGTCATAAGGAAGTCTTGGGCCATTCCCGCACCTAAAGCTAATGCTGAAGTTGCCTCATCTTTCAGAATTGTGATTATTTAAGTTCTTTACAATAGTTAGCTCCTATACTCCGTATTTTTGTGTTAATCATAATAGTCAAATAGTCAAATACGTGTTCTAAATTGAAATTGTTAATTTTTTTTGCAGACAAATAAAGAAGACAAGCTTTATAATTAGAAGCATCTCTCTAACGTTGGTAATTCTTTATTACAACATGTAAGTTATTCAACTTTAAATTTGACAAAAGTAAGTTATTCATGTATAATGCTTTGTTAACCATGCTTTAACTTTATACAATTTGACTTCAAGCAGACTCGGTTTACACCAGGCACATTGGAAAATTGGTGTATTGTTGGAAAACTTCGTTTTGGTTCAGGTAGGAATTGTGACTGTTTGACCTTTTGAAAGTCAAGCATGCACTCAGCAGTAGTTAACGAGTCAACATATTTGACTCAATTTTGCACCCGGTTTTACCACTCAAGCAGGGTACATATTTTTGTGAACATACATATCACATTCATAGGTTGACAGGTCCAACCAAACATGATTTTGAACACGACCCGGAACTGAAGATCGTGTAAGAACGTGACCTCGAACACGTGGAAACAAAATATCTTTTCTGATCTTTCATAGGTTGTCGATCTTCTTGCACCATTTCAAACAGGGGAATGATTGATCTGTGTGGTGGTGTTGGTGTTGGAAAAACTGTTCTTATTATAGATTATGGAGAATTAACAATGGTGCTTAGGCCCATGGTAAGTAAACTTTTTATTTTTTGTATTAGTAATACATTTTAAGACCATAATCTGCTTGATATTTCTTATTGACCATTATTTATTTTGTTTTACCAGGTGGTTATTGTGTATTTGCTGGTGTTGGAGAATGTATTCGTGAAGGTAATGGTTTTTAAGAAGATAAGCTTATTTAATAATTTAGCATGAGCCTAATCTTCACTTATTGTGCTCGAGTAGGCTCACGAGGTTAAACGAGTTTACTTTATATATTTTTTTAATAATATATCAATTATATATTTTTAAAAATTATTATAATTATTTATACATAAAAATAATTAAATAATAAATAAATCTTTTGCGAATGCTTACCTAATGAGGAATCTGTACTTAAAGCTAAAACTTCTAATTTCTCAATCCCGAAATTACCCCTCGACAAAAACTAAAGTTTACTACTGTTTGACCATAACAATCTTTAAAGAAATGATGGAACTTGGAAGTGATATGAGAAGAGATAAAACTCTTAAATACATAGATATGTTTCATGATTAAATGAGCTCAAGCTTAAGAGTAAGCTTGTTTAATTAACGAGCCCGAGCCGAAGCCTAAAAGTAAGCTTGTTTAGTAAATGACACGAGACTCAACTTTACTTATCGAGCACGAGCATGCCCGCAAGCCTAAATTTTTGTCGGTCTCTTGTAAGTTAAACGATTTGAGATATTCTGAATGTGTATTAAATTTCTGAAAATTACAGACTTATCCTTACTAATTGTCAAAATTCGTTGCTGATCAGGTCAGATTTTTAATCTAGTGGCAATTAAGGGCAATATAAGAAATTTATAAAATAAAATGAATCTCTTCCTGTTATTTATATAAACCACTAATTGTTAAATTTTCTTTTAAAAATGCTAATTTGTTATAATAAATGTTTTTTAAATTCTAGATAATGTCCAATCATGATCTGGTGAAAATAGCACAATAAGCATGAAACCTAAGGATTTATTGGATGTTGTAGAACAGCTGAAGTCTACTAGACCAAATGAGATGGCTAATAGAATGAGTTCAGACCAGAACTGATTTGATTCAATATGGGTTCTAAGCAAATATGCATATTGGTAAGCTTATTATTTATATATTTATTTGTAAATATTATTATTTATAAATTATAAATTTGTATGTTTGCAGCTGTAAAATTTCAGGTTTTTTTCCGTACTCATATTTGTATTCGTTTATCGGGTTACGAACATTTTCGGATCTTTTTCATTAATAAAGTTATGCTATTATTGTTGACATAATTATTTTTATCTTAGTTTTAATTCCTTAACTTTCATTTGTGCCAAATAGCCCTTAGAAACTCTTAAAATCGCTTAAAACGGGTTAAAAATGCGTTTTTGGAACTACAGGGACTAAAACTGTCAAAAGTTGAAAGTTTGGTGAAGCTGCACCTTCACGCAGCGAGAAGATGTCAGCCTTGCACCTTAGTGCGGCGCGAAGATGTCACCAGATCAGCCATTTTCGTTTCAGATCTTCGTTTAATGCTACCTAAATCAACCCTAAATCACGAAAATTGAGTCACAAGTTATTGTATTTAGTGTGTAATGATGTCTAGGTTCATAATCAATAATTTGGTGAATATATTGATGAATATATGACCTGATTTCGTTCTTAATTATGTGATTCGGTTACCAAAATCAACCAATTTCTTGTCCAACAAGTTGGTTTAACATCTATTTAAACGCATCATAACTTCAAACCCTAATGGTTACTGCAATTAAGCATTCTCAACCGTCACCTATCATCAACCGACGTTCGTTTTCTCGTTTTTGCTCGTTTACGTAAAGTGTTGAAGATTTAGTTTGACTTTGTCGTTTTATTAGCCTTTGACCGCGATTTCTCGTTAATACAAACACTATCCGGGTAAGTTGTTAACTGATCAAACGTTCATTAATACACACTTGTCGATAAACCTTAATAAATTTATGAGATTGAGTGGTATTGACGGGTTAATTAGAGTCAAACCCATTTAAGGGCAAAGTAGTCAATAACTTTGACTAATCGTTTTCTCATACTTCTGGTCGGATTCAACGTTCGGTCCAGAAAACTTGTATTCTCGTAGCGGAATTTTAAGGCTACTGACCAAAACCCGACTTCCGACTCGCTGTTCGGATTCTTGTAAGTACCAGCTCGCTTAAATCTTAAATATAACATAAGTTGAGTTCTAAACGTCCGTTTGGATTGATTCCAGCGGCCACAAGTTCGTTTTTACTTATATCATCATATCCCAAAGATTTAGATTCTGATTGTTTATATCGTTTGACGTATGGTGGACGACTCATTTATTTGTTAGCTCGTTTAATCGCATTCATATTCTCTTGTCATTAATCTAAGGTGAGTTTTATCATTCCCCTATTTTACTTAATTTTCACAAAGTTTTGGGGACATATGCGTATATCATATTATACATATATAACAAAAATAGCAAACGTGTAATTGTGTGTGATTAATCAAATATACTTGTTATGTGCTTACTTGTTTATGTGCGCATTCGTGCTTGGAGAGGTCCTACATATCCCCTTGTATAGGGTTCTCATATTATTGACCAACGTCCGATTCTCTTGGAAACGGTCTTATTATTATTTGCTCATGGTTGATTTAACGGCGTCCGATTCGCTTGGCAATGGTTTAATCGACAACTTATTTGCTCATGGTTTGATTTCATTACCGCATTTATTACATTTTGCTTATTTCTCTTATTTACTATATTAACATCATTTTATTGCAAAACTGGTGATAAACTCACTCAACATATGTTTTTGACAAACTCTGTTTTCTACACATATACGGGTTGCTATTGAATTGAAGTTGAAGTATGAACACTTAGAAAGACCTTAGGGTTTTAATGAAGACAAAGATGAATTTAAATTGTTATATATATATATATATTTGAATAGTTTTGTTATATTTGGATATTGTGTGTACATTTGAAATAAAAAAATTAAATAGATATTGCCACATTTATATTATGATAGTATCTTCGAGCTGTGAGCAATCGGATCACGCCCTGGCATTTTCGCCTTAGGTTGGGTGTGACAGCAGCTATGTTGGGATGACTTTCGGGCCACCATTTACAGGAGCATTCAACAATATTCTAAAGCGTACAGGTACAATGGTATTGTGATTGTTAGAGTAGTTTCATCGTTCTATGTGTGTTAAATACGAATGCATAACTAATATTTTTTTAACAAAAATTGTCTCGGTGGACATTAATTTTTTGACAACTCGAAGTTAGATACCCGTTTAGTGATAAAAATATATGATTCTTGATTCCACTAAGGTAATGTCTGTTGATTATCATGACTTTGTGGGGATCATCGTCTTGCTCGCTATAAATTCAACTACAAGTTTCATCAAGGAAAACAATGTTGGAAATGCAGTTGATGCATTGATGGCTCGTTTAGCTCCGAAAGCTAAGGTTTATTGAACTCTTTTAGCCCTGTTTGTTATATATTATAGTAACTTTTTTTGATCAAAATTTTGAAACCTTGTGATTCAGGTTCTTCAAGATATATGATATATAAGATGGCAGAAAGGGAATTGCTTGAAAATTGCTGATTTAGATTTTGTGAGAGTTTTTACCATAAAACTTAGATTATGAGTGTCTTAATTGATGATGTTAATATATTTATTTATTTGGATTCTTTGATACTGAACCGGTCGTCTTCTTCCTAACCCAGAAATTAATGGAATAACTACGGCCCACTCCTTGAATGGATAATTTTATACCGAATGGCATTCCAAATACTAACAATTATTTGCTTTTCTGCAGGTTTCTTCATTTGATGCTCTTCCTTTTCTATAGCTACAATTAACCTGAAACATCTATTGCAACTTCTACTTAAGAATCTCCAATGTTGGCATTCTTCTTGTAAATAAGATCAATTTTACATATATTTATTTGCTATCGACACAAACATAGTATCTGTAATTATCACCAGATAAATAGAAGATATGTTGAACTATACGTTGTTATGATGTATCCATTAAATATTTATTACCTTGTTAATAAGCCCTATGATCCTGACCAATTTCTCACCATCGCAAGGCACTTGTTTTTTGACCAATTTCTGACCAAATTGTTTACTACTTTATCAAAAATTTAAAGTTGATTATATTGATCAAGGTAAAAACGAATTGATGACTATGATTATATAGACAATTGGACTCATTGGGGAGATTTTAAGAAAAGAGTTACATCCGAAGAGTTTAAGGTAATTTTAATTATTTTTAATCATTATATTTTTTGTATGAAGTATATATACTAACAATTCATTTCTTATTTCATGAAGGAACAGAGTGAAAAACAAAAAACCAAACAAGTCGTGTGCTATTTATAACCGCGTGCGTCCCCCTTGTAGGGCGTAAGGGAATGGTTGGACTAGAATGGGTACCAAAATGGAAGAAGCTTGTTCCAAAATACCACGACCCTGCAAGTAGATCACGAGTTAATGAAGTCATTGTAGAACTTTTTCTTGCTGATCGTGAATTGGAAGGAACATGATGCAGAATATCTACTAATTCGAATTCAGATTTTAGTATCTTTTATTATTTGTTTAAAATTCAGGTTTCCTAATATTTATCTTTCTTGTTTAGTAAGATAGTTGTTTAGTATAAATAGGGTTAAATGTTATTTAGTTTTTTTAGTTTTTGATTGAGTTTAATAACGTTTGTTCTTGAACCTTTGGTTAGGCTTTTATCGTCTTTGTTAATCATGAGTCTCTTGAGCCATTGATCGCTTCCAAAACTACATCAGTTGGTATCAAAGCTTTTGGTTCTCAAATGGCTCAACGTGAGGATGAATACTTGCTTGCTTGTAGATTCGTCGCCAGAGGCAACGACAGAAGTGTATTCTATTCACGTGCTCGTGGAGAAGATCGACATCCGACTCGTAGATTCGTCGCTCGAGGCAAAGATAGAGTGTGTTTCGATCCACGAGACCTTGAGGAGATCAAACGACTTCGACAACGAGTTCACGATCTTGAGGAGATCAAATGAATCCGACAACGAGTACGGGATCATGAAGATATCGAATGGCTTCGAAAATGAGTTTGCGATCACAAGTTACAACGGGAGATGCGGAAGGAAGAAACCGAGTCAGGCACCATCGTCTGGGACGAAGGTGGCGACGGAGAGCAGCAGTCGTTTAGCCGTCATCCAAACCGGTTCGATGAACAGATCTATCAAGAGTGTTTATCTTAAGAAAAACCTATATTCGATGAAGATGGGGTTGATTCGATGAAGAAGAATGTTTGCTCGTGCAAAATATTCTTGGCGGAGTAACACGTGATGAATCAGTTTGCAAGATCAGTATTGCTGCAAGAGTTTATGGTTTTATGTCTACTAGTGATAAAACAAGTGTTAATGGAAATCAGAAAGTTTGTTTGGAATTTCCATTAATCAAGGCTTCTAATTTAGACTTGATTATGGAGCCAAAAAATCAGGCAATTAAATTTCAAATGGGTTTTGAGATTTCATCAATTATTTCTTCGAATAATGTTGACTTTCTTGATATTCAAAATGGAATGGATATTGATTGTGGAAGTTGCATTTGCATAGCTTCCATGCGTGACCAATTTCATCATTATCATGCACATGAGGACATGATGGCTTATATTAATAAAGCATTTAACAGTTTTGGTCCACATGATTTAATAAGCAACATTCGTGGAATGTTTAGCAAGCCGGATCAAAACAATATTACGGGAGAAGATAAGGATAATTCAGTTAGTGGGGAGCTAAAGATTATTACAAATATGGAAGCTAAAATGAAGCACAATAATCACGTGGATGTCCTTTTGATCCTGGTGGTTAACGTTTAGAATTGGACATGATTCGTGAAGTCAAGCTGTTTAAATGGGTCATCTATACTCTATAATAAACAAAGCTTTCTAAATGTCACATGTCATCACCATGATTATCCTTACAAAATTTTCCATTCTCTCTCGCATATTAATTACATTTCTCTTTCTTCTTAATAATTTTGTATTTCATTTTTTTCTTTTTAATATTTCATTTTCTCTTTTAATAATTCTTTCATGATTTAAAAAATTTAATACTAGCATAAATATATTATTTTGTTTTATATAAATATATTGTATTAGTTATTAATATTAGGCTTTTAAGTAACAAATTTTCACGTTCATTTTGAATAATGATTCCAAAAATTAAGGTTTTAAATATATTATATTAGTTAAATAATATTAAGGTTTTATAAGAAATGATATTATTGGATGAAGAGGCAAGATTAATTTACAATTAAAATTTCAATAAACTTTAACTTATTATATATATATATATATATATATATATATATATATATATATATATATATATATATATATATATATGGGAGGGATATTTTGAGAACCATGTTAAGTTTTAAGAATTTAAGAACTCAATTCTATGCCACACATTTAATTAAATGGATTGGAATATATGGTTGAGATTAAATCTGGTAAAAAGTCAAAGTAGGAGAGAGAATAAATATGTAAGTGGTTACACTAACTTTTACGTCCGTTACACATGTGTAAAAAGTCGACTCAGTGCGTAAAAAATTCTGTAATTTTTTTACGTGTATGTAACTTACATATATTACGCATGTGTAAAAAAATTTGAAAAAAAATTGTTACACTGAGTTCTTTCGAGTTCTTAAAACTCAAAGACGTTCTTAATTGAAATCTCCCCAATATATATATATATATATATAGGTAGGTTCTAATGAAAACTCCTCTTAAAGAGAAAACTTAAAAACTCCTAAAAACTTCTAAAAAACTATTTTTAACTTTAAAAAAAAAATTTTTTTTGAAGTTTCTTTTTTTTCCATTATTCTTATATGTTGTTATTGGTTCAAAAAAAAAAAAAAACACTTGTCGGTAACCTCGTCGGTATAGTGCGCATGTGTAATAGTGTGCATTGCATATATGCAAAAGTTTATGTATTGCATAGAATACAACATTATTGCACATATTTGATACAAACTATTGTATATATGCAATATAAGACTAATACACACATCGAATACACATTAGTACGTATGTGTAATACAAAATTAACGCACATGTGCATCACATCGACTTTTATTTTATTATTATTTTTTTTTCATATAATAGAACACTACTACACATATACAATACACAAATATTGAATATATGCAATAAAACAATATTAAACTCAAAAATACATAGTAATACACATGTGTAATACAACTTATCGCACAGTAATACGTATGTGCATTTAGGCGGGTTTTTTTTTTATTTTGTTTTAATTTTTTTTATTTTTCGAGTGAAATATAAGAAAATATAAGAATAATGGCTAAAAAATAATTTTGAAAATAGTTTTTTATTTTTAATTAAAAATAATTCTTTAGTAATTTTTAGAAGTTTTTAAGTTTTCTCTCTAAAGGTGAGTTTTCTCTTGATTCTCTCCGTATATATATATATATATATATATATATATATATATATATATATGATATTTACTAAATTACAAGTTTTTTTTTCTAACCTTAAAATACAAATTCACCATGATGTACTCTTAATGTTTATGTTAATTTAAACGAGCGGGTTTCTTTATCCGGTTAAAGTATCAAACATGGGTCAGGTCAAAACAGTTTATGATTAGAATGAGTTCCGGTCCACTGGTTGGTTTAAAAAAACTAGACATTACAACTTCTTTTTTTAATTGACTTTAAAATCCACAAAAATATAAACATTGACTACATGTTTTGGTTTTCCAGGTGGATGAGACAACTTCTTACCTTGGTAATACAAATACTAGATATTAACACACTATTAATCAGATAATAAATTGACTTTATATATTCTTCTATTATTAAAGATTTCAAAAATATAGATTTCTTTAGTGAACGAGTTATACTTGCACCAAAAAATGAGGTCGTTCAAAAAATTAGCAAACTTTTGCTATCCATGTTCTCGGGAGATTTAAAATGTTACCATTATTAATATGGTATCTATCAGAAATAAAATGATACATTACAAAAAAAATATTAGTTTCCTGATGTTTTAAATCGCCTCAAAATCTAAAGTTGTCAAGTCATAGGTTAGTCCCGAAAGATGATGCTGAAGTGATGTCGCTTAAGTGGTCTATGCAATGAAACTAAAATACACGTGAAAATACAATATGATAACCGAGTTATAGAAGCGGAAATTATATCTGAAAGTAATACTGGAACACACACTTTTATTCTTAAAAAGAAAAATCCTGCACTTTTAGATAAAATGATTAATTTCAAATAATGAAATTTCAA
The DNA here is from genome assembly GCF_021521415.1 of Bidens hawaiensis. Lineage (NCBI taxonomy): Eukaryota > Viridiplantae > Streptophyta > Magnoliopsida > Asterales > Asteraceae > Bidens > Bidens hawaiensis. Next base: position 296,938 of record NW_027493273.1, on the reverse strand, counting down.
CTTTGTTTTTGTTTTACAATGAAGATTAATAAATGCAGTCAGTCATTATAGATGGTTGCTTTGTTTTGAGACAATTTATTTTAACTCGTGGCCAGTTATACGCTGCATTATCTAGAGTTAAAAGCATAAACAATATGAAACTATTAAGTTTTGATATAGAAAGTAAAGTTACAAATAAAACTATAAATTTGTGTATAAGGAAATATTTAGGGATTTATGAATTTTCTAACGACTTTTTATTTCATATTATGTAATGCATAATTTATTTAACCATATAATATATCGTTATATCTGTTGAATATAATTTTTTTATATTTGACATTGTGTTATTATTTAAATAAATTTATTTATTCCAACCCATGTGTTACACGGGTAACCAACCTAGTGATTATAATAAATCAGAATCGGGCTTATTTTTCTTTTGATACAGGTGGCTTGGGTCCGAAGACAAAACTCGAGGATGAGTTTTTTTTCGAAGATGGGGAGTATGATGCAGAATATCTACTAATTCGAATTCAGATTTTAGTATCTTTTTTTATTTGTTTAAAATTCAAGTTTCCTAATACTTATCTTTCTTGTTTAGTAATAAGATAGTTGTTTAGTATAAATAGGGTTAAATGTTATTTAGTTTTTTTTAGTTTTTGATTGAGTTTAATATAAAGAACGTTTGTTCTTGAACCTTTGGTTAGGTTTTTATCGTCTTTGTTAATCATGAGTCTCTTGAGCAATTAATCGCTTCCAAAACAACATCAGAACCATTCCAAGTTTGGGCAGTGTTTTAAATTTGATAAAATTACAAATTATATCACATTTTAAATTGTGGTGTTTTTATATAGATTTTTAAAGAGAAAGAGACGAGAGCTGATGGTACCTATTATGAGGAGGGTTTCGATATTGAAACAAAGGTATTGAGAAATGGACGTCCCGATGGGGGGGGACACTTTTAGTTTCCGAGATGTGACACCCGGTAATTTCCCAATCCCATAAACCAAGTAATCAACCTAATTATTAGGTAATTATGTTGTATGCGCCCTGCGCGAGCGCGCCATGTTAGAACCAGCGCGTGCATATGTTGTATGCACCCTGCGCGAGCGCGCCATGTTAGAACCAGCGCGTGCATATGTTGTATGCACCCTGCGCGAGCGCGCCATGTTAGAACCAGCGCGTGCATATGTTGTATGCACCCTGCGCGAGCGCGCCATGTTAGAACCAGCGCGTGCATATGTTGTATGCACCCTGCGCGAGCGCGCCATGTTAGAATCAGCGCGGGCATATGTTATATGCGCCATGCGCGAATGTTTTGGCTTTATGTTTTCATAACTTAATTTCATAGTGTCTAATGGGTTGACCACCCCGCTTCATGCTAAGGCGGGTGCATCCCAAATCATTTATGCGCGTGCGGAAAGGGAACTAACCTCCCCGCATGGCGGGAACATTGAGAGCTAGTTTGTCTGAAGCTCCAGGATGGAATTGACTTCAACATAACTGATCACTATGTTGAAATACCAAGGCCTCATGGAGAATCTACAAATGAAACTCAACGTCCCTGACTGCGAGAAGGTTACACACCTACCCGTAGCAAAGAAATAGCCTACACGCAGAAGGCTATACGCGCAAGGCTACACGCACAAAACACTTAGTCTATTTCTCAAATGTATGGGGATTTCCCCCGCTCAGAAGGAACCAGTTACGTGTTTCAGAGATTTTTACCTTTTGACTGCACACTGACAACAGTACCAGGAAAAGTATACTGTAACACGAAATGTCAGCTGTCAGCCATACCTACTCCCACCAACCACAGTCCTGCATGTCCTGTCAAAATCAATCAGAATCCTTCTAACCACTCCCTAGGACCAATCACCTCCATTCTTTTAAATTTATAATAATAATTTCCATACTTTATCATCATTACACCTAGATATGAAAGGATTTCAACCCCCTAAAGCAAGGGATTGTGTTCCCTTGAGTTTTCCTATAAATATGTAACCTAAATTATCACCCAAACACACTACAAACTCTTAAAACTGCAAATCAGCATCCGTTTCATTTCCGTTCCTGTACTAGGTAAGCCGAGATTATAACCTTGAGATCTACTTTCCAACCCTTATATTCTCCGATTTCTTGATCATAATATATGTATTTCTTGTTATTTAATCATATTCTAGACTTTCAATTTCGAGCCTAACACCAAGAAACCCGAATCTCGATTAGTCTCTTAACAAGAACCACAGGTGAGTCTCACAGCCCCTATTTTCACTATTTTCACTGTTTTAAACTGTTTTCGGGGCGAGGGACACGTACCTAAACTATGTTTTATCATGGTACTCTTACAAGTAATGCAAGCGATTATGTGTTTAAATTATGTTTCTTTATGGAATATTTTTCGAGCAATGCAAACGGTTATCTATGGTTTTCGATGTGAGTGCGATACGAGTAAGTGATCACTTTACCATTGGAACTCTAAGGATAGGGACTGCTGGTTTGATCAACCCACTCGTAGGGGTCGCACCTCCTTGCATGGACGAGTGCCTAGTATGGTCATGGGGCAGTACTATGGGATTGAGCCCGCTCGTAGGGGTCGCACCTCTTTGCATGGACGAGCGCCTTGTTTTTCCGGCACAACGTCCGCGCGTAACCCGCGGGACGGTATTATTAATTCGCTCGTAGTGGCAGCGCCACTTTGCATAGACGAGCACGTTTTCCAGAAATGTTCGCGCGTAACCCGCGGAACGGTTTTATCAGGAATATGTTATCAGAACTATGTTTCAATACGAATTCACAAAGCATGTGTTTTATGATGTTATCAGAAATATGTTTTAGTATGGTTGTATCAAGATTATGATGCAATACGATTTATCAAGTTACTAAAACTTGTGAACTCACTCAGTTTATACTGATTCAAATGTTTTTACGTGTCTTTCAGGAGACAACTAGGTAGCGCATGGAGTCACACATAGAGCACCTCACGCAGAACATCTAAAATTAGCTTTTTGGAAGATTTTGGTTCTATCCCTTCGACGCGCGCGGTTGTTCCTGCCACGTAAGGGGATATGGCGCGGAAATCTTCAATGATTTTCATACTTGGATGTTTTTATGTAATTCTAAACAATGTAATGTATTTTGTACTAGACATTTCATGCGCAATGGAAATTTTATTTTTCTTAAATGTTTGCAATGACCCGTGCTTGACTATCAATCCCCACTCGCGTGCGCCCGGCTGTTTCCGCCGTTTAGGGCCGGGTGTGACAGATTGGTATCAGAGCACTGGTTATAGCGAACTAGGAAAAGAAGTTTTAACCTAGACTATAACCGTAGGGGAATCGCATGAAATATTTTTCAAAGAATATTTTCAAAAAAAAAAAAAAAAAAAAAAAAAACCAAACACGCACTTAGGAACACGGGTCACACAATGTCTAGTGAACGTTAAGGATAAAAACACTATGTGCTCAGGGTACATGCGCTAAGTTTGTTATATTCTCTTTTTTTTAAGAAAAACGAGAATGCCTCCAACCAGAGCCAAGGGAATTACCATGACACCCGAGGAACTCGCAGAAATAATCGCGCAGGCGATCGCGACACATGAGGCCAGCAAGGCCGAATCAAGTCAGGGTCGTCAAGAGACCGGAACCCCAGAACCCGAATCAGGAGCTTTGGACAAAGGATGCTCCTATAAGACATTTATGGCCTGTAAGCCTTGGCCATTCAAGGGCACAGAAGGGGCCATTGGGCTCTACAACTGGATCGACAAGATGGAGACAGTTCTCTCCATTAGTGGATGTAGTGAAAACCAAAAGGTCCTTTACGTGACCTGCATGTTCCAAGAAGCGGCCTCGTCTTGGTGGAAGCTCCAAGTGAAGACATTGGGGCGAGAAGTTGCTCTCCACAAGACCTGGGAGGAGCTGAAGGAAATGATGATGAGGAAGTTCTGCTCTCGCGCAGAAATTCAGAGTCTGCAGCAGGAATTCTGGAACCACACCATGGTCGGAACTGATATCGACGCCTACAACAACCGGTTCAACGAGCTTTGCCAGTTGGTGCCAGACATGGCAAACACGGAGGAAAAGAAGATCGAGAGGTATATCTTTGGGTTACCTCATGTTGTTAGGGTTCCGCTCAACGCCGCAGCGCCTCCAACCTTTGATGAGGCAGTAGCGCGGGCCATCACCCTTACAAGGGATACGGTCCGTGCGGGCATGTTAACTGCGCGCGAAATCGAGCAGCGAACCTCTGATCCCAAGAGGAAGTGGAACTCTCACCACCGAGGGTCCAAGCAGCCACCGTTCAAGAAGCAAGAGAGCGTAAGGGCTTACGCGATTCAAGCCGCGGAGCCACCGCGAAAAGGGTACAGCGGGCCTCGCCCATGGTGCAGCAGATGCAAGTATCACCACGAGGGTGAATGCGCAAGAATCGAATGCGCCAAATGTGGCAGACCAGGGCACAAGACGATGAATTGCCGTATCAGAGAAGCTGGAGCGAGCGACAACTGCTACGCATGCGGGAAGCCAGGGCATTTTAGTCGGGATTGCCCGCAAAAGGGAAACCAAGCTCGCGGGAGAGCTTTTGTGATCGGCGCGGGCGAAGCAAAATAAGAGCCGAATGTAGTAACTGGTACGTTTCTACTTAACGACCATTTTGCATCTGTCTTATTTGATACTGGCGCTGACCTAAGTTTCATATCCACTGAGTTTAAAAACTCCCTAGGCCTAGCGACCAGTAGGCTAGACATACCTTATACTATAGAACTAGCCAATGGTAGGCAGATATGCGCAAACGAGAGGACTGAGCAATGTGTATTGGTCATGGGAGGTCACGGATTCAATATTAACTTGTTGCCAATAGACTTGGGAAGTTTTGACATTGTGGTAGGTATGGATTGGTTAGTCGAGAACCACGTGGAGGTTATTTGCCATGAGAAGCAGGTTCGGATCCCACTGTTGAGCGGAGAAACCTTGGTAATTCAAGGGGAAAGAAGTGGAGTTGTGACAAAACTCATTTCGTGTCTAAAGGCGCGCAAGTGCCTGAGGAAAGGATGCTACGCCTTCCTGGCGCACGTAGTAGAGAAGAAAGGAGATGAGCGAAAGATTGAAAACTTACCAGTGGTGCGCGAATTCCCAGAAGTTTTTCCTGAAGATTTGCCCGGATTACCGCCGCCGCGACAAGTCGAGTTTCGAATTGATTTGGTCCCAGGAGCTGCGCCAGTGGCTCGAGCGCCTTATCGATTAGCTCCATCTGAGATGCAAGAGCTATCCAACCAGTTGCAGGAACTATTGGATAAGGGTTTCATACGCCCAAGCTTTTCACCTTGGGGAGCTCCAGTACTGTTTGTAAAGAAGAAGGATGGTTCATTCAGAATGTGTATTGACTACAGGGAGCTGAACAAGCTGACAGTCAAGAATCGGTACCCCTTACCGAGGATTGACGACTTATTTGACCAATTGCAGGGATCCAGTTATTATTCGAAGATAGATCTACGGTCAGGATACCACCAACTTTGGGTCCATGAGGAAGACGTGCCGAAGACAGCCTTCCGAACTAGATACGGCCATTATGAGTTCTTAGTGATGCCTTTCGGGCTAACTAATGCGCCGGCTGTATTCATGGATCTGATGAACCGTGTGTGCAAACCATACTTGGATAAGTTTGTGATTGTGTTTATAGATGATATTCTGATTTACTCCCGAACCGAAGCTGAGCATGAGCAACACCTGAGATTGATTTTGGAATTGTTGAGGAAAGAAAAGTTGTATGCGAAGTTTTCCAAGTGTGAGTTTTGGCTTAGAGAGGTTCACTTTCTCGGTCACGTTGTAAATGAGAAAGGAATACACGTCGATCCTTCCAAGGTCAAAGCCATCGAAAATTGGGAGGCGCCAAAAACCCCAACTGAGGTGAGGCAATTCCTAGGACTAGCTGGCTACTATCGACGTTTCATTGAGAACTTCTCCAAGATAGCTTTACCTCTGACTGCGCTAACCCAGAAAGATAAGAAGTTTGATTGGGGCGAAAACCAGGAAGCAGCGTTTCAAATGTTAAAGCAAAAGTTATGTAGTGCGCCAATTTTGTCTCTGCCCGAGGGGACGGATGATATCGTCGTCTACTGCGACGCTTCACATCAAGGACTCGGATGTGTCCTTATGCAGAGAAACAAAGTCATAGCGTACGCCTCTCGTCAGCTCAAGGTCAATGAAAGGAACTATACCACGCACGATCTGGAACTTGGAGCAGTTGTTTTCGCGCTAAAGATTTGGCGCCATTATCTTTATGGTACTAAGTGTTTGATTTTTACGGATCACAAGAGCCTCCAACACATATTTGATCAGAAGGATTTAAACATGAGGCAACGAAGATGGGTTGAGTTATTGAATGATTATGATTGTGAAATAAAGTATCATCCTGGAAAGGCGAATGTGGTAGCAGACGCTCTAAGTAGGAAAGAGCGCGCAAGGACACTACGAGTTAAGGCTCTAAGATTGACCATTCGCGCAGACCTCACTACCCGCATCCGAGAAGCCCAACAAGAAGCCTTGAAACCAGAGTTTGTCAAGAACGAATCCCTTGGGGGTATGGTTAAGGATTTGGAGCGCAAAGAGAACGACACTCGATATTTTGCTAACCGCATATGGGTCCCTCTCAAGGGAGGATTGCGCGAGCAAGTGTTAAACGAAGCTCACAAAACGCGGTATTCTGTACATCCTGGCGCAGACAAGATGTACCAAGATGTTAAAGCGCTATATTGGTGGCCCAACCTTAAGGGCAACATCGCGACGTATGTCAGTAAGTGCCTGACGTGTTCAAAGGTGAAGGCTGAATACCAGAAACCGTCGGGGTTGCTTCAACAGCCAGAAATTCCCATGTGGAAGTGGGAACAAATCTCTATGGACTTCATTACCAAACTGCCAAGGACACCTGGGGGTTACAACATGATTTGGGTTATAGTTGACCGGCTAACTAAGTCAGCACACTTCCTGCCGATCAAGGAAACCGATAAGATGGAGAAGTTAGCCCGATTGTATATTCGAGAAGTAGTTTCAAAACATGGAGTCCCGGTGTCCATCATTTCTGATAGAGATAGTCGGTTCACCTCAAGATTTTGGAGATCGTTACAAGGGGCTTTAGGTACTCGTCTTGACATGAGTACGGCTTATCGTCCCCAAACGGATGGACAAAGCGAGCGAACAATTCAGACATTAGAAGATATGTTGCGCGCGTGCGCAATCGATTTCGGAGGTAGCTGGGATACTCATCTCCCATTGGTTGAATTTTCATACAATAACAGTTATCACACAAGCCTCAAGGCTGCGCCGTTTGAAGCCTTATATGGGCGCAAGTGTAGATCCCCACTGTGCTGGGCTGAAGTGGGTGACAAACAAATGACTGGTCCAGAATTGATCCAAGAAACGACGGATAAGATTTTTCAGATACGGGATCGCCTTAAGGCAGCGCGCGACAGACAGAAAAGCTATGCTGATGCGAGAAGAAAACCATTGGAATTTCAAGTAGGGGATAAAGTGCTTTTGAAAGTCTCTCCATGGAAAGGAGTCCCCCGTTTCGGCAAGCGAGGAAAATTAAATCCACGCTATATTGGACCATTTGAGATTCTGGAAAGGATCGGTCCGGTTGCTTATAAACTCCGTTTACCCGCCGAACTTAGTGGAGTTCATGATACGTTCCATGTGTCCAACTTCAAGAAGTGCTTATCCGACGAAACGTTAATTTTACCGTTGGACGAGATTCACATCGACAAACGACTACACTTCGTAGAAGAACCTATAGCAGTAACCGATTGGAAAGAACAAAAGTTACGAAGAAGTCGAATCAAGTTAGTAAAGGTTCAATGGAACTCGAGGCGTGGGCCTGAATTCACTTGGGAAAGAGAAGACCAAATGCGCAAGAAATACCCACACCTCTTTCAAAGCATGGCTTCTGCCAGCAACGTCTCCTAAATTTCGGGACGAAATTCTTCTAACAGGGGGAGAATGTGACACCCGGTAATTTCCCAATCCCATAAACCAAGTAATCAACCTAATTATTAGGTAATTATGTTGTATGCGCCCTGCGCGAGCGCGCCATGTTAGAACCAGCGCGTGCATATGTTGTATGCACCCTGCGCGAGCGCGCCATGTTAGAACCAGCGCGTGCATATGTTGTATGCACCCTGCGCGAGCGCGCCATGTTAGAACCAGCGCGTGCATATGTTGTATGCACCCTGCGCGAGCGCGCCATGTTAGAACCAGCGTGTGCATATGTTGTATGCACCCTGCGCGAGCGCGCCATGTTAGAACCAGCGCGTGCATATGTTGTATGCACCCTGCGCGAGCGCGCCATGTTAGAATCAGCGCGTGCATATGTTGTATGCACCCTGCGCGAGCGCGCCATGTTAGAATCAGCGCGTGCATATGTTGTATGCACCCTGCGCGAGCGCCATGCGCGAATGTTTTGGCTTTATGTTTTCATAACTTAATTTCATAGTGTCTAATGGGTTGACCACCCCGCTTGATGCTAAGGCGGGTGCATCCCAAATCATTTATGCGCGTGCGGAAAAGGAACTAACCTCCCCGCATGGAGGGAACATTGAGAGCTAGTTTGTCTGAAGCTCCAGGATGGAATTGACTTCAACATAACTGATCACTATGTTGAAATACCAAGGCCTCATGGAGAATCTACAAATGAAACTCAACGTCCCTGACTGCGAGAAGGTTACACACCTACCCGCAGCAAAGAAATAGCCTACACGCAGAAGGCTATACGCGCAAGGCTACACGCACAAAACACTTAGTCTATTTCTCAAATGTATGGGGATTTCCCCCGCCCAGAAGGAACCAGTTACGTGTTTCAGAGATTTTTACCTTTTGACTGCACACTGACAACAGTACCAGGAAAAGTATACTGTAACACGAAATGTCAGCTGTCAGCCATACCTACTCCCACCAACCACAGTCCTGCATGTCCTGTCAAAATCAATCAGAATCCTTCTAACCACTCCCTAGGACCAATCACCTCCATTCTTTTAAATTTATAATAATAATTTCCATACTTTATCATCATTACACCTAGATATGAAAGGATTTCAACCCCCTAAAGCAAGGGATTGTGTTCCCTTGAGTTTGCCTATAAATATGTAACCTAAATTATCACCCAAACACACTACAAACTCTTAAAACTGCAAATCAGCATCCGTTTCATTTCCGTTCCTGTACTAGGTAAGCCGAGATTATAACCTTGAGATCTACTTTCCAACCCTTATATTCTCCGATTTCTTGATCATAATATATGTATTTCTTGTTATTTAATCATATTCTAGACTTTCAATTTCGAGCCTAACACCAAGAAACCCGAATCTCGATTAGTCTCTTAACAAGAACCACAGGTGAGTCTCACAGCCCCTATTTTCACTATTTTCACTGTTTTAAACTGTTTTCGGGGCGAGGGACACGTACCTAAACTATGTTTTATCATGGTACTCTTACAAGTAATGCAAGCGATTATGTGTTTAAATTATGTTTCTTTATGGAATATTTTTCGAGCAATGCAAACGGTTATCTATGGTTTTCGATGTGAGTGCGATACGAGTAAGTGATCACTTTACCATTGGAACTCTAAGGATAGGGACTGCTGGTTTGATCAACCCACTCGTAGGGGTCGCACCTCCTTGCATGGACGAGTGCCTAGTATGGTCATGGGGCAGTACTATGGGATTGAGCCCGCTCGTAGGGGTCGCACCTCTTTGCATGGACGAGCGCCTTGTTTTTCCGGCACAACGTCCGCGCGTAACCCGCGGGACGGTATTATTAATTCGCTCGTAGTGGCAGCGCCACTTTGCATAGACGAGCACGTTTTCCAGAAATGTTCGCGCGTAACCCGCGGAACGGTTTTATCAGGAATATGTTATCAGAACTATGTTTCAATACGAATTCACAAAGCATGTGTTTTATGATGTTATCAGAAATATGTTTTAGTATGGTTGTATCAAGATTATGATGCAATACGATTTATCAAGTTACTAAAACTTGTGAACTCACTCAGTTTATACTGATTCAAATGTTTTTACGTGTCTTTCAGGAGACAACTAGGTAGCGCATGGAGTCACACATAGAGCACCTCACGCAGAACATCTAAAATTAGCTTTTTGGAAGATTTTGGTTCTATCCCTTCGACGCGCGCGGTTGTTCCCGCCACGTAAGGGGATATGGCGCGGAAATCTTCAATGATTTTCATACTTGGATGTTTTTATGTAATTCTAAACAATGTAATGTATTTTGTACTAGACATTTCATGCGCAATGGAAATTTTATTTTTCTTAAATGTTTGCAATGACCCGTGCTTGACTATCAATCCCCACTCGCGTGCGCCCGGCTGTTTCCGCCGTTTAGGGCCGGGTGTGACAGATTGGTATCAGAGCACTGGTTATAGCGAACTAGGAAAAGAAGTTTTAACCTAGACTATAACCGTAGGGGAATCGCATGAAATATTTTTCAAAGAATATTTTCAAAAAAAAAAAAAAAAAAAAACATTAGACAGAAGAGGTATGCAACCCATTAGACAGAAACGACATAAAATTAAGTTATGAAAACACAAAACATGTGCGCGTGGCGCACATAACATATGCCCGCGCTGATCCTAACATGGCGCGCATCGCATCCGCGCTGGCGCATAGAACATATGCCCGCGCTGATTCTAACATGGCGCGCATCGCATCCGCGCTGGCGCATAGAACATATGCCCGCGCTGATTCTAACATGGCGCGCATCATATTCACAATCACCTAATAATTAGGTTGATTACTTGGTTTATGGGATTGGGAAATTACCGGGTGTCACATCCTGGCACTCTTTTTCCCGCGATGCGGGCACTTCTGCAATAAAGTCGGCCAGAACCTGGCCTTTTATGGCTGGTCTTGGCTTATACTTTATCGCGTATTCCCCAACTCAATTGCCCATTTGGCTAGGCGTCCCGATAACTCGGGTTTGCCTAGAACGTTTGCAAGTTTGAGGTTGGAGAGAATGGTGATTGGGTGACCCTGGAAATATCGTCTTAGCCTGCGTGAAGCGTGTATCAGTGCTAAGACTAATTTTTCTAGGGTAGAGTACCGGGTTTCTACGTCTGTTAGGACACGGCTAACATAGTAGATTGGCATCTGGATGCCTTTTCGTTCTACTAGCAGGACTGCCCCGGTTGCTCTATCAGTTGCGGAAAGGTATAGGATTAATTCCTCTCCCGCTTTTGGTGCTGTCAGCGTTGGGAGTTCGATCAAGCGTGACCGAATCTCCTGAAAAGCTTGTTCCGCTTCTGGTGTCCAGCGGAAGTGCGTTTTCTTTAAACAGTTTCTCAAGGTTGACACGAATGGAAACGACTTATCCGCGTGGTTTGCCAAAAAGCGATTAAGTGCCACTAGTCGTCCATTCAGTGTCTGAGCCTGTTTGATGGTAGTAGGTGATTCCATTTTGATAATGGCTTCGACCTTTTCAGGGTTCGCTCTGAAGCCATCTTTAGTGACGATGACCCCCAAGAACTTCCCTTCTTCCATTCCAAAGGCACACTTGCTCAGGTTGAGCTTCATGTTTATCTTCCTGAGCGTGTTGAAAGTTTCTTCGATGTCTTTCAACATCGCTTCTGGGTCAGGGCTTTTGATGACCAAGTCATCCATGTAGACTTCCAAGTTCCTCCCAATTTGGGAATGAAACTCTTTGTCCATCAGGCGTTGGTATGTGGACACGGCATTTTTAAGTCCGAATGGCATCATTTGATAACAAAATGTGCCATCGGGCGTCCGAAAAGCGGTTTTGTCCTGATCATCAACGGCCATGTGGATTTGATGGTACCCCTTATACGCGTCCAGGAAGCATTTAAGGCGGAATGGTGCCAACGAATCCACCTTAAGATCAATTTCAGGTAACGGATAACAATCTTTGGGGCATGCTTTGTTCAAATCCTTGAAATCTATGCACATGCGCCATTGTTTGTCATTCTTCGGTACCATAACGGGATTTGCAACCCAAGTTTGATATCTACTAACGCGTACGATGCCTGCGTCAAGGAGTTCCTTGACTTGGGTTCTACACGCGTTAGTTTGTTCTGGCCCCATTACTCTGCGCTTTTGTACGATCGGCGTGACAGCCGGATCGCATTTGAGCTTATGCTCTGCCTTACTCCGGGGTACACCAGTCATGTCAGCTGGTGTCCACGCGAAGATGTCGGCGTTCCTTTGTAATAAGCGCTTAAGTAAGGTGCGTGTGGGATCAACAATTGTTGGGCCAATGGTGACGGCCTGGTCCGGGTACTTGCCGTTGAAGGCCCATCTTTCTGGTTCGGTGATGGTTGGTTTAGCCATCTTTGGTTTGGGTTTAGATGAGACAGATGCGATGCATACCTGGGGAATGCCGGTGATCATCGCTACACCCTCAGCTGTTGGCCATCCCATCATGCCGTGGACTGAGGATACCACGGCGTTGAATCTTGCCATCCCGTCTCTCCCGAAGAGAATGTCGTATGTGTGGTGTGGCTTCCTCATCACGACAAAATCCACATCTTCTGTGCGGGAGTGTTTCCCATCCGTAAGAGTGACGGGGAAAGATAGGATACCCAGGGGGGTGTTTGTGCTGCCATCAAACCCTTCCATCGAGGCGCAGATCGTTTCCAGGCGTTCCTTGTCTTCGTCATCTAGCTTGTCGAAGAACTGCCTGTACATCACCGTTGACGAGGCGCCGTTGTCAGCAAGAGTGCGGGAGGTGATGTAGTGCCCCAGCTGGCTTTTGATGACGATAGGGCCTTCTTTGCTGGGTCCTCCTGGCACTCGCGGGAAGCGCACCTCAGCTTCCTTCCACGCACATGGTTCTATCGTTCGCCTTTTTCTTCCTCTGATGTTACCATGAACCATGTTGATGCTGATGTCCACGGGTTTTCGTCCGTTGCCTCGATACCGGTTGTCGTTCCTTCCACCCTTCTTGATTGATGCCACCAGGTGTGACAGTCTTCCATCCTTGACGAATGCTTCAACAATATCCTTCAAGGATGTGCACTCTTCCGTACCATGACCTTTTGTCCCGTGGAAGTCACAGGATTTGCTCTGATCCGCATTAGGTCACTGCCGGATCATTGGAGCTTTTGGCCATGGTAGCTTTTCAGTAGCAAATATCTCCGTGACGCTTTTAGTGAGTGGCGTCCACCGGTGCTTTTGGCTTGAAGGGTGTGTGTGATTTCTTCTGCCAACAAGAGGGTGAGAGCTGGATGAGGTGTCAAAGTTTACCCTTGACTGCCAGATACCCAGCTTTCTCTTTTTGTTCTGCCGGGCGATCCTTACATTGTTCTCTCTTGTCCTCTGCGTGTAGAGGTGTGTACTCTGGGGAAGATCCCTTCCCAGTTGCTTTTCCGTCTCGGCAAAGCGCTTTGCCGCCGTCATGATGGCATCCCATGTTGATGGCATGCCATCCTTACCCGTCAATGTGCGGATAAGCTCTGGGTATTCGGCGCCTTGGATGAAAGCGGCGCGAACCAGATCTTCACTTATGTTGCCGAGACTTAGCTTTTTGGAGTTGAAGCGGGTGATGAAGTCTAGTAAAGATTCTTCCTCCTCTCTAACACAGTTGAGGATCGTCCACTGTTCTTCAGTGTATTTCCTCTGTTGGCTGAAGTGCTGGCTGAACTTGTTCTGAAAGTCCGCCCAGTCATATATGTGGTGGACCGGTAAACGATCGAACCATGCCCTGGCCGCTCCGACCAGAGTCATCTGGAACATGTAACACCACGTGGGTTCCGTCCAGTTACTGACGGTAGCCCCCGCAATGAACCTGTTCAAATGGTCGTCTCAGTCGGATAGACCATCATAAGTGCCAATGTTTGAAATTTGTTTGGCACTTCTCGGGGCGATTGCTTCCGCAATGTCCCTTGCGAATTTTGACTTTCCTGCATTTGTAGCAGTTGGTCTAAAGGTTTTGGAGAAGTCACGCGGGTTTCTCTCCGCATTTGTTGGTTTAAAAGCTTCCCCAAAATTCCTTTTTGGTTGGAAGTCCGTTTCCTTACGCTTCCCTTTCGCCTTATGGCGAGGGTTTGCGTCGGTATCGGATTCTTCCCTCTCGTCGTCTGAGTACTCGCACTCACTGTTCATATTGAGGTGTTGGCGAGTACTGCCGAATTCGTCAGCCTGTTGAACTGAACGCAAGCGTTCATCCAATTCAGCTTGGAACTCTCTTTGACGTGCTTCGGCCCACGCCTTCACTTGATCTAGTGTTTGGCGAGGGACCCTCGTTCGTTTTTCCAACTGGGCATCAGTGAACCCCAGTGGAATATTTACTGCACTTGCCCCGGCTTGGGTAGTCGGGGTAGTGTTCGTAAGATTTGTATAACCGCCGGTGTTCCCCCCAGTTGCTGGGGTTGTGGTTACCGGGGTTTCTTGGTCGGTTACTGGCCTTGGGACCGGAGTAACGTTAACCATTTCTTCAGAAATTTTGAAAAAACTAAATTAGTTCTAGCTTTTATGCACGGATGGCGCCAATGAAGAAACACTAAGTGAACCCTGGACAGATTATAGATAATCTGGGGGTTAAGTAATGTTTCCCACAGGGATGAGGTCCAGCAGAGAAGGTTATTCTTCTAGAGACCTGCAAAACAGACACCGTAAGCTCGTCACTGAGAAGGGGGGGGTTCCTCCTTGTGACCACCCTCCGGCGTGAGAATCAGACTAGATTGCTCTGAATATAAGTGTATATTAAGAGATTGCTAGATAAGATTGAGATATCAGATGTTGTCCTTACCATTCCAAGGTGTTGGAGTATTTATAGCCGAAGGTAGGTTTCCAAGCAGGTACAGCCGGCTGAATAGTATTCCTGTTCTACCAACAGTGGACTACGCACGGGTCATGCTGGTTGGTGGATAGGTTACGGCCGACAGTAATAAGGTCGGCTGTATACTGTTCCTTTACTGCCGGCTACGCACTGTTCCACCAACTGTAGGCTGCGCACGTCCCATCGTAAGGGTTGGTGAGTAGGCAGCGGCTAATAGTGACAAACAGTACTAGAGGGTGCTCCTCCTCGTATTGTTGTCGGTGAGCTGTCACCCTGTGATTAGTTCATGGGCTGCTCTGGTCAAACTGTCTGTTCCGCCCATACCTTAGTAGGTATAGTACGAAAGACCTTCCAGAAGCATACGGACTGGCTCATTTAGGCGGGAGTGTTCCCGCGTTGCTCATTCCTTCATGTGACTACTGAAGTAACGAATGCCTTGTGCGTGTAGCCTTGCTGTTAGTGCGGGTAGCCTTCCCTGATGGCTTGTATCCGCAACTGCGGGAACAGGCGGGGTACTTCACCATTGGGAGGCTTTCCCTGCGGGTACAGCTGGCGTACTGCGCGTAAGGTTCTTTGAGCATGGTGGGTCCTGCTGGAGCAGTTGGTCATTACGCAGACGTCCCTGTTCAAGGTGAGTCTTGCGGGTCCAACTGGGCTCTGCTGGGACCTACCTCTTCACCAACCCACGACTAACTCGATCTGGTACCACCAACAGCCATAAACAGGCGTCGGAATCGTCTGAGCGCGACCGCCAAACATTACACGTTTGGGTGGTTTGGTCCAGCATTCTCCAGGTTAGTTATGGTTATTGTGTTCATAATCTGCTATGGTGGTTGGTTAATTGGACTTAGGTTTTCATTTTTTAGGTTATCCGATTCATATTTTGTTTGCAAAATTGGAATTGCGAATCTGACTGCCAAATTGGAATTCCACTGTGATCAATTATGTTTGTTTAATTACTTAATTATTTTCATGTTTTATGTAAAAGGGTGTGATATATGAACGGCTAAGAGGCTATCATGCAAAGAGTAAATTGGATGAAAAAAACCCAATATAATGAAGATTTGAGGTCGTCCGTTCCCTGTTGTATAAAGTCAACAACTAAATGAGGTAGGTAAAGCATTTTTTCTAATTTGAATTTCCTAACTAATAATTGTTATTTTAGTAAATTAGCACTGTATTATTTTTTTTTCCATGTCATCTTTTTCAAAAGGTATTTTATTTCAATAGTTTGTTGTTAAAAAAATTCATTAGTGCGTTTATTTATTTGTTGTGTCGACATATTCAGGATTGCGATCTTTATAATGTGTTCGTGGAAGGTGTCATGATGATGAGGATGAAGAATGGATATTGCATGAATCTTAGACGCATTGGTCTTTTTAGTCAACGATTCATCGCTTTTTAGTTCATGTTTGAAGATGAGTTCGGGTCCAGTGTTTTTTAGTTCATGTTTGAATTTGCATTTTAATATTGTTCATACTCATGTATAATTTTGGTTTTTGAAGATATATTGTACAAGATAGTGTATTGCTTTTATCTAAAAATCCATACAATAATAGATTATGACGTTCTTGATGTTATGTTTTAAATTTTGGATTAAATTTAGACACTTTGTAAGCTCGGATTTTTCCGGTGGGTGTATATGATGACGGAGGCGATAATGTTGGAGACGATGTGCTTTTGTTCAAGTTGGTGTGTTTTAGTTCTTGATGTTTTTGGTGTTGTGTTTTAAATTTAGATTAAAATCTGGTGTTTTTTTTTTATTTTGATTATTTTGATTTAAAATCTTGATGTTTTTTTTTTCCATCCCTTATGTAGTTGAACCTCCGCTCAATGTGCCTCGTCTTTTGATGAGCACGAGGTTCCTTGATTTGAGCAATCGCACCCTCGTTGTCACAAAAGATTTTTAGAGGGTCCTGAATGGTACGGACCACCCCTAGGTCGGCAATGAACTTCCTAATCCACGCAGCTTCTTGAGCTGCCGATGAGGCGGCGATGTATTCCGATTCTGTGGTGGACAAAGCTACCACATCTTGTTTTGAGCTCTTCCAAGAGATTGCCCCACCATTCATAACGAACACATATCCCGATTGTGATCGAGAATCATCTCAATCGGTTTGGAAACTCGCATCCGTGTAACCCTTTACAACGAGTTCCTCCTCACCCGAACCATATATTAGAAACATGTCCTTAGTCCTTCTAAGGTATTTCAATATACTCTTGACCGCCATCCAATGGTTACTTCCCGGATTATGTTGGAATCTACTTGTCATGCTTAAAGCGCATGACACATCCGGTCTAGTGCATACCATTGCATACATGATGGATCCAATAGCCGATGCGTATGGGATCCCATTCATTTTATCTTGCTCTTCCTTTGAGCTTGGACATTGAGACGCACTCAATATCGTTCCTCTTTGAATAGGTACCAAGCCTCTCTTAGAGTTATCCATCTTGAACCTTTTCAAGATTTTGTCAATGTATGCACTTTGGTTTAAACCTATCAACCGCCTTGATCTATCCCTATAGATCTTTATTCCCAAAATATAGGCGGCTTCACCAATATCTTTGATGGAAAAGCAACTTCCAAGCCATGCTTTTACGCCTTCCATGGTTGGAATGTCATTCCCAAATAGTAGTATGTCATCAACATACAATACTAAGAAGGTAATGATGCTCCCACTAGCTTTCTTATACACACAAGCTTCGTCACCATTTTTGATGAATCTAAATTTCTTAACTTCTTCATCAAATCGGTGATTCCAACTTCTAGATGCTTGTTTCAATCCATAGATGATTTCTTTAACTTGCACACTTTGTTAGGATGTTGTGGATCGACAAAACCCTCGGGTTGAACCATATAGACATCTTCCTCAAGATGTCCATTTAGAAAAGCGGTTTTGACATCCATTTGCCATATCTCATAGTCATAATGTGCGGCTATGGCAAACAATATCCTAATAGACTTTAGCATTGCTACGGGAGAAAAAGTTTCATCATAGTCAACCCCTTGAGTTTGAGTGAAACCTTTTGCTACAAGTCTTGCTTTATAAGTATCCAAGTTTCCATGCATATCGGTTTTCTTCTTAAAGACCCACTTACTTCCAACCGGTTTGGAATTAAGAGGTGGTACAACCAAATCCCATACTTGGTTGTCATGCATGGATTGCATCTCAACGTTCATGGCTTCAAGCCATTTGTCACAATCGAATTGTGACATTGCATCACGGTATGTGGTGGGTTCATCCGAATCTACCACATAGCATCCATCCATGAAAAATCCATATCTTTTGGGTGGATAACTAATTCTACCGGATTTGCGAACGTTTTGTGTGTTTTGATCAACCATTTGATCATTCTCAACAACCTCTTGATGATTGCTAGTATCAACCAAACGTGTATCGGCTTGTGGTTCTCGATCCTCCTCGAGTTCCACCGTTCTACTAGTACCTTCCATAAGGAACTTAGTTTCCAAGAACTCGGCCTTTCGAGCAACGAACACCTTTTGTTCGGTTGGGTTGTAGAAATAATATCCCATAGAATCTTTGGGATATCTTACAAAGATACACTTAGTGGATCGACTTTCAAGTTTGTTTTGGGTGTTGTTCTTGACATAAGCCTCGCAACCCCATACCTTTAAATATGATAATGATGGAGCCCTTCCATTCCATATTTCAAAAGGTGTCTTTTCCACTTTCTTGGTTGGGGCCATATTTAGAATACGGGCTGCGGAGAGCAAAGCAAAACCCCAAAATGACAGAGGCAATGTGCTTCTAGCCATCATAGATCGAACTATATCCAATAGAGTTTGATTCCTCCTTTCAGATACACCATTGTGTTGTGGTGTTCCGGGTGGAGTAAGTTGTGAGATGATCCCACAACTCCTAAGATGATCTTGGAAAGCATCACTTAGGTATTCTCCTCCTCTATCCGAACGAAGTACTTTGATGGTTTTATCGAGTTGATTTTGTACATTTTGGAAGTTTTTGAACATTTCAAAAGCTTCATCTTTGTGTCATAACAAGTACACATACCCATAACGACTATAATCATCGATAAAGGTAATGAAGTATCTTTCACCATTCCTTGTCATTGCATTAAAGGGACCACATACATCCGTATGTATGATACCCAATAAGTCTTTTGCCCCGTCGTTTGTCCCACTAAAGGGGTCCTCGGTCATCTTTCCTAATATACAAGACTCGCATTTATCAAATGAATCACCTTCACTTGATTCCAAAAGACCATTCTTTTGAAGTGTATGTATGCGATCTTTGTTTATATGACCAAGGCGACAATGCCAAAGATAAGTTTTACTCAAATCCATTTTGAGTCTTTTAGTGCTTGATTGGTATAATATGTTATCATAAGATGTGTTATTATGAACCAATTCATAAATGCCATTAGATGGCATTGCATTAAAATAAAATACATCATTCATGAAAACATAAATACAATCATCCATGAAATTGAAATCATAACCATATTGTCTTAACAAGGAAACAGAGATAATATTCCTAGTCAAACTAGGAGCATACAAAACATTATTTAAAATTACTTCCAAACCATTTGGAAGCTTCAAAATGTAGTCCCCTCGGGCTTCGACAACAACCTTTGCTCCGTTGCCCATGAAGAGACTAATATCTCCCTTCTTGAATCCTTCATTTCCTTTGAACCCCTGCAACAAATTGCAAATATGAGTTCCACTTCCGGTATCCACTACCCATGTGTTAGAGGAAATAATATTAAGATCAACATGAATCATGAAAGTTTTTGTACCCGAGGTTTGCCCCGCATCCCTCTTAGCTTTCAACTCTTTTAGATAGGTTGGACAATTCCTCATCCAATGCCCTATCTCCCCACATCCAAAGCACGGATCCTCCGCGCAAACATTTGGCTTCTTTTCTTTCGGTTTGGGTGGTTCCGCTTTCGCCTTTCCCTTGAACTTAGCCATGACTTGTCCCTTACATTTGGCAACCTTTGCCTTAGGTTCCGGGTGGTGCCTCTTCCTATTACCCCCTTCATTGATTGTTAGAATGGGAAAAACCTTTTTACCCATTCCCGTCTCGGCCGTCTTGAGCATTGCGTGAAGTTCACCAATGCTCTTATCCCACCCATTCATGTTATAATTCATAACAAATGTCTCAAACTTTTTAGTTAAGCCATTTAGGATCAAATCCGTGGCTAACTCTTTAGAGACGGGACAATTAAGGCGCTCGAGACGATCAATGTGGCTTTTCATCTTAAGCACATAGGAGGAAACGGATTAGGTTTCTTCCATACGACACGCATGAAGCGCTCGAACCGTTTCGAAGCGCTCCACCCTAGCTTGTGTAAGGAACATTTCCTTAAGTTGGGTGATCATGTCGTATGCCCCATGAAGTTCAAAATCCTTTTGAATTTCGGGAATCATAGTTCCCAACATGAGGCAAGAAACTTGCACCGAATCCTCATTGTGCTTTACCCAATTGTTATAGTTTTCGGCATCGTCAACACTAGGTTCATCGGGAATAGGTTCGTCGATTACGTAGTATTTCTTTTCTTGCTTGAGAACGATTCTCAAGTTACGATACCAGTCCATAAAGTTGGTATAGTTTAGACGATCCTTATCGAGAATAGATCTTAGTGATAGGTTATTTACGGGTGGAATAATAACGTTAGGTGGATTGTTGATTGCGGCCATCTACAAATATAACAAAGCTCAATTTTAGTATTTTCGATATCAATTATTTTAATCTTTAATACCCTTTATGTCTCCAAGACAATTAATGATTAAAATCTAGAACCCAATGTTACATTCAAATAGTAGTTAGGTGACCTTTATCATACTATTTATATTAACAAGGTAGTCAACGCTTGACGATTGCAACCCTTTGCAACTTCTAGTTTTATGGGATCGGTTAAACATCTTATGTTTAGTTGGCATGTTTAATCCCATCAACACCATTGTATACCATGCTTCGGTGACCCTATTCACATGGTTTCCAATTTAAGTCGTCCTACTTATACACACGTGTGAGTTTACACATACAAGTGGTTAGGTGACATTTATCCCACAAATATGGTAAACCCATCTCAAATTCACAAGTTTCCTCCAACATGGTTAGGTGACCTTTATCCCATATTGAGTTCCCAAGTGATTCGAGTGTTGTATAAAAGGATGGTGTTCGACTTATTTTTTTTTTTAAAGGGATTTTTTTTCGTTTTCTAAATTCTAGATTGGAAAACAACTAATGTACCTTCCATTTGCATGCATTCAAATGTATGGTACTTAGTTGAAAAACCGATTTTCAAAGTTCCTATTAATAAACCCATTTTATTATGAAATCACTAGCCTTTAATAAAACCAATTTTATTGCCTAACGATTTCTAAGGAACCAATTTTATGCAAGTTGTTGATTTTAAATTGTTAGCAATCCATATTGTAATAGCACAAACAAGTAAATCAACCAAACAAGCATACATTATACAATCACATGTTCATAACCATAGCCTCCTATTATTGACTACACTTGTTGACCGAAGACAAGTGTGCCAAAAAGTCTCTCCTAAGGGACCCATAAGAACATGAACTTGTGTCGGTGAACTCCCACTTGATGCCGCATCCAAATGCTCCAAGTGTTCACTTCGTGTTGTGGTCTCCATCTTTTACTTGGGTTTACTTCCTTGCATCTTCTTTTACAAAATATATCCTAATACATTTTTCTAGTAAAAGAAATACATCTAACCTATTTATTATTACAAACCAAATGAATGAATAAATAGATTACAAAACCCAAATAATATTACAACCATATCGAATAAATTATCAACCACAACACAATCATACAACCAAACACAAGGCCATGGCTTGGTTATGAACATCTATTACACATCCAAATATGCAATAATCCAAGACCAAAAAATGGTTCCCCTTTCCCTCAAAACTTTCGGCCCAACCTTAACCAAACCGAAAGTTTCGGGTTTTGTCCAAACAAAGTAAACAATCATCCAAATGACCTAGTTTTTTTCAAGATTACCACATGCATGTAAAGTATAACCTTGAAAAACCATGGGGAAACCAAAACCCCAAAAACTTTCGGCCATATGGTAAAACTCACCATAAACCCGAAAATTTTTGGATCTAATGAAGCATGCATTCGTATAAGCGGCTCTTGATGCCATTGTTGGGTTTTAACAAGATTATCAAAGTCATAAAAGTCCAATTGTATGAAAAACGCAGCGGATAAAAGATTTAAATATTGTTAGTTTATAGTGTATAAAACCAATTTTATACATGTAAAACCCAAAATCGGATTCAAATACGAAATACATACTATCTAATACATGCATGTCACTATAAGTCCTTGCATGTCATAACTACCTTTCAAGTAGCAAAACCGGGTGAAGAAGGAGATGACGGAAGGGCAAGAACTCCAACGGAGAAGCTCCTCAAGCTTGTATACCCCAAGCTCCAACAACACACCTTTAGCTAGGATTTTAGCACTTGAAAAACACCTCCTTGTTCTTCTTCTCCTTTGGCCGAAATTGGGAGAGAAAGGAGAAGAGTGAGAGTGTTTTTGATACTTGCAAAAATGTGACAATAAAAATGAAAGAGGGATTTGGTGGTCATTCAAAATGCACCACTCCATGGACCAATTGTCTTCTTTGCATGCACCCACTAAGGGAAAAATAATAATATAAAATGAAAGGAGAAAAAGGGGGTGGGGGCCGAAACCCTCTTCCTTTATTATTATTATTATTATTATTATTATTATTATTATTTTATATCATAAAACTCAATTGTGTTATCAAAAATAAACATAACACAATATAGGTAACATGTTTGGTAGCCATTTTCACATATTGTTATTTAACCATCTTAAATAACACTATGAAATGCTCTCTCTCTCAAAATATAAATCATCCATATGATTTATTCATTTCACAAGTATATTGTATTTAGAAACCCTTTCCAAATAATATAAGTGTCTATATTTATTTACTTATGATCATATCATATATAAACAAATATAATCGGTGTTTGTCTAGCTTGTTATTGGGTATGACTCGACTTGGATCATGACGTACTAGCCACATCAATAATAATATGTGTCTTGGGCATAACGAGTCCAACAGCTGGTTCATTGTAAATACTTTATTAGCACAACTTAATAGCACGATGTACTACGCTCTATACACCGGTTAAGAGCCCGTTGTAGATAAAGAGATTATAACGGTCATCAGTCCGTTGTTAAATAAAATACACACCGGTTACAACCGGTTTTAATATCTTCTAATATATAAACCGGTTAAGAACCATTTTAAATATGTTTTGTAGCACGTGGTTTAAAACGGTTTTTAAACCGTCGTGTATACACTATTAAATTAACCGTTTTAAAATGAACATTTTCTGTACTAGTGCTACTGATTGCTAGCAACTTGGTTTCCTAAGGTCGGTAGTAAACTAAAGATTGATAGCAATTTAGTTCTTTGGTAGCGACATAGTTCGAGCGATAGAAACTTATCAGTAGTTAACGAGCTAAGTTGCAGATGAGACGCGATAGCATCTTGGAAGTCAATAGCAATAGAGATGCTACTGCACGACGAAACTGAGCATGAAAACTTCTCCTCGACAAACAATTGAAAGTTTGGTTTATAGTTTCTTGAGTATTAGCGACATATTACCAACGGAACATTTGTTGGAAAGTGTTCCCACTGATCCACAATATTTGGACTTGTGTCGGCGGGTCTTCGATAGTCCGTTGGTGAAAGCCACTCTTCTCTGGTTGCTATCAGGTTGATCCGTAGGTAATAACCCGAGGGATTAATGACTGCAGTTATATTTTTATTTTCTTGGTGTTTTGGATTTCCTAAAGATTAGCAATGAATTATGGTCGCAAGTTGACGTTTGTTTAGGTGATAGTTCATAATTAGTAGTACAAACGTGTCGAAACATACTTTCCTCTTTTCAAATTTAAAGATCAAGAAGCTAGCCAGTGACATAAATACCCTCACGATTGTTGCTCATATGTAGTCATATATAGGAGCAATATTACGTTCCATGAAATTGCTAATACTCCTAAATCAAGTATGCAAACTTAACAACTTTAACAGAACCATGAACTTCATTCCCAACCATATACAGATGTAGATAAATCAGTAGTAATTTTTGGCTGGAGATTGTTAAAACTTCTTGATGAAATCATGAATGATAGCGGTCGATTCTTGAGGCTTTTCTTGGTTGAGAAAGTGACCGACGCCTTCCATAACCACAATATCTTGAAGCAATGGCACATCTTTCTTGAATCCACCACCATGCACATACTCTTTTAACCCTGGTGTTGTATACACCATGTCTTCATCCCCAACTACATATATAACAGGTAGATTCACTTGTGCTCCGGTCCATGCGGCGGTGAGCTCCCAATTCCTACATCGAATACAAAAAAGTTAGCAAAATCAATCTGTGTTTATAGATAAATCCTAGTGACATCATGACAGTCAAAGTTAGAAGCAAACATAGACTTTCATATTCCAAACACCCAACCATATGCAATTATGGCTATAAACAAATATGCATGACTTTGCTTTAAAACGAGGGGAATGTGACTAAACCTAGCTCCCATTTAAGATCAACCCTGACCCAAAACACAAATGCCAACTATACTCGTTACCGACATCCAACCTATCAATTATGACTATGCACGGACCATATGATAAGAAAATAGAAAAACAACAATAAGGCCAGCTAGATAGTTACAAATGCTTACAAATCCAAAGCACGATAGTAATTCAAGGCGCCGGTAAAGCCGGTTTGGTCAAACTTGTCTACGTTATACTTGATATCATCTTCCGATAGCCACGAAGGCAACGGCAAAGGACCATCTAAAGCTCTTAATCCGAACGGGTCCGTTTTAGGCAAACAAGGTGGTCCTGGTGTCTTATCCATTAGAATTTTCTTAAGCACTTCTGCAGTTTCATGGCCTTTTATCTCATCCTCCATAACTCCAACTTCCTAAAATATACAAACCATGACATGTTAAATTAAAAGGAGAAATTAATGTTTACTGGTGATAGCTACCCATGTTGCATTAAAGTCATATCTGGTTTATTTTCTTTAATGCATTCATACCAGTAACTCCATCATATCATCGTTGGAGCATAGTTTACAATCACCCTAAGCACAGTCTTGGTGAGTCATTTAAGTTTTCCATGGACATTAAATCAGTATCCAGTTCAAAAGTTAATGCTAGTACAAAAATATTTAATATTGCTCATAACAACTATGAGTCAACTCTCAAGTTAGCTATTTTACTTATATTTTTGCCCTACAAGTATACCCACTACAGTAAATAATTATGTAATTTTGTGCTAACCACGGCGTTACGGGATATGATTTATGGTTTAAATTCAAATTAACGGACACACTATAACAATGATTAGGTGTATGATTATCGATAGAAAAACGATATGGGATGATTATGGTCCAAAAAAGTAGTTGTTAATCACAAGGATCATGCCAAAGGTGTAACTATAAGTTACATCTTAATCACAAGGACCACTACCCCATAAAAGTACAATTATTGATCATGAAATGTCTGTTAATTGTTGAACTATATGAATTATTGAAAGAATCATACTTTAAATTAGGAGTCAAAAAGTTTTATAAGTTGTGAAAATTGACTATATAACTTTTATATCTATAACTTTCTTGGGTGATAACATAAAACTTAAAATAGTATAAATGTATTTGAAAATTGAATGAGTTATTTTAGCAAATTAACCGTTAAAATCAATACACATAGTAGTTATTACGAAAATTTATAGTCGAAACCAATAGTTATTGCGCTGGGCAGACACAATTGTACAATTAAGATACAAGATTAGGATTATAAATTACAAAACCCGTTGCCATCTTTAAATCAAGACGACCAAAGGAATGTGGTTATGACTGGTATAACAACATGGAATCTTGTGACTGAATAGTCCATTTATTGCTAAAAGAAGATGGAATCTTTAATGATACGTTTTGTTTGATATAACAATCTCAAAAGCAAGAAAATACTAAACTTTTGTAGGATAACTCGAACATGAAATTTTTAACGGTTCACTTTTGTTGATAAAACAACCATTACTTTTTTTTTATTTGCCGATAACTCCAAATAGAAGACACTAGGAGACAAAACAACTAGAAGTAACAGGAAAATAATTTCTTTTTATTTCTCGAGATTGGAGAAGATAAGAAAGGGCCAAATGCCTAATACAGGATTGTGACTTATTTGCATAAAACAAAAAAGGTAAGAAATAAGAAATTAAGAAAATACCTGAAACCTGCACATATAGTAATCCTCACCAAAGAACGTTTTCATGGTTTCAATAGGCTTCATCTTCGGATGCCTAGGACGGTACGGTACCGATATGCACGCATAGGCCTTCACCTTTTCAGGCCTAAACATGCACAGGTACCACCCAATCATGGCGCCCCAGTCATGCGCCACCAGATACACCGCGTCCCCACCCATCGAGTCTATAAGTGCTACCAGGTCTCCAACGACATGGAAGCACGTATAGCTCGATGCGAATAGAGGTGCCTCTGTGTCGCCATAGCCACGGAGGTCTGGGGCGACACAGTGGTAACCCAGGGAGGCGAAGGCGTGGATCTGGTGGCGCCATGTGTACCAGAGCTCTGGGAAGCCATGGAGGAAGAGGATAGTTGGACCTTCACCTTTTTCAGCAACATGCATGTTGATGCCATTAACTCTCACCGTTCTGTGCTCGATGCCTTCCATGGAGGAAGTGAGAAGAGGTTGTGATGGGGAGTGGGTTGGCATTGGGTGAAGTTTGTCTTCCTTTTGTACAGGCTGAATTTCAAAAATATTGTGTGGATCCACAAATATTAAATTACTTCTATTTTATTTCTTTATGGAATGGACAACTACATTTGTTTTTTTCTAAAGGGAAATTTGACTTTAATAATGAAAACTATATGTATAAGTTTCATTCATCGTAGTAACTTGTAATTGAATATTCGCATAATTATTTAGATTTAAGTATAATTTAGGTTTGTTTTTCATTCAGTTACGGTAAAGAAAGATACTTTTTTTCTCATCTCGTTCATAGTTATTCTCATGAGCAAAATAGAATGATAGTGATTAGTGAAATTTGAATCTATGATCACTTTAAGATTGATATTGTAATGAAAGTTAAAGTTTCAAGCTTAGCTATATTACCATTGACAATTTTTACTAGTAAATGTATCCCAAATATTGTTGAGGACAACATTGGCTTTCATATACTCAAAGTTGAATTATGGTGACATTGAAATGGCTATTGGACTTTTTACTTGAATAAGGGCTTTTGGGCATCATTGATAATACACAGAAAGAAATTACTCTGGTCAACTTTGAATTTTTATAGAAATGTTGACTTTTTGATGACCAAAATTAATCTTTGACAATGAGTCAAGTTTGTGGTTAAACTGGATGTTTTGTTACGCAATTCAATTGACTCACCCGTCTTGCCACATCTACCATTTATTTCCATATTAATGAAGCAGGTTTTCAATCAACTTATAGAATGCATTGCTTTGTCACATCCGCGGCATCGCGCGGGTTTCTCACTAGTGTATATATATATATATATATAAATTCATATGCGCATAAAAAAATATTAATAATAACCCTTTTATGTCCATTTATGCTGTATATATTGCATTTTAAATATATATGGTTTATTTTATGAATTAGAAAGACATTAATGAATCTTAGGTGGTTGGATTATGAGGCAAATATATGTTAGATCTTTCATTTCGGGCATGACTTAGGTTCGATTCCCATTACGCAATTCATTTTTGATTTAATGAAAAACAATGGTTTGCCGGTTCAACCTCCGGTTCATCGGTTCCGATCGAACCACAATCCGTCAAACCTGACTGGGTTGTTAAAAAACGGGTTATATAATGTGAACCGGACCTGTATTGATAGCGGGTTCCGCTCGGATCGGCCGGTCCGGTCGGGGTTTCAAAACACTTGCTAGTCCTAATCTATTCTAATTAACCAATTATATCTGCATACTAGTTAATTAACCATTTATGAAAACATTTTGAATGAAAGTGATACCAGTGATGTTTTCAACAAACGTGAAGAATGATATGTTGGTTTTCTTGCGAGCATTGGTTCAATTAGAGATATGTTGGTTTTTAGGTCGAAAATCCAATAATGATGTTAGAAGAAAGACAATTTGGCGGTTATCCAGGCTACTTATTGGGTCCTTTGGAAGAATAGGAATGGGGTGATTTTTTTAATAATTCAAACTTTGGTGTTTTGGCCGGCAATAGTCCTAAATTAATAAATTCCATTTGTTAATCCCAGCTTTCACCATATTGGTCTTCATCGAGCATTTTTCTAACGAAGACTAACCTAGTTAGTTTTGGGGGCAAAATATGTCATTTCTCCAAGTTGACGGCGTAAAACAAAACTTCTATTTATTATAACCCAGGTTTATTTTTCTTCTTCGTCTAGGGGTGCAAACGAGCCTAGTTAGGTTCAAGCTCGGCTCGCATCTATCTCTATTTCTAAAGCTCGAGCTCGGTTCTTGGATCGTTTTTCAAGTTTAAGCTTAACTCGTTTACTATTTATTAATCAATTATATATATATATATATATATATATATAATTGTTTTTATATTTTTTTAATAACAACTTCATTTAATATGTATTATTATTTTTTTCATAACTATGAATATTAAATTATTGATTAATAATAATTATAGAAATTTTCAAATCCTACTTTCAAAAGCAGGTGGTGGTGGTAGCGGCAGTGGCGATGATGGTGGTGACGGTGGTGAGTTTTTAAGTTTAATTACATTTTTCATTTGCCCTCCACAACATATTTTGCCCTAAAACTAACCTAGTTAGTTCCCTTTAAGAAAAGACTCAGTGGAGGCCAAAAGAGTGAAAGTTGAGACTACCCTAGGGAATTTCTTAAGTTGAGATTAATACCGTTCAATAGACCAAAATTTGAGTTATTAAAATCCAATATCCCTTTTTTTTAAAGGCTCAATTCATTAAAAAGAAGAAAGTAGATTGCAAACAACTAGAACTCTAAAAAAGTCAAACATACGAATTAAAATAACCAAATAGGAAGCAACAAGATAAATGGGAAAATTTACAAAGTTAAACATGCACCAATCTTCCTAATTCAAACTTGACCTTTTGCTCCTGGGTTTCACTGTAACAGCCCAGCTACCGTCGCACCATAATATTGTCCGTTTTGGTCGGGACGTACCACCATCGCCTCACGGATTTGCTTTTGGTTGCCCAGGTGGAGACTTCCCATGAGGTCACCCATCCTGATACTACTTCCACCAGAGCACGTTTAACTGTGGAGTTCTCCTCTCATCCACTACCATTAAGCGCCCAAAACGCGTTATGATGGGGAATGTATCCACCTCCTTATAAAGAAGGCTTAGTTCTCCTCCCCAACCGATGTTGGATGTCACAATACACCCCCCTTAGGGGTCCAGCGTCCTCGCGGGACCTGGCACCACCGGTCCGGCCCTGGCTCTGATACCATCTGTAACAGCTCAGCTACCGCCGCACCATAATATTGTCCGCTTTGGCCGGGACGTACCACCATCGGCTTACGGATTTGGTTTTGGTTGCCCAGGTGGAGACTTCCCAGGAGGTCACCCATTCTGATACTACCTCCACCTAAGCACGCTTAACTGTGGAATTCTCCTCTTATCCACTACCATTAAGCGCCCAAAACGCGTTATGATGGGGAATGTATCCACCTCCTTATAAAGAAGGCTTTGTTCTCCTCCCCAACCGATGTGGGATGTCACATTCACACACAAAAATGATGTCTCCTTAATGTCGTTAATGTACCACCTTTTCAACCAAAATCAATATATCCTTGTAAATCGTGTTGTTTCTCGTTTTCCAAATCAACCAAAAAGTAACAAAGATTGCCTGTATTACCTCAAATTCCGTCTTGTTGCTTCTATGCTTGCTCGGGATGTCCAGTATCTCTTTGACAGAAACAAGATACGAAGACGCCATGAGTTTAACCCAACTTTGAACATCATCCAAATCCATTCTGTCACACTGCACTTAATAAGATGTTTTGATGTTTTCGAGAACATTTCACATAACACACAAATGATTACTTATTACACCCCAACCTAAGGCGGAAATGCCGGGGCGTGATCCTATTGCTCACAGCTCGAAGATACTATCATAAATATAAATGACATTATCTAATTAATTATTTTGTTCAAATAGCACACACAATAATCAAATACAACGAAACAATTCAAATAAATAAATACAATCATTTAAAATCAAGTTTGTCTTCAATATAACCCTAAGGTCTTTCTAAGTGTCCATCCTTCAACTCAGGCAACCTGCATATGCGTAGAAAATGGAGTTTTGTCAACAAACATGTTGAGTGAGATGATCACTAATTTTGACACAACAAATAGTTATATAATAAATAAATAATAAATGATAAGTGTTAAATACGCAAACCAATCTATGTGTTTAATCAATCAAAACTTAACAAACCAAAACCAAGTTGTACTCCTGTGCCAATGAATCGTTGCTAAGCGAATCGGGCATTGATTACAATGACTAAATTGTCGGTTTACCTTCGCCAAGTGAATCGGGCTCCGGTTACTAAGACGGTCGTATGATCATACTAATGAGAACCCTCTACAAGAGGATATGTTGGACCTCTCCGAACGTTATCAAGTAAACAATTGAACATGTAGCAATTAGCAAATAACATTCAACTGATATTCACACAATAATTATGTTTGCGATTTTGAGTATATATATAGAATAGAAAATATGAGTAAGTACGCGTATGTCCCCAAAACGTTAGAAAACAGTGTATAAAAAGGGGAATGATCAAACTCACCTTAGATTAAAGGCAAATGAGTATAATTAAGAATAAACGAGTCAACGGATAATCGAGTCGTCCAATACGCGTCAAACGAGATAACTGATCAGAACATGAAACTTTGTGATATGAAACTATAAATAAAAACGAACTTAATTCTACCGGAATCAATCCAAACGGATGAGTAGAACTCTAGTTATGTTGAATTAAACGTTTAAGCGAGCTGGTACTAACCAGAATCCGAACAGCGAGTTGGAATTCGGGTTTTGGGCAGTAGCCTTAAAATAAAGTTTCAAGAATAAAAGTCTTCTGGACCGAACGTTGAATCCGACCAGAAGCATGAGAAAACGCAAAGTCAAACTTGTTGATTGTTTTGCCCTTTAACGGGTTTTAAAGCAATTGACCAGTCAACTCCTTTCAACCACCAAAATTGATTGAAGGTTATTGACTAGGGAATATGTATGAACGATTTTACAGTTTACAACTTACCCGGAAAGTGAAAGAATTGATGAGAAACGGAAGTCAAAGGTCCTAACGTAAGCAAAGTCAACGATCAAGCCTTGTATCCTTAACGAATATGCAAAAACCAAAGGGTTTACGAGATGGCAGAGGCTAGTGACGGCTAGAGGATGTTCTTTAGGGTTTAATTAAAGTTTACAGCAGATGTTTAATGGTTATTTATATAGGAAAATATAAACCGAATTATTTATAGGCTTTTTGGCCCGTTTAAGCAAGTAAATATGGTTTAAGGGAAAGAATCAACAAAATATACTAAAATATTTGATCTTGGTCTGTAATAAACGATTTAGGAATGATATTTTAGTTGTATGATGTTTACTTGCACCTTAATTTACTCAAACATACCTAATATAATTGATTTTATACCTTAAATGAACTAGGAAACAAACTAAAGCTTAAACGATCTGTGCAGAGCTCCCAATGCGCCACGCGACGGGGAGGATGAGACAGCCCACGCGGCGCTCCGGAAATCCATGGCGGAGTTTCATTTTTTGGCAGATTTGGTCCCTGAACTTTGATATTTGGTTACTTATTGAACTTTTTATGCAATAAAGAAGAAATGGACATTATATAAACTATGAGGGGTTTAAAGTGAACTTTGGAAAGTTAATTTCATATAGCTACTTGGTTTTGATTAATGTTAATGATCCAAAATATTTCTGGGTCGGGTTATACGCAAACGAATACGGTTTAGAAAATCCGAAATGTTACATTACTCGTGTTTACTCCCCCTTGTTGACAAGGCCGATTTTGCTGCAATTCGATCCGATAAGAGGCTCCAAATAAAGCAATTTACCATTAATATCAACCATCTCAACCATACATTTCCTTCAACTAGCGGAAAATTTATATTGACCAATTCCCACCTAAGCGTTTTAACAAGAAAAATCTCAGCTGACCCATCTTTACTTCGCCATCTATAGTCGTCTGGACATGTGTTCACCCTTGCATTTGATACTATCTCTAATAATTTAATAAAATCGTGTCTGACACCCACGCCACTTCATTATTTTTTAACTGGTAACATTCTTAACCAAAATGTATTTTTTCCTCCTTAAAGCAAACAAGGATAGAAAGAGGCGTTTTAAAGGTTGATTAATTATCCAACAATCTAACCAGAACTGTGTCTTAATTATCCCCACACCAAGCTGTACCTTCAATCTATGCGACATTGTCAAAATTTCAATCGATTCATCCTCTTCAAGTTTTCTAATACTCCTCCACGTGCCATTTAGAGATTTTTTTGTTGGAATGTTGCCCCAATCTTGAATACTTGTATTCACCCATGTAATAATGTTAACCCGTAAGGA
This sequence comes from Bidens hawaiensis, assembly GCF_021521415.1. NCBI lineage: Eukaryota > Viridiplantae > Streptophyta > Magnoliopsida > Asterales > Asteraceae > Bidens > Bidens hawaiensis. The sequence continues at coordinate 264,450 of NW_027493273.1, read as the reverse complement.
TGTTCTACCTTTTTTTTATTTGTGACCACCATTTACCAAGTAATGAAACATTAGCCGGTTTTTGCCTTATACAAATTAATTATGTGTTATGCCACCCAACTAATTTTATCTTTCTCATCGTTTTCACCCTAAAAAAACCTTCTTCTTTCCGTTTCTAATTGTTTCAACACATTCTCCGAGGCCTTAAAAGCAAAAAGTTGTATACACCTAAACTACCAAGGACTGATTTTACCAAATTAATAATCGTTGTGCCCAACACATAATTATCATGGAGAGGATTAAGGAGGAATTTTACCTATAGTTGAGAAACATATCCAACGCCCCTTTATTTTGTAATTATGATGTTTAAGTGGTTTTCATTGTACTTATTTATTTTGGTTCCTTTGTTTTAGTCCAAACATTGGGCTAAACTTTGAGCCTTGTTTATTATATATAGCCGTTAAAGATAAAAACAGTCTTTGCTAAGTTTTCTTCTAAGAGAAATACTATTGTCCTTTTCTTTGATTTAATTTTAGTATAAAAATGATATTACTGTCACTTTCAAATATTTCATAAATATATTTTTTCTCTGTTTTTAAAACCCTTGAGAAGTAAATAAATTATTTTTAATTAAAGCAAAAAGGTTGCATCCGAACCATCATGGGTTTCATATCACTATCAAACTTAAGTCAACTCTAATTTTGAAACCACTAGGGTAGTTGATGAGAGAGTAAATGAACTATAAATAAATGCACTTTTATTAAGCAAGCAACCAAAGTCAAATATCTATATACTAGAATATGTGTTACGGTGTGAAAATGGGCTTGGTTGCTCTCTGTCACGTCAGCTTGGTGCGCGTTTAATGTCACACCTCGGTCCAGGGTCTAAGCGTGACTACCTGGTTGGTACCTGTTTTGTAAATATATCAGAGTAGCGGGTTTATTTTAACGGAATCTTTTATATTAAAATATTAATTTACATTGAAAAATTCTTGGGAATTAAATACCCAAGTTTTCAGTTACAAAACAGTGTTATTATTATTACAAGGATTATATTAAAAATCGAGCCATCTTGAGCGATCTTCTATCTTCATGACTCCTTAATCCTTGTCTATCATTAATAGCACTTAGTTACCTGCAAGGGTTAGAAAAACACGTAAGCTATGTGCTGGTGAAACGTTGACTCGATAAAAACAGTTTATAACAGTCGTTAAATACAATCATAGTTTTCTGTTTTACAAACTCAACAGGAACACCTGTCATTCCTAGGATTTGTACCACTGCCCTACACACACAATCCAAAGGTTCCCCGAGTACGTATCCCCTGTTCGGAGACAAACTTCTCCTAGGCTATGTGACCCTATTGGAGAACTGGTTATGACTGACTTGGTTTTGTATGCCAATTATCAGTTATATATGGATTCAGACACATGTGTATTCGGTCTGAGTTGCTTTTTATTATCTATTTTTATTATAACATTTTTAGAGATAAGTAATCTCATGCAAACATTTATCAGACTCTTTGCAGTAAATAACCTGTCTATTACAAGAGTAAAATCAGTTCAGCCGATAAAAGGTTTAACATGTTCATCTATTGTTGTCAGTTCGGTGATAATCAGAACCTTTTCCTTCAGTATGCTATTAACCTATATTTTTAATAGGCTTGCATAAGTACCTAGATGGTGTTTCTTGATTAATCAGCAGACTTTAAGTCTGATTCAGTTCAGCAGACACTTGTTCCGATCAGCTGACTATAAGTCTGATTCAGTTCAGCAGACTCTTAGGTTTGACCTAACCTTAGTAGAGTTATAGTCGTGTATCAAAATATAATTTGTATTTACATATGACTTTTGGGATGGCACGCTTTGGCTTAATAGAGTCTATCACGCTGGCAAACTTCTCAAGGTAAGTAAACAAGTCCCGCGTTTGATTGGGATTTGTAGGAATTACCTACCTTAGGCAAAAAGAGTCTACTAATGATATCCCACATACAGTTACTACATGCCCGTCAAAATATATAGTTTGATGACATTACTTCTTGTGGAAGCAACAAAACATTATTTGGAAAACATTTACAGTTTAACGACTATAATCTTAACTATGTTCTAAATAATTATGTGATAACATAACTAAAACATAATTCCTACCTTAGGCGGCTATTCGAGAATAAGAACAAGAAAAGATCTGTAGTACTTCGTTTAGCAAGTCGGTTGGTCGTCAAAAGGGCGTCAGAACTTCGTTTCTCACAAAATATTCACAAAAACAAGCTATCGGAATGTCGGGAAACCCTTGGCACGTACTTCTAAGTTATGTGTGTGTTTTAGAAGGTGTTTTGGTGTGAATTAGGTTGAACCCATATCCGCCCTTTTATAGTTGAGTTTCGGCCATCTTCGCGTTGCGCAAAGGAGCTTTGCATCACGGGAACCGCCCTTGCGCTGCCATTTCTTGCATGTCAATCATGTGATGCCACGTGTCGACACGTGGTAGGACACGTGGATTCGATTACTTAACCAGGTTTCGCGTCCCGCAAAGAAGTACTTCGCGTCGCGCGAAGATAAGAAAATCTTGAATTGTGTGCCAGCTACTTCGCGTCGCGCGAAGTAGATAAGTCTTAGCTTTGCATCACGTGAAGATAAATGAAAACCAGAATTTTCATTTTCAGTCCCTTATCTTTCAGATTTTACGTTTTTAGCTCAAAATTAAACAGGGTATTTACACGGTATTACATCCTCCCCACCTTTAGAAAAATCTCGTCCTCAAGATTTATGTGAAGAGATGTGGATACTTTCTTTTCATCTCAGATTTAAGTTCCCAAGTGAATTCCAGACCACATCGGGAATTCCATCTAACTTTTACCAGTTTAAGTCTCTTACGTTTGAGGAACTTGGTTTGACTATCCTCGATTTGTATCGGCTCTTCTAAAAACTTAAGTTTTTCATTTACTTGAACATCTTTTAGAGGCATTTCAAGTGTTTCATCAGCTAAACATTTAAGTAAATTTATACATGAAATACGTCATGATTTCCTTGCATTTCTTCTGGTAGCTTTAAACGATAAGCTACAGGACCTATTCTTTAAATTATTGAATGGTCCAACAAATCGCGGACTCAATTTTCCCTTTTTGCCAAAACGGACAACACCTTTCCAATTTTTTACTTTAAGCAACACTTTATCTCCTTCTTTAAATTCTAACGGTTTTTGGCGTATATCAGCATAGCTCTTTTGTCTATCACGTGCTGCTTTCAAACTTTCTTGAATTTGAATCACTTGATCAGTCGTTCTTTGGACAATTTCAGGTCCAGACAATTGATTATCTCCAATCTCAGACCAGCATATGGGCGTTCTCCACTTTCGTCCGTATAATGCATCATATGGTGCCATCTGAATACTTGTGTGATAACTGTTGTTATAAGAAAATCCCATTAGAGATAGGTGAGTATCCCAACTACCACCTAAATCTATAACACAAGCATGAAGCATGTCTTCTAGTGTTTGAATTGTCCTTTCGCTTTGCCCATCAGTTTGTGGGTGATATGTTGTACTCAAGTTTAAGTGCGTACCTATCGTCTTTCGAAAACTTCTCCAAAAGTTATAGGTAAAACGACTGTCTCTATCAGAAATTATTGATAATGGCACACCGTGTAATGATACAATGTTTTCTACATACAGTTGTGCTAACTTATCCATGCTGAACGTTTCTTGTATTGGAATTCAATGGGCAGACTTAGTAAGTCTATCTACAATAACCTAGATTGCATCATTTTGACAAGAAGTCTTTGGTAACTTCATGATGAAATCCATGGTTATCATATCCCATTTCCAGATTGGGATCTTAGGTGGTTGCAATAAACTTAACGGTTTTTGATGTTCCGCCTTGACTTTTGAACATGTTAAACACTTAGCAACATACAAGGCAATTTCTTTCTTCATCCTGATCCACCAGTAATCATCCTTTAGATTATGATACATCTTATCACTTCCAGGATGCATCATATACTTAGATTTATATGCTTCTTCTAAGATTTTCTCTTGTAAACTTCCTACCATTGGTACCCTGATTCTTTTTCCTAACCTGAGTATGTCATCATCGCCCTTAACCAATTGATCTATTGCACCATTTTCTTTTTCTGCTATTATATTTTCTTGTTCTAATGCCAACTTCTGAGCTTCTTTAATTTCGGTAAGTAGATCAATTTTTAGTTCTAACCTCAAAGCTCGAACTCTTTTCTGCTTGTCATGTTCTTTTCTACTTAGAGCATCAGCCACAACATTGGCTTTTCCTACATGATAGACGATTTCACAATCATAATCATTGAGTGTTTCCATCCATCGTCTTTGTCTCCTATTCAATAATCTACTTGATTGTTAATCTTAGGCAATGATGAATCACTCTATATTATAGTTAAGGACACTAGGCCAATGATACTAAGAACTCAATCCTAATTGTTGATGACCAAAATTAATAACTAATAAACTGCAAATATCATTGATTACCCAAAAATATTTTCAAGCACACAAACAAAATCCAAAAATAAGGTTTAGAGTACCAATAATCCAAAGAACAACTTAACCCTACACCCGGAGATGGTCACGAGAGGTTTAGCCTAGCATAGTCATCTCGAATAGCTTCTTTGATTCTTGAATGGATGATACCATGGATGATTCGGGTGATTAGGATGTGTTAGAATGGTGGAAAAAGACCCCAAATCGTCCCAGTATGTTAAGGTATGAAGCATAGCCGTCCTAGGGTTGAACCGGGCTTAAATATGGAAGAAAATACCAAAAAATCGTGTTTTTCCGCCTAGGCGACCGTAGCCTACGATCTCCCCACCGTAAGCTATGGTGGGGACCGTAGTCTATGGTCCAAGCTCACTGCCTTACGGTGACTGCTGCCTCGCACTGTTTTGCCCATAACTTATTCGTTATAACTCCGTTTAACGCATCGTTTTCGTCCAAGTCTTCATCTTCAAATTCTCTATCATTCCATGCAATAAAATATTCATTTCCATTCAATCTCATATGCTCCAATTTAGCTCCTTTAAGCTCCTGTAAGCTCCACTCACATGTAAAATATAAAACCACTCAAAGTAATTGTGTCCAAGACATATAAACACATAAAATACATGATATAACTTACTTAACACACATTATTTCACCCACACATCAGAATGCCAGACGATAAGGTGCCTTGTTAATAGTAGTTGCCCCTAAGGTTAGGTTAGTTCGGAGTTCAATTTGTTGGATAGTGGGATTTTGGGTAGTTTATCAGTATGGATATTGAAGTATTCGAGTACTATGGGGATATTCCCTATATGTTTTATTTGGGTTTTTAATGGTTATGTTCTCCAGAAATACCATACACCCTTGGCGTGAGAGTTTTAATATTTTAAGATGAAACACGAGAGGTGATATTGAACCAAACTCCTCTCTTTGTACCATAATCGCTTCATCATCTGGGTGAGGAATTTTAACTATTTAGTCATTACATATGATTTCTGCCTTGTATTTAGCTAACCAGCGCATACTGACAATTACATCGATGTTTCCCAACTATACCAGGAGCAGGTCAATAAAAATGGTTGGTTGTTTAGGATATTAGGATAGTTTTGGATTATTTGCTTAACATTTCTAGGTTTACTGTTAGTGAAGTCTATAGCATAAGGATCTATTAGTTCACTAACCAGTACATTTATCAGGGATAAGAAGTTAGTGGGAATGAGACTTCTATCAGTACCTATATCAAACGAGGCTGAAGTATATTACTCAGTAATTACAGATGTATTCTTTCACCACAATTAAGTCTTGCTGTGTTTTATCGGGTCCGATCACTAATCGCGGCCTGTAGTCGAGTTAGACGTCGATGTTCGTTCTTAGTTTAACTTGGGTCAGTTCCTTTTGAAGCGTTTCGTACTTCCACACGCATAGTAAACATGAGGGTTTGTCAAAGTTTGTAATCGAACTGGTTGCGATTGAGATAACTGTAAGTGGTGAGGTCAGAACGGTCGGTTTACAGTGTTCATAATGGTTTGACAGCTACAGGTATAGTATCCAACCTTCCTGCTTTTATGACATGCCTTTATTCGACATGCCCTTTGGCAAAGGTTCATTGTATATGTTTAATTCTGAATTAAAGTTGATTATCGTATTATTTGGAGTTGTAGGGTGCGCAAGTTTAAATTGTTGTAGCTCTTGTACCCCTGTTTCATGATTAGTTCGTTTTGTAGATGATTTCCACGGGCATTCTCAACACACCTTTACTAACCAAATCAAATGCTACCACACCGTTTTGTATCACGGCATTCGCAAAAGTTAAGTCGCTAACTGAATGAAATAAAGTTCCTATTTATTGGGCTACTAACCACAACATTAGTCGAACTAGATCGTCAGAACGGTTTATGCCTTTTAGTTGACCCACCCTTTCGTTTTGAATTTTTTTTTGGTTTCGTGGTTTTAATTTCTAGATTTCCTTCCTTGGGAGAAATTGTTTTAGTATGATGGTTTTAAGTTTTGCCAAGTCATGTGGATAATTGATGTGCTTGAAGTAGTTTAATAATTATGAACTAATTTAACTAAAAATAAACATTAAGTAATACTCTAGACTCTCTAAAACTCGACTAAATTACTAACCGGCAAGTGAACCGATCGACTCTAGTAAAGCTAAGTAAGTCCAGATATCGAACCCACGAGACTCTTTAATTATGTTTATTAGCTAATTAGACTCAACTACAAAACACAACTTATTACTTATATTTGTTTGGGGGGTTTTATTTAAAATACTAATTTAATACTATTATTAAAAACTAATTAAGAAAACAAGTAATTTAAACGAAAACAAAGTCTGTTGTGAAAATAAGATGATGATAAGAAAACTACCTAGGCTAGAATCCCCTAAATTTCAGTAATGAATTAACTCGGGAAAATATTTAGTTATGGACTGGGATCGTAAATTAGACACTTAAAATAAAACCCGAACATGACCCCTGACCCTTCTCAAGAGACACATATGGATTTCTAACAAGTTTTAACGCACACCAGTATTGAAAATCAAGTTCCCTTACAGTTACCTAATTATTTATGACTTAGTTCCTTTATACGAAATCTTACCTTATAGCGCGGAAATCAAAGGCAATCTATTATATTTAATTGATTTGATAAACAATAATAAATAATTAACCATAGACGGACTCCTTACGAAGAACTAAATCTAGCAAGATTAAATAGTAAAGACTTATCAATAACCTAGCTCTTTACAGAATTAGGTTAGCAGCACACTTTGGTTTATTTGATAATATTATTCCTATGACCTTATCATGACATCAATCATAAAATAATCAAAAACATGAAAATTGACCTAATAGCAATCCTATCATATGGCAAACAATAATTAAGGAAAACTATGGAATAAAACTCATCAAACAATCCTAAGCATCCATATGCATCAATTAATTATAAATAAATCTTTTACTAAGCCATAAAAATCATAACGTAAATAAATCCCGAAGTCAAATCAAAACATCAAAATAAGCTCATCATAAGCCTAGATAGTTCATGCAATTTAGCCTAGCATCTTAGGTTTAAGCAAAACAAGCAAATAAGAATTCATGGCTTAAAATAAACGAAAATGAAAGAAAAAAAAAATAAAACCTGTGTTCTTGGCGTTCAATCAATATGCGCAATACCAGCTGATTCTTTGACTCCAAAGCTGCCAAAATCTGCTCTCGGAAGCGTCAGAACTCACCAAATTCGTCTGGAACTTCAGGGTATGCTTAATGGTGAGTTTAGGGTCTTTATATAGGAAACAGGTGTCCAAAAATACGTAAGTCGGCAAACGGATGAAAATTCTGGAATATGGGGCCGTCGCACCGCGCGAAGGGCCTGGCTACCCCCACTGCGCGGCTCTCTGGCGTGATTATGGGGGGCCGGCCGGCCTAGCCGGTCCGGTTCTCTTCCTGGTTCGGTCCGGTTCGTTTCCTAATCCTTCGGTTCTCCGTTCGGCTTGTTTTTGCTCTTTTTTCGCCCTCTTTTCATCGAAATTAAAACCCAAAACCTAAAACATACAACCATGTTAGTAGTATACAAATCTTACTTAAAACCGAACAAAACTAATAAAATAATAAATAAAATGTACACAGGATTTAATATATATTAAACGTTATATCAAATATCCCCACACTTAATATTTTTTCGTCCCTGAAAAAGTCTCATTGCAATGGGATCAGAATCGGAGAAATACAGTCTTAAAAACATATAGGTTATCTTAAAATTTAGAATAACGCAAAAACTGCGATCACCGATATTGTTGTCCACTTAAACCCATGCCTTTGTCTTTACCGGGACAAGTAAGATCCAACTATTATTATTATTATTATTGTTATTATTATTATGTACATAATCTAGTTGAACCCATAGTCAAGACCCGCTTTATTTTAGATTTTACCGGCTCAAACCACCCCAACTTGACTTAAACCTCATAGTTAGAAGATTAAAACATTGTTGCACATTTTTAATGAACAGCTAAGACGATAAAGGATATTGTTTATCCACATAAATTTAAACGTCAAAGTATACCAAGCAGCCATTAGATACGATTAAGGTTCAATTATTCAACTAACTAGCTAGTGCTCCCCACTACATGGCATACCCCCGTTATTAAGCAACACCTCGAACCCATTACCACACGTGATTTTACAAGTTTCCATCTGTCGGTTTACATATGTCGTGTCTCTAGTTGATCCTGTTCTTAATGGTATGGGACGCAAGTAAGAGGACCACGTATGACTAACAGCGGGATGATCACTGGACCATCAAGATTTTACTTCACTGTAATTGATGTAAGTGAGTGTAATGATTGCAGTAAACTGCGGGTTTATGCTTAAAAGCTTTTATGATTTAAATATCCAAAGATACCCAGATGAACAACCGTAAAAAGACCCGAAGTTTCCGAACCCAAGGCATCCCATCAATACAGGATTTAAGGCTATAAAACCATACGCCTATGAAGTGTTAACCACTAAAACTAGAAGTGCAAGTTTTAAGTTTATATCACCAGCTACACGGTATACTTTAACGTTTAAACCTACCCAAGCATCGTATGATAGAGTATTCATATTTCTTTAAAATTCATAATTTTCTATAATCAAACTAAAAATGAGGCTTGAGTATGGTCCGACCATTCATCTCGTATTTTATGCAGACCTAACATGTTTCCCACTAAAAATCATATTTTTATCGTTTAAAACCAACTATCAAACTGCCCTTTCATTCTAAAGGCTGAGCCTACCGACACATCCCAAGTTAAGTGCGCGTTCTATAATTATATCTTATTATTAGTAGTTTGAAAAACCGATTTCCGATAAGTATCCTCATCTCCCATTTTAACAAAAAAGAAACAAAATCAAGGGACATTTTTTCAAAACATTTTTCAATTTTTTTTAATTATAGATACTAAAATGAAAAACATATGTATTCCCATCCCCACACTTAAAATTTGTATTGTCCTCAATATAGGGACGGAAACACGACTCAAAAATTCTAAAAACAAAACAAAACCTAAAAATACAAAAATAAAAAAGAATAAAACAAAGCTAAAAAATTAAAAACTAAGTAAAAAGGAAAAGACTAATTAGCTGGTAATATGCGAGTGAAATATGACGCTAAAGTCTTCATCCATAAATGCCCTCCATCTCCGAACGTGCTCAATCAACCAGTATCTTCTTTCTCTCGTTATACGAACATAAGCAGCAACAACAAAGAATATGTAAAATTTCATCTTATCACCTTGATAGATGTTAAAGTTTCCAAGTCACCAGACCAACCCTAAACAATATATAATATGAATAATAGCAACAAATAAATAAAAAGTGTACAGCTCCTGCTGCTTTATCCCCACACTTGAATGTTGCATTATACTTCAAGGGGATCTTCACACTATCTTCCTTCAAAACTTATAAAAACTTAAAAACAAATAAAAACTACAAAAAACTACGTTAGTGACTCAAAGAAAAATAAAAATAAAATAAGAAAGAATGTACAAACTCTACACTTGAGTTTTCACTCAAGAATCACGTGTGACAATTCAGTGCGATGGATCGAGAGGAGTTTCCTCCATCTCGATAGATTCTGCCGATCCTCCAAGATAGTGCTTTAAGCGATGATAGTTTACCTTCTAAGATGTTCCATTATCCGGATTCTCCAACTCCACCACTCCATACGGGAAAACTTCTTTCACCAAGTACGGTCCCATCCACTTCAATCTTAACTTTCCTGCAAATAACTTCAAACGAGAGTTAAATAACAATACCTTATCGCCTTTCTTGAACTCTTTTCCGCCTTTCAAACGCCGATCGTGTAGAGCTTTCGTCTTTTCTTTGATGTTCAACGATCGAGAATATGCTGCATCCCGAAGCTCTTCCAACTCATGAATCTAAAAGTATCTTTTCCTCGCGGCTGTGGTAAGATCGACATTAACCGTTTTCAATGCCCAATAAGCACAATGCTCCAACTCTACCTGAAGATGGCAAGACTTACCGTAAACAAGCAAGCATAAACGGTGTAGTACCCAACGGAGTCTTTTACGCGGTCCGGAATGCCCACAACGCATCATCTAACTTCTCCGACCAATCTTTCCGACTAACCCCAAACGTCTTCTCCAAAATCCTCTTCACCCCTCGATTAGCATTCTCAACTTGACCATTCGTTTGAGGGTGATAAGCTGTAGAGGTACAATGAGTAACCCCATAACGAGCCAACGTTTTCTCCATGGCAGAATTACAAAAATGGGAGCCCCGATCACTAATAATAGCTCTCGGAGTACCGAAACGAGTAAACAACTTCTTAAGAAACCTCGCAACAACTCGTGCATCATTCATGGCCAACGCTTGGGCTTCTACCCATTTCGACACATAATCAATCGCCACCAAAATATACTTATTACCATTTGACGTGGGAAACGGTCCCATGAAGTCGATGCCCCAAACATCAAAGATTTCAAGAATTTGTATGGGGTTTTGAGGTATCTCATTCTTGGATGAAATATTACCTGTTTTTTGGCACGCATTACAAAGCTTCACGAACTCTTAAGCATATTTAACAACTGTCGGCCAATAAAACCCACTATCAAACACCTTCTGCGCCGTAGCATGCGCACAATGATGACCTCCATCAACCCTTCATGAACATGCTTGAGAATATCCCAACCTTCTTCTTTCGTCACACACATCCTCAAAATCCGATCACCACCAATCTTAAACAAAAACGGGTCGTCCCACACATATCTATTCACATCCCGGAAGAACTTCCTCTTTTGTTGCGTGGTCATACCCTCCAAAACAAAACCATTTGCCAAATAATTAGCAAAATTAGTGAACCATGGCATACCTTGCTTCTCAGCCGCAACAAAATCGATTGACTCGTGAGGGAATGTATCTCCAGTCTCCTCTTCACGCAACTCTTCTCTCCTCGAGTCCTCTAAACGGGATAGATGATCGGCAACAACGTTTTCCGCACCCCTCTTGTGTTTAATCTCGATGTCAAACTCTGAAAGTAGAAGAATCCACCGTATGAGATAAGGCTTCGTGTCTTTCTTGTGAAAGAGGAAACGTAAAGCTGCATGATCAGTAAAAATGGTGGTCTTCGAAAGCACGAGATACGAGCGGAAAGCTCATTCTCGGTGGTGGTGTAGTTTTCTTGGGCATCATTCAACGTCTTGCTAGCATAATAGATGGGGTGGAAATGTTTATCTCGCCTTTGCCCCAAAACCGCTCCCATCGCATAATCACTGGCATCATATATGAGCTCTAACGACAAGCTCCAATCGGGGGAACAAAGGATGGGAGCACTTAAGAGCTTCTCTTTCAAATACGTGAACGCCTTCACACACTCATCATCAAATACAAAAGGCACATCTTTCTCGAGGAGTCGGGTCATCGAGCGGGTAATTTTGGAAAAGTCTTTGATAAACCACTGATAAAATCTCACATGACCCAAGAAACTCCTAATCGCCTTCATATTCGTCGGTGGAGGAAGTCTACTTATAGTATCAATCTTTGCTCGATCCACCTCAATACCTTCTCTAGAGATCTTATGGCCCAACATGATCCCTTTTGTCACCATAAAATGGCATTTTTCCCAATTCAACATCAACTTTGTCTTAATACACCTTTTCAACATCTTATCAAGATTAGCCAAACAGTGATCAAAAGAATTATCGTAAACCGAAAAATCGTCCATAAACACCTCCATTGACGTCTCTATCATATCCTGAAAGATGGCCACCATACAATGCTGAAAGGTGGCCGGAGCGTTATATAGTCCAAACGACATGCGACGGTACGCAAACGTGCCATACGGACATGTAAAAGTTGTCTTCTCTTGGTCTTCCGGTGCAATGGGAATTTGAAAATAACCCGAAAAACCGTCAAGAAAACAATAAAACTGCTGACCTGCCAAACGCTCCAGCATCTGATCAATAAACGGCAACGGGAAGTGGTCCTTCCGGGTGGCATCGTTCAACCTTCGATAATCAATATGTACTCTCCAACAGTCATACCTCCCTTCTTTGGGACAACTTGAGTCAGACTCACGCACGGAGAATCGGAAATCGGGTATATCATCCCGACTTCCATCAACTTCAATACCTCCTTCTTTACCACCTCTTGCAGATTGAGACATCTTTGTGGTTACACCACCAGTTTATACTTATCCTCCATTAAAATCCGGTGTGTGCAATAAGCGGGGCTAATACCTTGAATGTCGGAAAGTCTCCATGCAATCGCCCCCTTATGTAGCTTCAACACGTCTATCAGCTTTGACTTTTCTTCTTCCGTCAACTTATATGACACAATGACGGGCTAGTTCGAGCCCTCATCGAGATACGCATACTCCAAATTTGACGGGAGTACTTTCAACTCCAACGGAGCGGGTTTCTCCTCAGAACCCGCCTCATTTTCACAACTAATCTCATTAACCTCTATCATCTCGGGAAAACCCGAAATCTCCACCAACTCATCACAAACCGAATCATCCTCACACGACTCATCCTCACCCAAATCATCACAATCAACCCACCCATTACTTCCCATGACATTCGCACCACAAATATAATCGAAACAGCTATCAATACCTACAATAAACGAGTTAATAAAATAAACCGAGTGGCATGGACCACGGAAATCATCTTGATCACTCGGATGCTTCATCGACCACGCGACATCATAAGTAATATTCTCATCACCAACCCGAAGCGTGAACTTTCCATCATAAACATCGATAAGTGCCTTTGCGGTTGTAAGAACGGACGACCGAGAATAATGGGGACCTTCTAGTCAACCTCCATATCGAGCACCACAAAATCAACTGGAAACACAAACTTATCCACCTTTACCAACAAATTCTCGATAATACCTCGCGGATACTTAACTGAACGATCGGCCAACGATAAAGACATGCGAGTCGGTGTAAGCTCGCAACAATAAATGATGTAGGAAAGTGGAACATGGCAAGTACCTATTAGATTTGAGAGTTTCCTTGAGGTAGAATAAACACAACACCCTCGTATGGGACATGAAGGATCTCACAAAAAGTTCAGTGAAGAATCTGTTGGAATATCAGAACAACAAGAGTGATAAAAAATCATAATTTTGGATTAATTAAATAAAAACAAACTTTTTATGATAAAACCGAACAATTTGGATAGATTGTGCGCGTCTTTCTCAAATCAAACTGAACAAACGGAAACGAGCCCCATAGCGAATCCAGATCCCCAAATTGTGATACTTCTTTATAACTTAATCTTTTCATCGACCAACACATTTACCCAATCTTACATCCCCATAACTGTTTTCTGAACGCATAAACGAACAACTTGGCCCAGCTGGTGAAACGGGGAAACTGAGCCAAGTTCGGTTTTAAGTATTAGACATTCAACAACATCACAATATAAGCCTATTAACACTTTCTGGGCGTACCAGCTAAACCCAGATTAGATATCCAGCCCAGTTTAGTATTGAGATTATAATAATATTAAAATATTGATATTATTATAATATTGATTATAGGGACTAGTGATTACGAGTCATGCAAAACCTGAACTGACGCGTTACTGAATACTGATTGAACCGTGAGTTTCATGACCCCACTTTTAAACTGTTATCGAGAACTTTTGGAGTGAAAAACATGTTGATACATATCTATATATACTCTGAATTGTTTAATGATGGGAATTATCTAAGTGCTAACACAAGAAAGTCCCCACGAACACAGTGATTAACTTCGAGCCGGTGGCTTGTGAATAGTACTATTGGTTTGACAAACCCAAACGGAATCGACCTGGTTTCCGTGTCACATAGTGCCGTTTGCACATGACCATAGTTATACAAACATGCTAGGTAGTGTTAGACAGAGCTACCGGAGCATGTTGTGGGCGGTGTGCCATTATTAATAATTTCTGATAGAGACATTCGTTTTACCTCTAACTTTTGGAGAAGTTTTCGAAAGACGATGGGTACGCACTTAAACTTGAGTACAACATATCACCCACAAACCGATGGGCAAAGCGAAAGGACAATTCAAACACTAGAAGACATGCTTCATGCTTGTGTTATAGATTTAGGTGGTAGTTGGGATACTCACCTATCTCTAATGGAATTTTCATATAACAACAGTTATCACACAAGTATTCAGATGGCACCATATGATGCATTATACGGACGAAAGTGTAGAACACCCGTATGCTGGTCTGAGATTGGAGATAATCAATTGTCTGGACCTGAAATTGTCCAAAGAACGACTGATCAAGTGATTCAAATTCAAGAAAGTTTGAAAGCAGCACGTGATAGACAAAAGAGCTATGCTGATATACGCCAAAAACCGTTAGAATTTAAAGAAGGACATAAAGTGTTGCTTAAAGTATCAAATTGGAAAGGTGTTGTCCGTTTTGGCAAAAAGGGAAAATTGAGTCCGCGATTTGTTGGACCATTCAATAATTGAAAGAATAGGTCTTGTAGGTTATCGTTTAAAGCTACCAGAAGAAATGCAAGGAATTCATGACGTATTTCATGTATCAAATTTACGTAAATGTTTAGCTGATGAAACACTTGAAATGCCTCTAAAAGATGTTCAAGTAAATGAAAAACTTAAGTTTTTAGAAAAGCCGATACAAATCGAGGATAGTCAAACCAAGTTCCTCAAACGTAAGAGACTTAAACTGGTAAAAGTTAGATGGAATTCCCGATGTGGTCTGGAATTCACTTGGGAACTTAAATCTGAGATGAAAAGAAAGTATCCACATCTCTTCACATAAATCTTGAGGACGAGATTTTTCTAAAGGTGGGGAGGATGTAATACCGTGTAAATACCCTGTTTAATTTTGGGCTAAAAACGTAAAATCTGAAAGATAAGGGACTGAAAATGAAAATTCTGGTTTTGATTTATCTTCACGCGATGCAAAGCTAAGACTTATCTACTTCGCGCGATGCGAAGTAGCTGGCACACAATTCAATATTTTCTTATCTTCGCGCGACGCGAAGTACTTCTTCGCGGGACGCGAAACCTGGTTAAGTAATCGAATCCACGTGTCTTACCATGTGTCGACATGTGGCATCACAAGATTGACATGCAAGAAATGGCAGCATTAGGGCGGTTCCCGTGACGCAAAGCTCCTTTGCCAACGATAAAGACATGCGAGTCGGATACTTAACCGAACGATCGGCCAACGATAAAGACATGCGATCGGCCATATGAAATTTGGGGGTTGGATTTGGTCTTTCACTGAACTTTTTGTGAGATCCTTCATGTCCCATACGAGGGTGTTGTGTTTATTCTACCTCAAGGAAACTCTCAAATCTAATAGGTACTTGCCATGTTCCACTTTCCTACATCATTTCCTATATTTACAAATCCACAATTCCACAAAACAAGAATATAATCAACATTTATGATCTTACTGCCGAAGCCCTAGTACGGTTCAAGATTCTCTCTCACAACCTCCTTATGAGAGGAAGATTTCATCAAAAGGTATATGCAATGGAAGCCTATTCCTTGTATTGTTTGAAAGAATTTACTCCATGCCACTTAGGTCTTATTCTCATGATGAACATAGGTAATCTTCCAGGAAAGCCTCATACCTCCTTGCCATATGGGATTTTATTCACTAGACTCTTATACACTATGGGGAATATTCGTCATGTTAAAGGTTTATTTCCGGTCAACAAACCTCTTCACATTCACACTCTCAATGAGTAATTTGTCGGTCTCGCGGATCAAGTGTTATGCGGTGCCATGAGCAATGATGACGGTTATGTTAGACTTTGTCATACCGTTAATCATGAATGGCTATACATAGTTGAATACAAAAACGGGACTGGCGATTAAGGAAATGGTGTTCTCCAATTAATGTGGATCTACTACCACCCGATGTGAAGATGGATACTTGAAGACTCAAGCTTCGGAAAGTTGCTTCATCAGGACTTAGTTTTGTGTTCTCGACTTGGTTAGTCTCATGTTTGGAATGTTAAAACCTATTAAACTATCGTAGGTTGCCGTTTATGTAGGCTGGTTAGGAATTAAAATGACTTTGCTGAACTTGTAGGTTCCGGTTCGTGTAGGCCGGTTAGGTTCCCTTTATGACTCTTATGAATCGCTCATGGTTGTTTGCATATGCATTTGTGTTGTGATATGATTATTTGGTTGCACTTGTTTTTGGATATGTATCTTGCTTGTGCCACTAATTTTGTTTTTCGAGAACTAAGCATGGTTTAAGGGGAGCTTATCCAAAATGGTTCTTCAATTAAGGAGGATTCAGTTTTTCTTATTTTAAGGGGAGGGTCTTTTTGATAATAACAAAAGGATGAGAGAAATTAAAGATTATTGAACACCAACGTGTTTAAAGGACCTTTAAAAGTCCAAGATTTGAAGACTCTAAAGTTTAAGGTCAACATTCACAAGCCAACAACATGTCACAGTTTGAATATTATTGATGACCAACAAGTTGAAGACTTTAAGACTTTAAAAAATCTACAAACATTTGAAGACTTTGTGACTTTTGATGATAAACAATGATCAAGTTATGTAACATTGTTAACATAGTCATCAATGTAGTTAATTCTAACTAGTTTATGTAACTTAATAAATCGTATTCAATTGAGTTTTGTCATTCTTAAAAAGGGGGAGATTGTTGGAAAAACAGTGGTTTAAACTTTAATCAATCTTAATGTTTTGATAATGAACGAATTAAGAAAATGCGATATAAAATAGTTCTAGTTCATCATTGATAACTATATGTCACACACATGTCTCTCAACACTTGATTGATCATGCACAATTAAGTGACATTAAACTTAATCAAGATTGCACATATACAAGGGTTAAATCAAGAATTCTACACCAACATAACGATGAAGAAATTACATGATTAATCTATTGAAGACAAATTAACAACTTACTTCAGATAGGTTGTTAGTTTTTATAAACTTAGGATATGTTATTTAAAAATATATATTTAAACATATTTGTTTAGATATCAAATATTTGATAGATTTATTCTACTCTTAGTAAGTCCTTCACAATCCTTCATTGTAAGACCCCGAATCCCGGGAATCTTACAGTTGGTCATCATATCCAAAAATTCATAAAAATTTAAAACCAAAGGCAAATTCATTTTATTAAAACTGTTTCAGAGTATAAAATTCAGCGGAAAATCATAAGTACTAAAACAAGTTCCCAAAACCCGAGAAATATGCCCAAAACCAAATTTAAATATGTCTAGTAATAATTGAAAAGGAACAGTGTTCATTATTGAAACCCCCGACTAGATATGCCATCAACCGTCCGAGTAGTCTCGAGCACATCCAAGCGATAAGCATCCTCCTCTAAACCTGAAACTCACACTAACATACACACAAAGTCAGCTTGAGCTGAGTGAGTTCAAGTTTTAATAATTGACATTTATATAAATCATTCCAAGAGTTTAGATATAATACGGGATATGAGCAGTTATGCCATAATAAACGATAAGTAGTCATACTTATATATCTCTATAATTATGTCTCTATGCATAAAATCCAAGTAATAACATCAGGGTCGAGCACACGTACAACCCAAACACGTAACATTTCATCCGATGGTGATCATGCCACACAAGCCTCCCCCCTTACTCGCTTTCGAGGGCCCGCCACAGGATTTTAGAACCTGAGTAGTATAGTTTGGCCCGGTCAAGACCACCATCCATCCGTATGCAAACAGAAAGTAGGCATACGCAAACATCTTTAGTCAATAACGACTAATTAACATCGCCAATTATTGGCCATAAAGTAACGCATGTATAAACATACAATAATTCTATTTATATGATAACTCTCCCCTATATATATAGGAAAATATATGAATCAAACAAAAACAAACGGGTTAGTTCAGTTGAAATCGAGCTTTGCTATTTAAATTGATCAACATATACTATTCAATTGATTGGTTTAGTTGATTTCACATAAACCCTTAAAAAATCCATACTCTGTTTTTTATATCAAATTCTATTTTAATTGAATCATATAATTCAATTGATTTCATCAAACAATGGGTTTCCAGTGGATGATACATAGAAGATATGTGGAAGAAGATATGTGGAAGCGATGGAGAAATTAGAGAAGGAAAGGTCGATTAGTACAGATTTTGCAGAAGTGAAGTGGGAACGATGAGTTACAGTTGAAGGATGAAAGAATCCTTTAATTACAAAATTGCCACCGTCAAATTCTTTGATTCGTACGATTAGTATGGTTTTTTAATTTGTATTTGATCCATCTCCTATATATATATATATCATTCCAAATTATATCATAATGAAAGTAAGCCTATGGTCATAAAATAACACATGCGTATACATACATAAATATCATCTCAAGGCATGCTATGATACAAGTAAGCCTATATCCTTGAGCCTAGGCCATAGGTAATATATATAACCTTAAGAAATATATGACCATAAACGAGTCTCAAATATCCTAAGGCATAGAATATAATTCACACATATTTTAATTAACCCACAAACACAAGTAAGGCCATGTAATACCATCCAATTATTTTAAACGAGTAAAAACGGGTAAAGTTGTAATATGGTGTGTATGCTGGCCCAAAAAGTAAAAATGTAAGAAGGGGCATCATGAACTCACCTGACACGAGGCACACAATCAACAATGAGCTAGAGAACTTCTAAGCAAATCCACAATCAAAAGCCTGTCGGATTGCACACAAAGATTACTAATTGAACTGTACCGACTCATTTATTCTACAAGACGTTCTAACATGGTTTGATTGACCTAAATCCTCGATCCTACCAAATTCAATTACATCAGCCCCCCGAGGCCATGTATTAACCAAAACCACCCTTAGTTAATTCCGGTGACAAAGAATTCCCAAAATACCCCCGAGAGTTGCTAGTTGAACGAATATGCGCGTTTATGAGTTGATTATGCTCTTATAAACCAACTCAGCCCTGTGTAAACCAAATTTAATAAAATCACATCAAAAAAGTCCACACGACACTACACGAGTTGGATGGGTCGATAATTCGCAAGCACAACGCACAAACTACCAATAAACGCGAATTTGCGTTGTACCGACCAGTTTGAGTAACCGACAACCAATTCAGGCCCAATACTTAAAAAAAATCATTTTTCCACAGCCCGTATATCAAACCGAAGTTACACAAACTGAATTGGTTTTTAATTCCTTCAAACCTCGCGCTAAACGCAACAATTAACAAACTAGATAACCGAAATCCTAGTTTTCAATCTATCAACAAGTGACTAACCAAACGAGTTTCATAGCTCACGATTATAAAGTATAATACATATGACATACCTAGGAAGATGATGGAGCAAAAACTTCAATTGATACAGCCCCGAAAAGAACACAATTGGACTGCCACCGGTTTAGCCTAAAAAGAATGAATTGATCAATAACGAGTATAAGGAGCAGATTTTAGCATGCAAAGATGCATTTTATTGCATAGGAAAATCATAGGAATAATTATGAAATGTTTACCAGAGTTTAATAAATGTCTCAGGCTTTTAAAAAATTTTTGTTATATTTTTCCAATGCACACAAAATCATAAAAATTCCTCCAACACAGAAAGGTACGTTTAGCTATTTCAGTGCGCAGGAAACGTGTTTTATTTTTTTAAAAATAATTACCAAACCAAGTTAAGAGATTCCAATTGGGTTGTAATCTTAACTGAAAATTTGAACTTTCAGATGTGGAATCAACTAATTTGGACTTGTTAAAAAAGAGTTATGATGTCGGGAAGACAGACAAGAATCCGTCACCCCGTATCAGATTTGACACACGATCTTATAAAATCATAAAAACCATTCAAATCTCGTCTAAAAATTATATATTATACCTTTCTGGAAACTAGACTCAAGGTAGAACATCATGAAAACAAGAATCGATCAGAAACAATCAATTTTCATCGAGTTACAGACCAAACAATAAACGAGTATGAATTTGTCAGAAATTGTTTTAATCAAAACTCAAACCCTAACATGATTTTGACAACTCTAAGGTTCAATAAGCGATTTAATGATGAAAAAGACATTCCTTCATGTAGTACTAACCTAAAATTGATTGAATTTGGATTGGAATAGGCTGAAGATGAAGAGAAAACCTGATGGGGGTGGGGGTGTTGTGACTGCCGATCGCAATCAGCAAGAGGAGATGACAATGGTTAAAGGTTTTTCCAAAAATTAACAATCTAGCTCTTCTACTTGCAATTGAGTTTACTTGCTTCCAAAGCTTATTAAATGAACTATTAGAATGGCTACAAGAGACCCCTCAACCTTAAATATTAAAAACGTGACTAACATACAAACTCTACAACGCTTCATGCCGTTAAACGGAAAATAGCGAGTGCTACTAACTAATCCAGCCCTTCAAATTATGAGAGGTGATGTCTTGAGCAAAACGATGGATAAATGGGACTTTAAAACGTATTAGAAGGCTCCTAAATAAATAGATGAAACCCCGCCTTTTAAATAAACTTTTATAAACGATCGAGCCGATTAACGGAATTTCCGGGCGTTACAAGTCCACCCTCCTTACAGTGGGATTCGTCCTCGAATCCCACTATACAGGAATGAGCGAATATCGAGACAACTCCTAATCATCTAATCGTACAAGAAACGGAGGAGACAAAACCCCTACGGGCTCAAATCCTACTCAACAAGTAAAAAGGTACGTGAAATGATATTACGCTACTACTTGACTAAAACTATTACACATACGTTCTCGAAGGAGTGAGGGATTGAAGCGGTCAAGTAAAAAGGAACCCAAAGTTACAGCATGTTACGCCTCAGCTAAAAAATTACGCGCAAAGCGTTAGACAGGATGAGATACGAACGGGAGAATTTAAGGAACGAGATGAACTTTAATGTTAACGACACGAGCGTTAGCCATATCCTATCCGTACAAAGACAGAACCCTAACACAGTCAAGCACAAGTAGCATTTAGAACATGGTAGGTAACGGTAAACTGCTAATAACGTTGATCAAATGTTATTAATTGTTTACTTTACCCGCCCATTCTAAGCACCCCCTGCCCCTAACCATATTAGCATACCATCTAACACTTAAGCAAATGTACACATAATAGAACCCTAATGCTTATAAAAATGAATAAACAAATATTAAATTTACCTCTTGGCGTGCAGCTACTCGCGGCTGGCATTTCTAGTCTTTTCTTTTACAGTTCGAGTCCAAGCATTCAAGAATGATCGGATCCCTCGAACCATGGCTCTGATACCAACTTGTAAGACCCCGAATCCCGGGAATCCTACAGTTGGTCATCATATCCAAAAATTCATAAAAATTTAAAACCAAAGGCAAATTCATTTTATTAAAACCGTTTCAGAGTATAAAATTCTGCGGAAAATCATAAGTACTAAAACAAGTTCCAAAAACCAGAGAAATATGCCCAAAACCAAATTTTAATATGTCTAGTAATAATTGAAAAGGAACAGTATTCATTATTGAAACCCCCGACTAGATATGCCTTCAACCGTCCAAGTAGTCTCGAGCACGTTCAAGCGATATGCATCCTCCTCTAAACCTGAAACTCACACTAAGATACACACAAAGTCAGCTTGAGCTGAGTGACTTCAAGTTTTAATAATTGACATTTATATAAATAATTCCAAGAGTTTAGATATAATACGGGATATGAGCAGTTAGGCCATAATAAACGATAAGTAGTCATACTTATATATCTCTATAATTATGTCGCTATGCATAACATCCAAGTAATAACATCTGTTGGGTCGAATTTTCTACAAGGAAGATTGGAATCTTCTCAACCTCCTCAGAAACGGCTAAGTATGGAATTCGAGCAAGCCCAGATGATCGAGCATGGTTTTAACTACTTCGAGCAAGGTTCTGAACCTTAAATGGTTGATTCTTCTAAGTGTTAAAGGCTTCGAGCAAGCTACACTTCAACGAGCAAGAGTATTCTTCTATCGAGCATGGATTGCCAATCGAGCAAACAACTTGATCATACAAGTTCTAACCAAGTGTTACGAGCACAGGATGATCGAGCACATGGGGACGAGCATGGATGCAATAAGAGGATGTCACGTGAATCAAAGCAAAGACTTCGAGCACAGTTCAGTTACCGAGCATGATTTACATCCGAGCATGCTTAATATTGCTGAATAAGAAAAGCTGAAGACATCAAGAAGAATGAGCTTGCTCGATGGACTTATTCGAGCAAAGCTTGAACAAGTCAAGAGGAACAAAGCTTACTCAAAGGGAATATGTATTCTTCGAAAGAGAATATATTCCAAGTAAAGTCTGCTCGAGGACATTCACCGAGCACACCTAGTATAGGAAGTTTACTCGAGCAAGGTATGTACCTTGCTCGAGGACTGTAACACTTGTATTTGATTTGTCTTTCATTATGTAATGATTAGGACTTCTAGAAGGAATGTCAGGGTCTATAAATAGACGTCTTAGGATACCTTTTAGGGAACGGATTTTCCAGACGGTTTTTCCAGACAGAATACAGGCTGGCACGTACTGATTACGAAAAAATTCCATTTTGTTTGTCGTACAATAGCCGCCGCCGTCACACAAAACCCTAGACATTCCATTCACTGTTTCATTAATGAATCATTAAATATAGTGAATCTTTGTCTCTGAAATAGCATTTACTGATTATCATTTACTGTTTTGTGCTTGATCATTGTTCACAATCCTTCATTCCCAATCATTGGATATCTTGATTCCACCGGGATATGCAATCGGTCTTTGGGTATTCGAGTCGGTGTGTTCTTGTCGAACCTTTGCTAAGGTTTCACCTGGAACTTTGGATGTCTATCACTGAAGGGAACTATGTTCCTTCTGCAGCTCCAAACAATAACGTTTGGTCGATTTGAGAATGAAACACAGGGATTATAAAGCTCTGTCAATGCTAAAGTTGGGGCTTTCATGGGAAATTTTAACCACTGTCAATCATCATAAAACCGCAAAGGATATGTATGATGCAGTGATTGAAATGTTTGAAGGAAACACTGAATTGAGAGATATTAAGAAAGACCGATTGAAGCAGCAGTTAGACAGATTTAAGTTCAAAGAAGGAGAATGGTTGAAGTCAGTGTTACAAAGATTTATGACCATTGTGAATGAAATTAGGACCACTGATTTGCAGATTTCCGATTTTGAGCTTAACAAGAAGCTTCTGTCATCTCTATCTGGCGAATGGTACACCGCAAGCAAGTTCATCAAGGAAAAAGCAAGTTTTCCTAGCTTCAAACTGGATGATGTGATTGCCTTTCTTAAGGCTGCTGAGCATGAAATGATTGAAAATCACATGATTAAAGAGGATAAACCCAGTTTTCAGATGAATAATGCTCTTGTAACACCAATGGGAAACCTCACAATCAAATCTCATCAACCAATCATTGAAGAACCATCAGACATAGGCTCAACCTGCAGTGGACAGTCAAGATTTAACGTCCAATTGATTGAGGATGAGGCTCCATCTGCTACTGGTGGACAATCTGCCTTCTTACACAACAACAGTGCCAATGGAACAGATTATCAAGCCCTGTTTTCAATGTTCACTGATTCATATCATGCCTTTGTAGCAAAAAATCTCATCAATACAAGCATTGTGCAGGAAGATCTAGAACAAATTGATGCTGATGACTTGGAAGATATGGATATCAAGTGTTAGGCAGCCATGCTAGCCGTGAGAAGCAAGAGATTATACAATAGGACTGGTAGGACAAGCTTCAATGGACCTAATGAGAGGATTGGATTTGATAAATCTAAGGCCATTTGCTACAATTGTCAACAACCAGGTCACTTTGCAAGAGAGTGTAATCTGCCTAAACAAGCTGGAAACCAATTGAACCGGACTCAATTCTACCAAAATCAGAACCAAAACTTCCAGCAAAGAAATCAAATCTCCAACCAGAACCCATATCAACACCAAAACAGAAATCAGCAACAGACCTTTCAACCTCAAAGAAATAATCAGGTGCAGGTTCACACAAACCAAAACAGACCAACTCAAAATGTTGTGAACCAGCAAAGGGATCAAGGGAATGTAGCTGTTACAAGGGTGGCTCAGGATGGAGATTTTGACTGGAGTAATCATGCTGCGGAGATGGAGAAGGCCAATGTTGCATTCATGGCCAAAATTCATGACAAGGCTGAATCTTCCAACACTCAAGTACATTCTGATACTTCTATTTCTGATCTTCTTGCTACAATTGATGAATTAAATCAGGAGGTTGGAAAATGGAAAACTGAATGTGGAAGGAAGGATGTCTTTCTGAATGTGTATGAGGCAAGTGAGGCAACATATGAAAGTCAAATCAAGGGATTGGAGGATGATTGTACGGTATCAAGCTCAATCCAGAATGAGAATTGAGATTGTCACACCCTCAAAATCCACTAACGGAGTTTTACCGTCAGAGGGTGTGAACTAACAGGATCGGAATCATTAGTTATAATCAAACCATAAAAACTTTTAAATGAAATTAAGTGCGGAAGCGTAAAAACCAAGAGATAAAAGTTGCGTCACGCAGGACGACTCAAAACCCCATAATAACAGTTTAAAATCAGGTTGCATAAACAAAAGCGTTTCAAACAATGCATGATCTTATACCGCGCGCCCGCCTCGGCTACCTGAGAATAACATACTAAAAGTGTCAATATGGGGTTGGTGAGTTCACAAGTTTATATAAAATAAAGCGTTTAGCGTTTGCGTTCAGCGTTTTGCGTTCAGCGTTTTGCGTTACCAGATAGTGTTAAATCAATTATATATCTATAGGTAGCTAGCCTATAAAACAAGTATTACTAAGTGTTCGACACCGAAGCTGACTGTTTATCATTTGCCTTGCCACCAGGTCTATCCCGACCATGGTATGTGTTTAGCCAAGATTACACCCACTCGACCTCCAGTCGAGTTTAGCGTTGGGTGGGGTTTGTCAAACCCAGTAGTACTACTCAACAATGACTCGCTATTATCCAATATTAAATGGTTCGATGTGAATGAAGGACTTTAGTTATTGCGTTTGCCACTTAGTCTTTACAAGTGATATATAATCTATATTAACAAAATCTTAAATGCGTTTTCGGAGTATGTTATCTCCCCCAAGTGAAAAGCGTTTGAAAATAGTTTAAAAGGGGTAAGTGAACTCACTGTTTGCGAAGTATTCCCAAAATGATTCACCAAGATGCGAGTCACAGAAAAACTCTCTCTAGCGTTCTAAAACAACAAGGAGATTTTCTAAGTGTCGGAACTATTATCGAGTCTCTAGACTCGGCACATAATACCTATGCACACAACATGTTTCGTGTTTCGTTTGTGAATCGTGTGTGACTTTAACAAGTGTATTTGTGATACCTTACATGTGTGAGCAATTATTTACGTGTCATGTATTCGTAATGTACATCACTAGCAACTACTCTCCGTAAGGGCAATTTGGTCAACACATAACAATTAACTAGCAATTATTCCCCACGAGGGCAATTTGGTCAAATCATGACAATCAATTAGCAATTATTCCACGCAAGGGCATTTTGGTCAAAACACGATAATAAATTAGCAATCACGTTGTTTCATGCAACTTTCACAAAATTCAGCAACTAGTTTCTTAACGACAGAATTCTACTTGAAAAACTAGTCTATCCCACCGATCATAGCATCACAATTAATTTACCAAAAATCATCACAAAAGCATATATGTCTTAGGTTTCCAGAACATATTTTATTATATTTTTATTCCACATAGGTTTCTCACAATAATCAAATCATTACAGCAAACTCATAACAGTCAAATTCATGCGCAACAGAATGTTATTTGAAATTCCCGTTAAACGAAAAATCCAATAATTGCAAGACCACTTGGGTTAGGTTCCTAACTCAACAAGTCAACTTTCAGAAGTGGAACCAACCCAATTGGTCTCGTAGTTCATGAGATATAATATTTACAAAAAACCTAACAGCAGGTCTAACAACTCAGCTTTGCACAACGTTTTTGTAAAATCATAAAAGTTAACTTTTACATGTCCAAAAATTGCAAATTTACATTCTTTAGAAACTAGACTCAACCTAGTTTACTGTAGTATCAATTATCTCAACCAATTTTCACATTTACACCCCGTTACAGTCAATTGAACATCAACAACACAATCTGTCCAGAAACTGTTTGCATCCAAACTCAACATATTAACTATCTATGGACCACAAATCATTCATATAACATTCTAGACACTATAACCACTATCCATGCATATCAATTACACCATACACACATGGTTAGGGTTTTATTTGATCTCAAACTCAAAGACACAACAATTAACATGCAATAGCACCAATACTAGCTATCAATTCAACAATCAATACATCTTTCAATCAAAACAAGACACATGAACATCATCACATATAAAAATCAGACCTAGGGTTTATAATTAACCCATTAAAATCGAAATTAAGCATAGAGGATGCATAGGATAGTTGTTTATACCTTCCTAACACTTAATCTTCAATCAAACTTGAACAATCTTGATTGTATGTGTGTATATGAGGCCGATCGCAAGGGGGGGGGGCATAGAGCTGCCGTCGGGTTTGGGAGGGAGAGAAAGAGTGTTAGGGTTTTAGTTTATGTTATTATTTATAATAACATGTTACACTTTAGTCCCTCAACTTCCAAATGTTACTTTTCTAGCTTAAATAACTAGTTCTAGCACATTGAGTTAACGTTTATACCATGTTATCACATAACACATAAGTCTAACACATAATTATCACATAATTATTGTTTTGACGTTTTTCGTTTATTCACCAATCGTTTGCGTCAACTCGTTTGCGTTTCGGTGCAATTCCCGAAAGACTACACATGTAGTAAGTGTTAAGCGTCATTTAAACCTTAGTTTAAATGTAATGAGGTGTGCGTTATAGATTCAGTGATCTTTAAGTTTGAATTGACGGAGTTGAGTTAACGGAGTTAACCTGAAATTGACGCTTGTCACAGAGATAGAGGGACTAAAGAAAATGTTTGCTGAAGAAAAACTCAAGAATGCAGAGTTGTTGATTGAAATGGAGTTTTTGAAAAACCTTGTTTCTACTGGAAACATTGTTGGTCATATTGAAAAAATGACAGAGGAAGAGAAGTACAAGAAGGTACCACCACCATTCTGTGACAGTTACCCATTAAAGGTTGATAAAGAGAGCAGGAGTGATTATCTCAAACAGTTCAAGAATGTGTTTGATGATAAGCCTGAATTTATCATGCAGTATGATGATGTGATTATAGATCAGGATGGAGAATTTGTGATAAAATAGACTGACAAGCAAGAAACTGTGATTGATGAACAGCTTCAAGGAAAGAAAAAGAAGTGGAGTGAATACTCTAGTGAAGAAAGCAATTGTAGCTGTGGAAGCTCAAAGTCATCAAAGGGGAAGAAGAAGAAAAGAGTGAACAAAAAGAAAATTGACAAGATTCCAGTTCTGCCACCTATGACATCAAAGGTAAGAAAGCACCACGAGAGAATGAGAAGAGAACATGTTCCATTTGATCTATGTGCTAGACCACAGCCAGTCATCAAGAAGAGAACAGAACAACCAATTAAATCCTCTTATGATAAGAGTCATCCACCAATCTACCCAGTCTTTTCCAATCATGAATTATTTGATATTGGAGATGTGGATTATGCTCCAAGAAGAAGATATTCAAAAGAACAAGAGGGAAGCTCTTCAAGAATGCCATCCAAGCTGAAGAAAATTGTTTTTGTCAAAGAAAAATATCCACAGGCAATTGACGTCAGCAAGCCAATCAAGGTGGATTTCTCCAACACTTTGAATCCAAAGACATCTTTAGGATTTGACTTCCCTAAACCAAGTGACAAGATCAAAGACAAGAAACTTCTTGAAGATATGGGAAGCTTTGCTAAAGTATTCTGCAAGAAATGTGATGCATATGGGCATCACACTGACTCTTGCTGGATTCTTGAGGATATTTTTGAAATTCCAGATGTGGTTAGTGGCTTTGACATGAAAAGCTACAAAGAAATGTATGAGAGATACTTGAATGGAAATAAAAACCCATCTGAAGATAAGAACCATCAGCCAGTGTTGGAACATAGGCTCAAAAAAATCTTGAAGATCAAAGAGAATGACCAAATCCTGACAAGAAAAAACAAGAACAGAAGGCCACTTAATGAAGAGAAAGCCAAGAGGAGACCAGGTGTTTTGAATGGTGATGAGAAGTTTCTGTTAAAACAAGGATTTGAACCTAGAGGATTCAAGTGGAAGACAAAGAAGGAAGTAGAAGAAGGTATGGATAAGGTGATTGAGGAAGTTAATAGTAGTATTAAGGTGTCTGCTGTGTACTCTGGATCATTGTCAGACACTGATGAGGATTGTGAAGTTGTGTATGAAGATCCCCCACCAATTCCAATTCCAACTTCTGATGCATCTTCCACTATCTCTGAATTACAAACTGATGGAGTTTGTAACTCAGAATCAAACTGATTCCTTTTTGTGTATGTGCAGGAACAGTCCATGAGTAGCAATGATCTATGGTATATGGACAGTGGATGTTCAAGGCACATGACATGTGACAAGAATTCTTTGATTAATTATGTGAAGAAATATGAGGGACCAGTTGCATTTGGGAGTGATGAAAATGGAGGAAAAATTGTTGGAAAAGGAACACTCACAAATGGCAAAGTATCCTTTGAGAATGTTCTACATGTTGAAGGACTATAGTACAATTTGCTGAGCATTTCTCAAGTATGTGACAAAGGATACAAGGTTGCCTTCAATGATGAACATTGCTTGATTTTGAAGCAAGAGTTTGTGATTCCAACAGATATGATCATGATGATGGCTCCAAGAAATGGCAGCCTCTATGAACTGAGAATGAATACTGCAACTTCAAGAGGTGGTTCATGCTTTGTGTCAAAGGCAACTGAGAATGAAACCAAGCTATGGCATAGGAAGATGTGTCATGTAAATTTGAAGAACATGAACAAACTAGTGAAAGGTGAACATGTTGTTGGCCTTCCCACAAGAGAGTTCAAGCTAGAAGAAAAATTCACATCTTGCCTAAAAGGAAAACAACACAAATTCTCACACAAGAGCAAACTGATAAACACAATAGATGAGGTCTTGGAATTACTTCACATGGACTTGTTTGGTCCAGTGAGTGTTCCAAGTATTGGAAAGAAGAGATACTGCCTAGTGATAACTGATGACTTTTCAAGATTCACTTGGGTATATTTCATGGGCAACAAGGATGAAACCCCAAACCTGATCAAATCCTGTGTACTCAAGATGGAAAATCAACTTGACAGGAAAGTGAAGGTAATTAGAAGTGACAATGGGACAGAATTCAAGAATGAAACTATGCATGAATTCTGCACTTCTAAGGGTATTTTCCAACAGTACAGTGCTCCTAGAACCCCTGAACAAAATGGTGTTGCAGAAAGGAGAAATAGAACTTTAATTGAAGCTGCAAGAACCATGATTGCTGATGCCAACCTTCCTGTTACCTTCTGGGCTGAAGCAATCAACACTGCATGTTATGTGCAGAACAGGGTTCTACTTAACAAGGCTCACAGCAAGACTCCATATGAAATTCTCTTCCAGAGAGCCTTATGTGAAGTTCTTGAAGCCTTTTGGATGCAGATGCTCACTCTTGAAAACAAAGGACTACTTGAACAAATTCCAGTCAAAATCACTGGAATGTTTCTTTGTGGGCTATTCATCTCATTCAAAAGCTTATAGAGTCTATGTGAAAGAGCACATGGTGGTCATTGAATCATCTGACATAATCTTCAATGAGAATCAGTTCAACAATACTGATGGTCCAAAATGGCTATTTGATCTTGAGAAAATAATCAAATCATTTAAAATCTACCATGAAGACATGGATAATAGTATGTACAGAACCAGCTTTGAAGAAAAAGGAAAAGCAAAACAAGTTGATCTGGACAAACTATGGACATCAGTTGCTCCTAAAGCAAATGGATTTAACTTTGAGAGAAGTATCCAAGGAGAAGTTGAAGTAGAGAGAGTTAGACAAGAGGCTGTAGTTGAAGTCTCACATGAAGGTCCAAGTGATATTGAAAGTGAGCCTATCCAGAGTCACCAACCTTCTCAGACTGAAGAAATGCATCAGTTTAAAGATAGGTTTCAGACTATGTTTGACTCATTGCAGCTAGGAGGAAATGAGGCATCTACATCAGAACTCAATCATGTTCAAGACTCTACTGAAAATCAAGACAGATCTGAAGATGAATCTGCTGAGATGAATATGACAAATCTAGAGGCAGAAGTGTTTGTACCACCAGTTGTTCAAACTACCTCTGTTGAAAAAGATCACCCTGCAGTGAACATAATTGGAGACCTACATGAAAGAGTTACCAGAAGTGCATCTGAAAGAGCAAATATCTGCCTGTATGCTTGCTTTCTATCCCAAGTTGAACCAAAGAATATCAATCAAGCTCTAAAGGAAAACAGCTGGGTGGAAGCTATGCAGGAGGAATTGGCTCAGTTCAGAGACTTGCATGTGTGGGACTTGGTGGACAAGCCTAGAGGCAAGTATGCAATTGGTACAAAATGGGTCTTTAGAAACAAGAAGGATAAAAGGGGGATAGTGATTAAGAACAAAATTAGATTGGTAGCTCTAGGGTGCCTACAAGAAGAAGGAGTAGAATTTGAAAAGGTATTTGCTCCTGTTGCAAGACTAGAGGCTATCAGGATTTTTCTAGCATATGCAGCATCAATGAACATTAAAGTCTATCATCTTGATGTAAAATCTGCTCTTCTGAATGGAAAGATAGATGAAGAAGTTTATGTCACTCAACCTCCTGGATTTGAAGATCCAATTCATCCAAACAAAGTCTACAAGCTCAGCAAGGCACTTTATAGACTTACATTAGGCACCAAGAGCCTGGTATGACGAGCTGTCTAACCATCTGTTAGAACATGGTTTCTACAGAGGGGCCATTGACAAGACTTTGTTTTACAAAAGAAAAGGAAAAGATTTGCTACTGCTGCAAGTGTATGTGGATGACATCATTTTTGGCTCAACAAATGAACAAATGTGCAAGGAATTTGAGCAAGTGATGAAGTCCAAATACAAAATGAGCTCAATGGGAGAAATGAATTTCTTCCTTGGACTGTAAGTGCAACAGAAGGCAGATGGAATTTTCATCAATCAATCAAAATATGTTCAAGAGATTCTCACCAATTTCAAGTGCCAAGATTTCAAGACAGTGTCCACACCAATGGACACACATGAGAAAATGGTACCTGATGAAAAGGGGGAGCCAGTGGACCAGCATGAATATAGGGCCAAGATAGGATCATTGATGTATCTCACAGCATCTAGGCCAGATATTATGTTTGATGTGTGTGTCTGTGCAAGATTTCAAGCTAACCCCAAGGTGTCACATATGCTAGCAGTGAAAAGAATATTCAGAATCCCTGGATGGATCTGCACGGGATGGATCTGCACGGGATATCTCGATCTACACAGGAGCGGAATCCCTGCGTAGGTTGTTATGAGCGTAGAACACGAATCAAACAAACACACGATACGAATAAACGAACACACGTTATATTATAACCGAAACACGTGATATAATCACTGAATACAGACTCAATACTCTCTGGTTCTCACGTCTCTCGACTCACACACGTCTGTATACGATTACCTTAAAAACTCTAAACAAGCCGTGACCTAGTGTATAAATACACGACAACTTCGCCTGATATGTTCAGGCGAAGTTGTTGCTAACTTCGCTTGACTAACAAGTTCGCCTGATAAGCGAACTTGTCAGTAACTTCGCTTAAACATAAACAAAACATAATTAACATTACAGACTGGATTACAGACACTAGACTATGAACTGCTGACATTATGCACCAACAGTCTCCCCCTTGGCAGTAGCTTCATATCTTTATCTTTAAACACTTGTCTTGTAATCTTCATGCATGCACTCCCTCTCTTACACAGACCGTGACTACTCGCTGATATTTCCTCGCTTCGCCTTTCCAAGCAGGAATATAGAATATCTTCTTCTCGTTTAACACCTGCAGATCAGCTTTAGATAAATTAACAAGATGCATCGGATCATACACTCTTAGCACTTCTTGTTCGTCTTCGTCTTCCATCATGGCTTCAGCAGTCTGGCAATCCACATACCACCATTTCAGATCTTTCAGCACATCTTGAGGCATAGTCTTCATTGGAACCTCTTTCAAACACCGAATCGGCTTATATTTCATCACCATCCAAGGTTTGCCATCTGCTCTCATTCCTCTTTCAGTATCTTCAACTAATTTCCCTTTCTGTGGTGTTAACAACTCAAACTTTTTCTCTTTAATACTTTCTTTTCATACTATCTTCCCAATAACTCTGGCCATATTATCATCACTTCTATTAATCAACCCCGGTCTGGCCAAATCCTTTACCTCACACTCAGGTAAGGTATTTAGAGATCTCAACGTCCTCTTAAAGTATTGGATCCCATCATATCTTTTCACCACGAACACTTTTAGCGGTTCATCATATAACCAACAGATAATGCCTTTCTTTGACTCAGCGTACCCTTTAATATTATAACTTTTCTTGAACATTGTAGGTACCACTGGCTTCTTCGTTTTGATAAACCAATGAGCATAGCCTTCCTTCCATCTAGGCTGCTCCTCCCATTCTGTATCATCAACTACTGTTGTAACACCCCGACCAAAGGCGGATTATACATCGGGGCGCCACATATTGTTTCATTACTCGTGACACTATTGGTGTCAATATTTATTAATACACATTTTATCGCGCACGCGCAGCGGGGAAAATAAAGAACATAAATCAAACATAAATCAATATATTATAAATTATAACATTCAAACATAATTAACTTGTCCTGATACATTTTAATTCTAGGTCCAAAAGTAAAAACGTCCTACGTGCCCACAAGCTCCAAAACAGCTACTGCAAACCTGAACATGTGTTAAAATAAACGTCAAACACTTGCGTGTTGGTGAGAGATCAAGTTTAATACAATACATAGATAACAATAAAATCTGCGCGCAACATGTGTATGTCTGGTTTTCAACAAGGGTGTAATCTGATCGGGACCAACTCTAAGAGACAAGACTGCCAGTGCTCACAATTGAGCTCACAAACAAGACTAACTGTGCAAGTGTAACAAAAGAGAAAATCATAAACGAATGTTCTCCCGTGTTCATCTAATGGTACCATGAAAACTGCGGAATAGACCGACAAGACGGTTAATGATCCACACATACAAATAAACAGCCAAGTCTACGTCCTCAACACATGGGATACTGCGCGACTAAAGTTCATAAAGACTCAAGTTTTGTATGAACACATGAACATCCCAAAGCATTTAAAATAAAAAGGGATTAGATACGAGATAACTCACTTGATAAACGATGCGGTGAAAGA
The DNA here is from genome assembly GCF_021521415.1 of Bidens hawaiensis. Classification (NCBI taxonomy): domain Eukaryota; kingdom Viridiplantae; phylum Streptophyta; class Magnoliopsida; order Asterales; family Asteraceae; genus Bidens; species Bidens hawaiensis. Next base: position 230,500 of record NW_027493273.1, on the reverse strand, counting down.
TATGCAAGAATCAACTCTTAAACAAGCAAAGTTAACCTATAATTAAGATTATTGTTTTAACGATCTGTTTTAAGTCTTGATAATAAGTTAGCATAATTAATAAGTAAATTATTATATAATATATATATATTACCGGAAAAGCAGGGCAGAACAGGGAGGAAGACGGAGGCAGAGAGGAAGACGGCAGAGAGAGCAAGGAGCAAGAGAACATGAGAGATTAAGTGTTTGTGTGTGATGTGTTATGAAAATATTATTATTATTTATAGAGAAACCCTAGGGAACACAATCCCTAGAAAAAGGGGAAAAGATCTCAAAAAGTAAAAGAAAAGATATCAACGGTAAAAAGTTCTGAAAAGTAAAGATATCAAAAGATATGGCAGCTGCAGGGGGCAAGATAAAGCTGACAGGGAACAGTAAAAAAAGGCATGGGCGGTTCAGATAAAGGTACTGGTCAAGCATGGCAAAAGCAGATCTCAAAAGATAATGTCAGTCACTTTTTCTATCAACCAATGGGGTTGGTACGCATGCTGCGCCGAAAGTAACTATTCAGACATTAGATAGGTTAGGTCAACAGCTCAGAAGAAAAGACATTACAAAAGCAAACGGCTAGAATAAACAGAAGACTAGACTAAAGGGTCAAACGCGAGAAGGCTGAGTGCGCGAGCGCGAAGGCTGGCACAACAAACCTTAGCGCACTGCGGGAAGAATCACATCCTTAGCGTGCTGCGTGAAGAACAAGAATTCTAAGCGCATCGCGGGAAGAACATACATTCTTAGCGCATTGCGGGAAGAACATGCATTCTTAGCGCGCTGCGAGAAGAGTTCTCTTCACGCATCGCAGGAACAAGATGTCTTCACGCAGGCTTCCATGTAAGGAGTCTGGCGCGTGGAGCTGCAGACATCCTTAGGCGGGAAGAACCAAAGGACAAGCAAAGAGGAGGGAAACAAGGCGTAAGGGCGGGACGGCGACAAGAGGGAAAAGAAGGCGGAAAGAGAGAAGGAAGAGGGACGGGACGGCGGAAAGAAAGAGAGAGAAAGAGGCGGGAAGGAAAATATATATTATTATTAAAAGTAAAATATAAGTATAAATAAATATTAAATCATAAAAGAAAGAGATCGGGTCAGAGAAACGGGTACCTGGGTCGGGTCGGATCAGGGCAGATGTCACAGTCTCCCCTACTTTAAGAAATTTCGTCCCGAAATTTATCTCGAAGTAGGTTGCGCAGAGAACAGGTGCGGGTACTTGATCTTCATCTGATCTTCCCTTTCCCATGTAAACTCGGCTCCGCGCTTGGACTCCCAACGAACTTTCACGATAGGGATACGACTGCGCTTGGTTTGCTTAACCTCGCGATCCATAATCTCAACAGGCTTCTCAACGAAATGCATAGTTTCATCAACTTGAACTTCATCAAGTGGAATGTGAAGGTTCTCGTCAGCTAAACACTTCTTGAGATTGGATACATGGAACGTTGGATGCACATTACTGAGCGCGGGCGGCAGGTCAAGTCTGTAGGCAACTTTTCCCACACGCGCGAGAATCTTGAATGGACCAACATAACGAGGAGCAAGCTTACCTTTCTTCCCAAAGCGGACAACACCTTTCCAAGGCGACACTTTGAGGAGAACAAGATCACCAACTTGAAATTCGAGAGGCTTTCGCCTACGATCTGCGTAACTCTTCTGTCGGCTCCTGGCAGTCAGCAGATGATCACGGATCTTGGCGATTTTATCAGTTGTCTCTTGAACAAGTTCGGGTCCTGTGATTTGAGCTTCTCCCACTTCGCTCCAACAAATCGGGGAGCGGCACTTACGACCGTAAAGTGCTTCAAATGGGGCCATACCAATACTGGAATGATAGCTGTTATTATAAGAAAACTCAATCAAAGGCAGGTGCGAATCCCAATTACCTCCAAAATCAAGAACACAAGATCGGAGCATATCCTCAAGAGTTTGAATAGTTCGCTCAGACTGACCGTCAGTCTGAGGATGATATGCCGTACTCATGTCCAAGCGAGTTCCTAGTGCAGATTGGAGAGATTTCCAAAAGCGAGATATAAAACGGCCATCGCGATCGGATATGATGCTCAAAGGAGTACCATGGCGGCAGACAATTTCCTTGACATAAAGCTGCGCGAGTTGCTCAACACGGTAGTTTTCACGAATGGGCAGAAAGTGAGCAGATTTAGTCAATCGATCCACTATTACCCAAATGCTATCATGTTTGCTTGCTGTCAAAGGTAACTTGGTAATAAAGTCCATCGCTATATCTTCCCATTTCCACGTAGGAATTTCTGGTTGTTCGAGCAAACCAGATGGGCGTTGGTGTTCAGCTTTCACTTTAGAACAAGTCAGGCACCTAGCTACGAACACAGCAATATCCTTTTTCATGCCAGGCCACCAATAAGTTATGCGCAAATCCTTGTACATCTTATCAGCGCCAGGATGAATAGAATACCGAGATTTGTGCGCTTCACTCAGGATATCAGCGCGAAGATTCTCATCACAAGGGATCCAGATGCGATTGAGATAACAGAGAATTCCACTCAGATTAGGGACAAAGAGTGCTTCCGCGCCACACGCTAACTCGGCGCGAAGGTTACCATTACTGATGGATGCGCGCTGCGCGTCACGAATACGCGATTCAAGGTTGCTTTGAATCGGCGCGAAGTGAAGCTGGGTGCGCGGCAAGATACAGTTAAGTTGGCAGGGTTTTCGGCTGAGCGCATCGGCTACCACATTAGCCTTACCAGGATGATACCGGATCTCACAATCGTAATCGCTGATGAGTTCGTTCCATCGGCGTTGCCTCATGTTAAGTTCCTTTTGATCAAAGATATGCTGAAGGCTTTTATGGTCAGTGTAGAGGATACACTTAGTACCATAAAGGTAGTGTCTCCAGATCTTCAAGGCAAAAACAACTGCACCAAGCTCGAGATCGTGAGTCGTATAATTCTTTTCATGAACCTTAAGTTGCCTTGATGCGTAAGCGATAACCTTGCCTCGTTGCATAAGAACACAACCGAGACCTTGGTTGGATGCATCGCAATACACGACAAAATCATCATTACCCTCAGGTAGCGCAAGAACAGGAGCTTCACACAACAAACGCTTGAGCGTTAGAAAGGCTTTTTCTTGCTTCGAGCCCCAAATATACGGTTTACCTTTGTGCGTTAGAGCTGTTAAAGGCAAAGCGATCTTCGAGAAGTTCGAAATGAAGCGCCGGTAATAACCAGCTAAGCCCAGAAAGGAACGGATCTCGGAAGGAGAGGATGGCGTAATCCAGTTCTTGATTGCTTCAATCTTGGATGGGTCGACATGAATACCCATCTTGTTTACAACATGACCAAGAAACTGTACTTCATCAGACCAGAATTCACACTTGGAAAGCTTAGCATAGAGTTGCTCAGCTCTAAGCTTTTGCAACACCAACCGAAGATGTTGCTCGTGCCCGACCTTGGTCTTAGAATACACCAGAACATCATCGATAAACACGATCACGAATTTATCCAAGAAAGGCCTACACACCCGATTCATTAGATCCATGAAAACGGCGGGTGCGTTGGTTAGACCGAAGGACATGACCAAGAATTCAAAATGGCCATAACGAGTTCGAAAAGCAGTCTTCGGAACATCTTCATCGCGGATGCGCAACTGGTGATAGCCAGAGCGGAGATCAATCTTCGAGAAACAAGAGGCACCTTGGAGTTGATCAAAGAGGTCGTCAATACGCGGTAAGGGATACCGGTTTTTAATGGTGAGTTTGTTCAACTCGCGGTAATCAATACACATGCGAAACGATCCATCTTTCTTTTTAACGAACAACACCGGAGCACCCCAGGGCGAAGAGCTAGGGCGAATGAATCCTTTAGCAGTCAACTCTTGAAGTTGGCTGGCCAATTCTTGCATCTCAGCGGGTGCAAGACGATAAGGAGATTTAGCTACGGGGGAAGCACCAGGGACAAGATCAATACGGAACTCGACTTCACGAGCGGGAGGGATACCAGGAAGATCATCAGGAAAAACTTCAGGAAAATCACGCACAACAGGGATATCGCGAAGCTTCTCCTCTTCAGCAGGTTTAACCACATGGGCTAGAAATGCAATACACTTCTTCCGCATGAGTCTTTGGGCTTCGGCGCAAGACATAAGTTTAAGACCGCGGGAGGGTTTTTCGCCGTAAATGTAAAGATCACCATTTTCTCGAGGTATGCGAATCAATTTCTTGGCGCAAATAACTTCAGCGCGATTATGCGAAAGCCAGTCCATACCAATGATAACATCAAAGCTTCCAAGAGGCATAGGGATGAGGTCGATCAGAAAATCGTTTTCGTTAAGGTTAAGCGTGCAATCTTTAATCACTGAGTTAATTAAAACAGTTTCACCATTAGCCAATTCAACTGAAAAATCTTCTTTTAAGTCGTTGCGCGGTCGCGCAAGCTTCTGCTCGAAGGCGCGAGAGATAAAACTTCGATCGGCGCCAGTATCAAAAAGTATAGAAGCATAAAATCCGTTATTCGCTTGCGCTTGGTGCGCGGTTATGTTAAAAGCTCGTCCACGCGTCACTTGGTTTGAAATCTGGTTCACCGGATTCGCTTGCGTAATCTGAACTTGTAGTCTTGGACATGCGTTCCGGAAATGACTGGGATCACCGCAGTTAAAGCACGATCTGGGTCGTGGGTTTTGGTAGGTTGGTTGAGGATTCTGCGGGTAGACTGGTGGTGTTGGCGCAATTGGATTGGCGAGAAGGACTCTACAGTTCTCAGCAGTGTGACCAGTACGGCCACATCGGTTACAAAGTCGACACGGGGTTTGGGTTGGGTGGTGAAATCTACAGGTTGGGCAAAAGGGATGGTTTCCTGTGTAAGGTTTCTTAGTTGGCGGGGCAGGGAGTGCTGGATTGGTTAAGGCATAGTTATGGACTGCAGGAGGTGCTGGGTAGGTTGACAGTGGGTTAGGCGCGTAAACTGGGGGTTGGTAAACGGGTTGCTGGACAATGGGCGGGTTGGTAAGCGCATAGGCCTTGCGCCTGCGCTTGAGGTTGTTACGGTTTGAGGGTTCTGGTTTGGTTTCTGCGGGTTCAGGGACAGTTTTGGTGAGTTTGGTCTTCTCAGTTCCCCGCAGGAACAGGGTTCCTGCTCTGACATGGTTGTCGCTGAGCACAGCGGCCAACTCAATGGCGTCAGAGAGGGTAACTGGGTTTCTGGCCCATACAGAATCTTGAATTTCCATGGGGAGACCCCCAAGGAATTTCTCGATTGCTCGGCGTGAAGGGGTAACAAGGTGAGGGACCAGTAAGCTTAGCTCGTGGAAGCGCGTCGCGTACTCGCGCGCTTCACCGCTGTATTGCTTAAGATTCCAAAATTCCTCCTCTAGGCGCTTAATTTCGTTGGGAGGGCAGAATTCTCGCGTCAGAATTTCCTTGAATTCCTCCCATGTCATGCTAGAAGCAGCCTCTGCGCCACGCGCATGAGCTACTCCATTCCACCATGTAAGCGCTCTAGATTCCAGGACACTGGAAGCATACAGGGTTCGTCTGTCTGAGGGGCATTGGGTATGGAGGAAAGTGTTTTCTATCTTCTCGAGCCACTGGAGCATCACGGTGGCTCCTTCGAGACCTGTGAACTTTGGAGGGTTACCCGCATTAAATGTCTTAATGTTATAACTCGAGGTGTTGGTATTGTTTTGGCTCAAAGCTTGGGCTATTGCGGCGGCCATTTCCTGGGAACGTTGCTGTCTACGCATGCGCGAGGCTTCTCTTCTCTGAAATCGGCGAGATAGCGGAGGCATTCTATAAAAGTTTTAAATTTTAATTAATATCTTGGTTTTAGCGCAAAGTTTTAATCTTATAAAGCTTGGTTTCGCAGAGTTAGATACTATCAAAAGTTAAAGTAAAATAAATGACCCAAAATGCAGACTTAATAAAGGTAACAAATTCGAATCAAGAATCGACAATTCATGTATCACCATGACTTTCCGAATTCCCAATTTAAAATATACGAGCAAACGAGTATTGGAGATTGACGATTCATGTATCACCATGACTTTTCAATCTTCAATATAAAACATACAAGAAAATGAGTATTGGAGGTTGACAATTCATGTATCACCATGACTTTTCAAGTCTCCAACCTCAGAACATAATCGTAAATGGAAATTGAAAATCAACTATTCATGTATCACCATGACTTTTCGGATTTTTAAACCCAACAAACGAATATGTAAGAAAAATCAATAAAAATCGAAATTCGACAAAAATCGAAATATCGCGAAATAAAACATAAAATCATATACTGCGCAAGTGCGAGCATATTCATAAATAACGAGTAATTAACAATAAGCGCGCAAACATGAGATTTCTCTCATGCGCGAGAAGGGACTCTTAGGTATTCTAGGCCGTTACGTCTAACCACCTATCCTAAAGTCAACGAGCTCTGATACCAATCTGTAACACCCCGACCAAAGGCGGATTATACATCGGGGCGCCACATATTGTTTCATTACTCGTGACACTATTGGTGTCAATATTTATTAATACACATTTTATCGCGCACGCGCAGCGGGGAAAATAAAGAACATAAATCAAACATAAATCAATATATTATAAATTATAACATTCAAACATAATTAACTTGTCCTGATACATTTTAATTCTAGGTCCAAAAGTAAAAACGTCCTACGTGCCCACAAGCTCCAAAACAGCTACTGCAAACCTGAACATGTGTTAAAATAAACGTCAAACACTTGCGTGTTGGTGAGAGATCAAGTTTAATACAATACATAGATAACAATAAAATCTGCGCGCAACATGTGTATGTCTGGTTTTCAACAAGGGTGTAATCTGATCGGGACCAACTCTAAGAGACAAGACTGCCAGTGCTCACAATTGAGCTCACAAACAAGACTAACTGTGCAAGTGTAACAAAAGAGAAAATCATAAACGAATGTTCTCCCGTGTTCATCTAATGGTACCATGAAAACTGCGGAATAGACCGACAAGACGGTTAATGATCCACACATACAAATAAACAGCCAAGTCTACGTCCTCAACACATGGGATACTGCACGACTAAAGTTCATAAAGACTCAAGTTTTGTATGAACACATGAACATCCCAAAGCATTTAAAATAAAAAGGGATTAGATACGAGATAACTCACTTGATAAACGATGCGGTGAAAGATATGCAAGAATCAACTCTTAAACAAGCAAAGTTAACCTATAATTAAGATTATTGTTTTAACGATCTGTTTTAAGTCTTGATAATAAGTTAGCATAATTAATAAGTAAATTATTATATAATATATATATATTACCGGAAAAGCAGGGCAGAACAGGGAGGAAGACGGAGGCAGAGAGGAAGACGGCAGAGAGAGCAAGGAGCAAGAGAACAGGAGAGATTAAGTGTTTGTGTGTGATGTGTTATGAAAATATTATTATTATTTATAGAGAAACCCTAGGGAACACAATCCCTAGAAAAAGGGGAAAAGATCTCAAAAAGTAAAAGAAAAGATATCAACGGTAAAAAGTTCTGAAAAGTAAAGATATCAAAAGATATGGCAGCTGCAGGGGGCAAGATAAAGCTGACAGGGAACAGTAAAAAAAGGCATGGGCGGTTCAGATAAAGGTACTGGTCAAGCATGGCAAAAGCAGATCTCAAAAGATAATGTCAGTCACTTTTTCTATCAACCAATGGGGTTGGTACGCATGCTGCGCCGAAAGTAACTATTCAGACATTAGATAGGTTAGGTCAACAGCTCAGAAGAAAAGACATTACAAAAGCAAACGGCTAGAATAAACAGAAGACTAGACTAAAGGGTCAAACGCGAGAAGGCTGAGTGCGCGAGCGCGAAGGCTGGCACAACAAACCTTAGCGCACTGCGGGAAGAATCACATCCTTAGCGTGCTGCGTGAAGAACAAGAATTCTAAGCGCATCGCGGGAAGAACATACATTCTTAGCGCATTGCGGGAAGAACATGCATTCTTAGCGCGCTGCGAGAAGAGTTCTCTTCACGCATCGCAGGAACAAGATGTCTTCACGCAGGCTTCCATGTAAGGAGTCTGGCGCGTGGAGCTACAGACATCCTTAGGCGGGAAGAACCAAAGGACAAGCAAAGAGGAGGGAAACAAGGCGTAAGGGCGGGACGGCGACAAGAGGGAAAAGAAGGCGGAAAGAGAGAAGGAAGAGGGACGGGACGGCGGAAAGAAAGAGAGAGAAAGAGGCGGGAAGGAAAAAATATATTATTATTAAAAGTAAAATATAAGTATAAATAAATATTAAATCATAAAAGAAAGAGATCGGGTCAGAGAAACGGGTACCTGGGTCGGGTCGGATCAGGGCAGATGTCACAACTGTATCTTCACATACATTCGACTTCTCAACGGTTGGAAGCTCGTGTTCAACATTCTCCTCTACAATTTCACCTTCTTCAACATCATCTTCTATCACTATCTGTGCACCAATCTTCTCAATTTCTTCTAATGGCAGCACATCATCATCACACACATCATCAACATCTAACATATCATCATCCAACTCCTTCAAGGCATCGATCACATCATCTCCCATCTCCTCGTCATCTACCATCACCACCTCATCACCACCAGAACCGCCAGCTGCACCTGCAGACTCCCCCTGAGCTGTGGTTGTCCCAAGAGCTTGAGTAGTTCTTGGCAACTCATCACCTGCACCTTTCGATGCATTGGGATCATCGTCTCTGTCATTCTTCTTCTTTGTCCTGAGCTCATCGCCTTTACAGCTCGTCTCCCCCTGAGATGCCAAGAACTCCTTCATAGCATCTATAATTTTTCCATGTTCAACCAGGAGGGACGACTGTAGTTGATTTTCTGCTACTAGGCGCTGAATAGCCTGGGTCTGGATAAGATATATCCTAGATTGCTCTGCCACGACCCGCTCTAGTGCAGCTATTCTTTCCGAGTCTGATAGGGTTGCATCGAAATCGAACCTCATGTGAGATATGGCTTGAGTATACTGAGGAGGGATTTCGAATGAAACCGGGACATCAGAAGTAGCTGTGGACGTAATCGCAGGTGGTATCGTGACCGACAACCCTGCAGTGTGAACCACTGTCGACTCAATAACCTGTGCAACAACCTCCGACGGAGTAAGCGTTGGAGGCGGCAACGATACAATATCTGGAGTCGTCAGCTGGAGTGTGATGGATGGGAGGCCAATAGAGTAGCCACCATGGGAACGTCCGTGGCGCTTGGCCTTGTGACCTGTAATGGTGTAGGGACAATTGACATACCGGACAGTGCGGGCGGAGCGAAACGTATGACTCTAGAGCTCTCACCAGCTCCCCTACCTGCACCTGTCCTGTCCCTTCTTGAACGTCTGGTCAACTTATGAATGTCTTCTTCTTCTTCTGACTCACTGTCGTCATCTGTCCTCTTTCTCTTCCCATACGTCCTCTCTTGAGTCACCATCATACGTCTTGCCTCATCCATTACATCATCAAAATCTGAGTCATCCACCGTCGTAGCTGCTCTAGTAACATTTACTCCCGTACTCTGTGGAACCGAGACCTGTATATTTTCTTGAAGATCAACTCGGTCCATGTCAAAAACTCCTTGGCCGCCAAAAGCAGCGTCAAGGTCTACCTCTTCTTCAGCTGACACAACAGGCGCAGCAGGTACATCTTGAGGTGCTCCCGCCTGTTGTGTTTGAGGATCTCTAAACTCGTCCCCATTAGCAGGAACATACTCCGGGTTGATTAAATACCCAAACAGTGGAGTATGCCTAGGACGCAGTTCAGGCTTGCTTCTAGCACTCGAAGTTCTACATTGAGCAAAGATACGCTTGTTCACACTCTCCACGTATCTGATAGGGTGACGTTGAGGCAACGTGGGAGCAACATGATTCAAGATCATTTGGAGAAATCTTGGATACATGATGAATCTCTCACTCCCCATCGCCCTTCGCTGTCGATCAATCTCATAGAAGACCATCTGACTCAAGCTGTAACGCTTGTTATAAGTCAGAGCAGTCATCGCCGACTGCAAGGTCGCGCCCATCCCGTCAGTGCCCGCCTTCCTCCCTGACATGCAGGCAATCATTACGTGCATGAGGAAGCGCCACTGATCGAGCAAGAAACCTTTCCTTCTTTGTGTATCCCCCAAGGGACCAGAATATCCCATTCGTAGAAATGCTCCATCACTGAACGGAGCAACAAACTCTGTCGGGTCGTCCCTCGTCTCCTCTCCGAATTGCAAAGCCACCCGGATTTGTTCAGACGAGAACTGAACATCCTGACCATTTACCGTTGCACGCATCACCGGGGGGTCGACGCGGCAGTCATATTCCACCGTCTGCCAGAAATCCTCAATGTTGGGCAAGGAAATCGGCAGAGTTGTCGTAATGGCGTGGAATATCCGCGAACGTAGCAGGAATGTGATGATTTCGCGGAAATCATCTACTCCACTCGCGTCTGGGTCAAGTGTGATATACATGTTATGACCCGGAAAGAATTGTCTCTCATTATCTCCTCCATCATCTCCTCCAGCACCTCCAGCACCTGCTGCTGCAGCCATATCTGCAACAAACAGATCAAGTTAGATGACCGTCAAGGCAAACCACAAGTTCGCCTGTTACCATGAGCGAAGTTGTGATTATTCTGTATAGGCGAAGTTAAAGGTGGGGCGAAGTTGGTAAACAACTTCGCTTCAACTGTAACTTCGTCTATTAACTTTTAAGTAAAAGGTCCAGGCGAAGTTAATGATAACTTCGCCTAACCACAACATCGCCTCATATACTGTTGCATAATTCATTATCAGGCGAAGTTACGGATAACTTCGCTTAACCTATAAGTTCGCCTGAATATGAATCGGCGACAGTAAGCAGATTCAAACTCGGAAATCTGATGTTTCATGGTTAGTTTGACAATTGAGGGGTCCGAAACACATGATTTTAAGGTTATTTAGACGATCAAACTGATTAGAACCACGTAAAACAATTTTTGAAAAATCCGATTGAACGGTCCGACGGTCCGAGGTCCATTACCGGGTCGAAACGACCACTGATTAACATCGGAGAACAAGGATTATACGATATAATGACAACACACACCTTGAAATCGAAACGGAAACTGGAAAAATAAGCACAAGGATCGAAAAAAAAACGATAAGTTCGCTGGAAAACGGACAAGTTCGCTGGATTAATCGAGAGAATAAGTTCGCCGAATTTCAGAAAATAATGAACTGTTTGACCTTAAGTATTCTTTATATAGGGGCGGAGTTACACAGGCGAAATTGTGGATAACTTCGCCTAGGGCGAAGTTATTCACAAGTTCGCCGATTTTACAAAATAAACCCCTATAGTTTGAACATTTTGCAATTAAGTTTTAAAAACTTCCCTTTAAGAATTAAATGACACGATCAAGTCCAAGTAACCAGTTATAAAATCATAAACTACCTAAGTACGAAAAACTTTTAAAAATTAAAGTACAAGGGATCAAATTTCAGTCTCGACAGGGACTACTACGTTTTAGAAAAGATCCGAACAGGAATCATACTAACTACGTGACTGTCACATAGATCCGTGTTTAGCTCTATTATGACATAAAGAAACAGGTTGTAAGCAGGTAAATAACTTAAGATGGTTTTCATCGTTTCTGTGATACGAGTTAAGTTCAATTAAGCTCAAAAATTAAGTGGGCAAAAACTCAGAGATTATGATGCCTCCTATCTATTCTCAAAGCGTATTTGGCTTTCCCCAAGTCACCCCGAATTGACTTCAACCCATAGTGTCTGATTAAGTTTGTAAGTACTCTTCATCTGCTTCCCGTTCTCTTTCTTACTCCATGATTGAGAAGTCTTGACATTGTCAGCTCTAGAATGTTTCAATAACTCATAAGGTTTTTTTTTTTTTTTTATTTTTTTATTTTACGATAAACATTTACATAGACTTCAGAGTAGTAAACAACTGCAAGTCCCGAATCTGGATCACTGCAGTTTCTTCACACACTATCTTTACGGGAATCAGAACACTTACGGGCTCGTGTATGACTGGGTAATCGCTTTTCTGCCTATCATTCGGAAAGATATATATGAAGACATGCAAAACTCTTAAGGAGTTTCCACGTAAAATCGAGTAGATTTAGTTTGTATCACATCTACTTTTATGCACCATAAAAAGCTACCATGACATACAATGACTGTTCTAAAGCCTTTTAAGCCTAATAACTTCACTAGTTAAGCACACAGAATCAGTAAATCTATCATTTTCCAAGGTTGGATCAATTTTCTGTTAAAACATAATAACAGAACTTCTTACGAAGAAGTAGACTTGAAAAATAATTTCATTTCCCTAAAAAAAAAATTTTGACTTCAATCGCCCCGATCAGTTCAAAGTCTTCAGGTAAACGGTTATCCTGAGGATCCAATGGATCCGCTGGACCGACCACATACAAGTATGTGTCCTTCTAACTAAGTATGAACGACTAATTTTCAGCGAAAGAATAAAAACACATCATAAACCGCCCCGGTCACATTCAGTCATCTGGTTAATGGCAACCCTCAAACTCTACAAGTAGAAAATGAGGACCAAACATATCCGAGGATATGTCCTTCAAACTGAGGTAACCGACATAATTTTAAGCGATAGTGGCATTTTTTTTTTTATATATGCACAAAAAGCATGGTTACTCGGGATTGATCATCCCATTCAACTCAACAAGGTTTTGAAATCTTGATTTGTCAAACGCTTTAGTATATAAATCAGCGAAATTATCAAGCGTATCCACCTTTTCAAGCACAATCAGTTTCTTCTCAGCACAATCCCGTATAAAATGATGACGTATGTCAATATGTTTAGTTTTACTGTGCTTTACGGGATTATTAGTTACTGAGATCGCAGCAGTGTTATCAATACAAATTGGAGTAAGTGAGAAATTCAGACCATAGTCGCGTAACTGTTGTTGAATCCACAGAACCTGGGAGCAGCAGTTGGATGCTGCCATGTATTCTGCCTCACATGTTGAAATGGCGACTGATGTCTGCTTCTTGCATTGCCAGGACACTAATCTGCCTCCTAGAAACTGACATCCTCCAGTAGTTGACTTCCGACTCTGATTGCACCCTCCATAATCAGAATCTGTGTAAGCTACCAACTCCAAGTCTCCTCCCTTCGCGTACCACAACCCCAGCTTAGGTTTGCCTTTGAGATATCGCAAGATCCTCTTCACACCCTTCATGTGAGATTCCTTTGGGTTTGCCTGAAAACGAGCACAAAGACAAACTGCAAACATAATATCAGGCCTAGAAGCAGTTAAGTACATTAAAGAACCTATAATAGCCCGATACTGAGTTGGGTCCACATCTGCGTCATTGTCTGTCTCATCACCCAATTTATGGTTGACGCAGATTGGAGTATCGAATGGAGTGCTGTCCTCCATCTTGAAGCGTTTGAGCACATCATGGACATACTTGGTCTGATGAATGAACATCCCATCCTTCTTCTGATCAACCTGCAATCCTAAAAAGAAAGTTAGTTCACCCATAGCACTCATTTCAAACCTTTTCTTCATGACAGCCTCAAACTCCTGACACATGGAGACTTTTGATGCAGCAAAGATAATGTCATCCACGTAGACTTGCACCAGCAGGAAGTCGCTTCCTTCTCTCTTGAAGAACAACGTGCTATCTATCTTCCCTCTTTCAAACCCATTTTCAAGCAAGTAATCTGATAAGGTTGAGTACCAGGCACGAGGTGCCTGATGTAGTCCATACAACGCCTTGCTTAACTTGTACACGTGGTCTGGAAAGTCTGGGTCAGGAAAACCCGGAGGTTGCTCAACGTACACAACCTCATCAACTTTCCCATTTAGGAACGCACTTTTCACGTCTAACTGAAATACCTTCATCTTCTTATAAGCAGCAAATGCCAAAAACAATCTAATGGCTTCCAATCTTGCCACAGGAGCGAACACTTCATTATAATCAATCCCCTCTTGTTGATTAAAACCTTTAACGACTAGCCTCGCCTTGTTTCTTATAATAATCCCTTTCTCATCTCTCTTGCACTTAAAAACCCATTTTGTGCCTATCGCATGCACATTCTTTGGGTTTTCAACCAAAGTCCAAACTTCCATTTTCTTGAATTGAGCCAGCTCTTCTTGCATGGCTTCGACCCACGAGCTGTCCTTTAGAGCCATTTGATAATTCTTTGGTTCAATCTGGCTGATAAAGCAGGTGTACAAGCATTCGTTGATTATGCCTGTCTCCTTAATGCTTGTGTAAACACAGGTGTGCTCATTCAAGCTACGTCTTGTTTGTACACCGGAGGACACATCACCAATCACATTCTCCAAAGGGTGATCTTTATGAATTCTCGTGGTCGGAACCGAACCGACATGCAAATTGTCTTCCAAGTTAGAAGAGAGCTCGTCAATGGTTGTTCCTTGCTGAGAGTGAAACGGATTGAAAAATTCTTCTTCAGGAGAGGCAGCAGGGGTATCGATAGCATTTGATGAGGAAGGTTGACATTTATCAAACAGCTGTCTTTGCACTAGATTTTCTTCCTCATCAAGGATCATCTTCGTAGCAACTCTTTCTTCTACTTCTGCACTATCCAAATAAGGTATGTTAAAAGACTTAAAAAGTCTATCATAGTCGAAAAACTCAGCAGGTCCGTTGCTTGGTTTTGGCGGTTTGTAACTTGTGATATCGGTGTTACACACCACCTCAACCTTGCCGGTCGATGTATTAAAGACACGTCTGTTGGGAGTCCCAACAACATAACCGACTAAGATTCCTTCATCGGCTACTTCACCAAATTTAGAATTTGTCTTTAAAATCGAACAAGGGGACCCGAATGGTTCAAGACCACTCAAGTTGGGCTTCCTCCCATGCATAAGCTCATAACACGTTTTATTAAGTCTTTTAACAGTCAAGACTCTATTCAGGATATAACAGGCTGTAGCAACAGCTTCAGCCCAGAACACCACAGGAAGCTTCGAATCAGCCAGCATAGTTCTGGCTCCTTCAATTAACGTTCTATTCTTCCTATCAGCCACTCCATTCTGTTGCGGAGTATACAGAGCGCGGTACTGGTGCTCAATCCCTTTCTGAAGGCAGAAGATCTCCATTTCATAATTCTTGAACTCCGTTCCATTGTCACTCCTGATGAACTTAACCCTTTTATCCATAACGTTCTCAACTTTGGTAATCAAATTCTTCACCATCTGAGCCGTTTCATCTTTTGATTTCAGGAAATATACCCACGAATATCGTGAGTAATCATCAGTGATCACCAAGCAATAAGAAGTACCTCCTAGACTTTTTGCATTCACGGGACCGAAGAGATCCATGTGAAGCAATTCTAGAGTACTAACAATAGAATTGACCTTCTTGGTGTGATGGGATTTCTTGTGCTGCTTTCCCTTCTTGCACGCTAGACATTTGTCTTCAAAGTTGAAACTTTTCAAGGGAACGCCCAGCACAAGTCCATTCTTGACAATGTGATTCATCTTCCGAAGATGAATGTGCCCCATTCTCCTATGCCACAATTCGGACTCCGATTCGCTCGCTTTTGTCATAAGGCATGATTCTTCCGTGGCCATTTCAGTCGACCTCATATCCATAATATACGTATTCCTCTCACGTGGAGCCTTCATCACAATCCACTCCTCTGGTATCTGAAAACCAGGATGCAACACAATCGCCTCATTCTTTGTAAAATGTACGGTGTACTCCTTATCACAGATCTGCGACACACTCAGCAGATTGTGCTTCAATTCTTCGACAAAGTTTACTTTCTCTAGAGTCATCTTTCCATTAGACACCGTTCCCATTCCTGTAATCTTGCCTCCACTTTCTCCAGCAAAGCTCACTCTCCCTCCTTGAACAGGTTTCAAATCGTGTAACAAGATTTTGTTACCCGTCATGTGCCGGGAACAGCCGCTATCCACAACCCAAAGATTATTGGCAGCCCTGTTCAACTTTTTCTGCACGATTAAAGCAAAAGATTAGAATCTAGGGACTCAAGACCAATTGGTCTTGGATCTATACATCCCGAACTTTGGCTTTCCAAAGTTAGTCTCTGTATAATTCCAGTAAGTCCTATTAGTATACCTCCTTGTAGATTGATTGTGAGGCCTTCCAAACCTTTGTGAATTGAAAGAATTATAACTTACTGTTTGGTTATCAGCAGTGTGAAACTGAGATTGGTTTCTTTGAAAACCTGAATTAGTCTGATTTCTGAATTTTGAATGGTTTTCACTTTTACCAGTATTATAATTACCATTAGGCTTAGTCTCAGTTTTGGTATGCCTCACACCTCTGAATCGCTGCTTCAGAGGGCAATCTGCAACTAGGTGCCCTAATTGATTACACCTAAAACAACACCTATGCTCAATTTTCTTTTCAACAGTTGTTTTGGATGTCGAGGCTGTACTACCGCCCGTTCGTCTCACATATGGTGGGACATAAGGGTTTAGCGGAGAACTCTTTTTAGTTGTTTTATCTTTCTCTCCACTATTTGGTAATACAATCTCCTCCTTTGTCTTACCCGACTCGAATGACTTATCCGAATCTGATGAGACCGGACTCGGAACAGAAATTTTAACACTTGACACAGGCGGACTTGTTTCGCCTCTACTAACATCTGGTTCTTTACTAGTTACCTTAATTGGAACTGCCTGAACAACCTCAAAGTCAACAGATTTCTGATTACTAGGATTAAAAGTGTAATTGTGATTATAAGGTGGTGGAACCTCATGATAACCAATTCCTCCCCTCTTAACTGAGGAACCTTGATCACTAACAAGTTTTCTATTCAGTTCCACCACTTTCACCTGGTGATCAGCAATCTGTTTTTCTCTTTCAGCTATTAGTTTGGTGTTTTCTTCCAAAACTTCATAGCTTAGATCAATCACTTGAATTTTTTCAGCAAGTTTTGCTTTTAGACTTTTAATATCTTTTTCACAAGCTTTTATTTTAACTTTATAGCTATTTTCTCTTGCTTTTGTAAAATGATGATCTTCTTTTAGAGTTTTAAACTCAGCATCCAAACTAACATACTGATCAGTTATAGTTGCTAATTGCTCAGACAAGTTTTCACATTTAGAACAAGTAGGTTTAGAACATACCTCGGAGAGCTGGTCTTTAGCATCAGCCATGAAAGCTTTTTCTTCTCCAGTAGCTTTCTCACTTTCTTCATTTTCCACATTCGCCAAATTTGTCTGTTCAAAGATTTCTTCAGAATGCAGGTTCCAGTTATATTCACCATCTTCTCTGGAAATCATGGCACTATAATCTTTACTACCCCCATTATGCTGTGTAGACTTGCCTTGACCACGTTCTACACGCTCATTTCTGCACTCCTTAGCAAAGTGGCTGTTTTGCTGACAGTTGTAGCATCTTACCTTCGTCTTGTCAAACCCTGGCCTTCCACCGACAAACTTTCTTCCGGTCTTTTTCATAAACCGTTTCACTCTTCTCACGATCATAGCCATCTGCCATTGCAGATCCATTTCTTCCAGATCATCAGCATCAATCTGGTCATAGTCTTCATCCAACATAGCTGGATCAACAATCTTCCCCTGAATGTAGTTCTCATAGGAAGCAATAAAAGAAGCATAGAGAGCAAACTGCTCTTCAGCAGATTTGACACTCATAGGCATCTTAGAGTAGTTGTTGCTAGGAATACTTGGAGAGCAACTACTCTTGCTTGCTTGCGGTTTAGATGCACTAGATCCACCTGCTACAAAGCAAACATCACCATTCGTGTTGACTGACACATGCCCCTCATGTGATGAGTTGGCGCCCGACTCTCCCTTCGAGTAGTAGGCAGCTGATTCAGTCTTCGAACCTGAACTAGAGTTGACTTTAGCACCATACATACCTGGATCTTGAACCTGATCCGTAGGTGTCTCCTTTCTAACCATGTTAAGCTCAAAGGTTCGGAGCTTGTTAACTGCTGTCTCAAGGTCATAGTCAGCAAAGTCTTTATCTTCTCTCATCAACACAGTATACATCTCCCATTTTGGTGGGAGAGCATCAAGAAGCTTCTCAACAATCTCATCTTCTTTGTATGCAATTGAATAGTTGCTGAATTCAGTCATCAGATGATAATATCTGGTGATGATATCATCAAGTGATTCGTTTTTCAGATACTTGAAGACCGAGAATTGAGTTTTGAGCAATTTGATCTTCGAAGCATGGATTCCCACATTTCCTTCAAACCGGTTCTCAAGAGCTTCCCAAAGCTCTCTTGCTGTCTTGTACTTTCTAAAAGTATGAAGGATCTCTTGTGGAAGAGCCATAGTGATAGCAACATGAGCCTTGCTCTCGGCCTCATACATCTTTTTCACTTCTTCTTCCATTTTGCTGTACTTTTTGATCTGATCACGACCTTCGTACTCCATAGTTGGTGGAATATAACCATCCTGGATGCATACCCACATTTTCGCATCCTGGTACTTGACATATTGTTCGAACCGATCCTTCCAAGCAACGAAGTCGGTTCCTTTAAGCAACTTTGGGGCCTTAGTAGCTGACCCTGCTTCTACTTCCATCTTAACTAACTCTGAGATGTTAATTGACGACATTTTTCTCAAAAACTAAGAAACCCGAAA
Source organism: Bidens hawaiensis (assembly GCF_021521415.1). Taxonomy (NCBI): domain Eukaryota; kingdom Viridiplantae; phylum Streptophyta; class Magnoliopsida; order Asterales; family Asteraceae; genus Bidens; species Bidens hawaiensis. Next base: position 211,907 of record NW_027493273.1, on the reverse strand, counting down.
AACAAAAAAAAATTTCTTCTGAAAAGTACTGTAGGCGAAGTTACGGATAACTTCGCATAAGTCTTAACTTCGCTGAAGAACTTCGCTGATTCTTAACTTCGCTTGAGGTAAGCGAACTTAGGAGGTAGGCGGAGTTGTAGAGAACTTCGCTTGAGTTAGGCGAACTTGAGAAGGTAGGCGAAGTTGTGGATAACTTCGCTTAACCTTATATCTTCGCCGAAACCCTACGAACAGTGACGGCAACTTCGCCTGATGAACACGAAGTTTCTACAGATCTGATTTCTGGGTTTTTCGAGGTTTTTGATGGTGTAAAGGGTTGAATACGATGGTAGGAGGTAAGAATGACACAAAAACACAGAAAACACGTCCCGCGAATAGTCGAAACGGGACGATTTCTACACCCGCGTGAATATCCCGAACCACACAATTGAGCAATAGCTCTGATACCAATTGTAGGTTCCCTGGATGGATCTACACGGGATATCTCGATCTACACAGGTGCGGAATCCCTGCGTAGGTTGTTACGAGCGTAGAACACGAATCAAACAAACACACGATACGAATAAACGAACACACGTTATATTATAACCGAAACACGTGATATAATCACTGAATACAGACTCAATACTCTCTGGTTCTCACGTCTCTCGACTCACACACGTCTGTATACGATTACCTTTAAAAACTCTAAACAAGCCGTGACCTAGCGTATAAATACACGACAACTTCGCCTGATATGTTCAGGCGAAGTTGTTGCTAACTTCGCTTGACTAACAAGTTCGCCTGATAAGCGAACTTGTCAGTAACTTCGCTGAAACATAAACAAAACACAATTAACATTACAGACTGGATTACAGACACTAGACTATGAACTACTGACATTATGCACCAACAGTGGACCAGCATGAATATAGGGCCAAGATAGGATCATTGATGTATCTCACAGCATCTAGGCCAGATATTATGTTTGCTGTGTGTGTCTGTGCAAGATTTCAAGCTAACCCCAAGGTGTCACATATGCTAGCAGTGAAAAGAATATTCAGAAACTTGAAAGGAAAACTCGACTTGGGAATTTGGTATCCAAAGAACGCTTCCTTTGATTTGATGGTTTATACTGACAGTGACTATGATAGTTGCAACATGAGTAGAAAATCAACTTCAGGAGGATGTCAGTTTCTTGGAAACAGACTCGTGTCATGGCAATGCAAGAAACAAACCACAGTGTCAATCTCTACTGCTGAAGCGGAGTACATTGCTGCATCTGCTTGCTGTGCACGGGTTCTGTGGATTCAAAACCAACTGCTGGATTATGGTCTGAATTTCTTACTCACACCTATTTTAATTGATAACACTGCTGCTATGTATATAGTTAAGAATCCAGTCCAACATTCTAAGACTAAGCATATTGAAATTAGGCATCATTTCATTAGAGATTGTCAAGAAAAGGGCTTAATAGAAATGAAAAGGGTAGATACATCTGAAAATTTGGCTGATCTATTCACCAAACCTTTAGATAAAACCAGATTCCATTTTCTGTTAAAATTCCTAGGAATGATTAATGCAGATGAGTCTGATTTAGGATGTGTGCTTAGGAGAGGTGCTAATTGATCATCTATGTTTCTCACTGTGAATGTTTGCATGATTGATTGCTGTGCTTAACTGACTATTCTGCTTGCCTTAATCATGTGTGTGACTATTTATTCTGTGTGCTGAAATGATCAATCTAATCATGAGTGTGACTAAATTGTCTGAAACATTTTGATTTGTGTTTTTACAGCTATTGATATCTTGACTTGTGCATATATGATAAATTTCAGGAGTCTAAGTATTTCGAGTATGATTCTGTGCTCAACTGTGTGCTTATTGCTCCTCGAGCAAAGGCACTGGATCTTAAATGTCAACTTCAAGGCACTCGAACACAGACATCATAGCTCAGTTGCTCAAGCATGGAAACTTTGAAACTTTGATTCCAAGTCTATCGAGCAAGAATCTGCGTGGGATGAAGTATTTGTGGCTTCACGAGCACAAATGGTCATGCTTTATAAACTCTAAGTGTTTCGAGCATGACTCTGTGCTTGGTACTGTGCTTAATGTTCCTTGAGCACAGGCAGTAGTACTTGTATTGACAATTCCTAATTGTTAGTCCTTCGAGCATGGTTGAATGACTGGTGTTCGAGCATCGATATGGTTACCCGAAAGGTAAACTTATCCCTTACTCGAGCATGCAACAACAAGCACAAAACCCTTCTGAATATTCTAAGTCTGCTTGTTTATTCTAATCTGCTCGAAAGGATTTCGAGTATGCTCGACAGATTACTGAGCATACTTGACTGAATTATGTGCTGTAGCAAGTTGTGTGTAACAGTTCTGAAGTGTCTGCTAATCAATTGTGCTTAAAAGACAACACAGTTTTTCAGAATCTAAGCTTAAAAATGACCTGTCAAAAGAAATGATTTTGAAACTGTAAAATGTTTTAAAATAAGCAACACTATTTGGGTGATCATACAAGAGAGATGATAATATTATCCAAGTTCCAAATTAGAAGTGAAAATTGATTTTGAAGTGGAGATTGAATCCAACTAATGAATGGGAAATGATAGTATATTGTCTAATCTCCTAACTCATGGATTATAGGCTTAAAAGATTTATGTTCAGAAAACTGAAAGTTTGTGTGGCTTCTTCTCATGAGTGCAATGACCTATGTGATACAAATACTATAATCATGCTAAGTTTAATGTGGTGATTCATTTGAAAAAACTAAGGTATGTTTCCTTGCACATCTCTCCGAATGATAGGCAGAAAGGCAATTATCCAATCATACACGAGCCTGTTGATGTTTTGGTCTAACAAAAACAAGTCCTCTAATTATGAGTAGATACTAAATAGCTATATATATATATATATATATATATATGAAAGTTTATCAAAAGAAAATGAAGCAAATGAAAAAGAGTGAAAAATAAAATGAAATATGCTTCAAAATAATTAATGATAAATAAATATATCATGACCTTAAGGGGCACTAAGAGAACTACAAGAGTGGGGCATTCAAATAAGTCCTAAACACTCTGAATGTAAGGCATGTAAGTCCAGATGGCTTGTAAGTCCAACGTTCAACCTTATGGTCTGATATCTATATATCTTAATATTAACTAAACTGCTCGAACAAACAAATACTTTGACCAAGGCATCAGGGGGTTGAAGTCAATTCGGGGTGATTTGGAGAAAGCTAAATAAGCTTTGAGAAGAGATAAGGAACAACTGAAGTCCAAAATGTGACCATTCTAACTCAAGCAACTAACTGAACCTTAAGCATATCACAAAACGTCATAAGAATCATGCTAAGTGCATACACCTAGTGTCAACCTGACTTAAGTCATAATACGGCTGAAAATGAAGTGGTGTGACAGTTATTGGACAATCTGATCCCATGTTGAGATCTCTCCAATGGATTGAAATAACTTTTTGAACTGGATTTTGATCTCTTGTTCACCTCAAACCCAAGCTTAAGCAAACGGAATGATTTCATTAACTTGTAATCTTAACTATTGCAAAGTTTGAGTGTGATCTTTGTCTTAACTTCTAGGAAAATGATATTGACTTCACCAATGTTATCTGTGTTTGTTCTAAGTATTTTCGAGTATGATCTAGGAATTAGATTGTACTTCGAGCTTGCTTTTGATGTGTTTATGTTATCTTTGTTCTACGAGCATGAAGATATGCTTTGTTATTTTACCAAGTATCTTCGAGCATGATTGCATGAGTAAGTGTTTGATTTCAAGTCTACGAGCACGAGAACTGACTGATAGGAAACATCTAAGTGTTTCGAGCAAAGTGTGTGCTAGGTGTCTTAGTGAGAGTTTCGAGCTTAGGAGATAGATGAATCTATTGCTAAGTAATTTCGAGCACACTAGGGTACCAGATTTGAGTGTTCGAGCACGAGCTTAGGAAAGAACAAATGTGCCAAGGCTTCCGAGCATACGAGTACATCGACCACATCATGATTATTTGGATAAGGCATTGAGCAAAAGTCCATTCGAGCACACTGCCTAGAGTGTACTAGTGCTCAAGGACGATTATATTCCATGTATGTCAAGCAAGGGTGTACTAAGTACTCGAGTACAGGGGGAGCCAGCTGTCTATTTGGCTGTATGCTCGAGCAAGGGAGGTACATTAAATTTGAATTTATTGACAACTTTCGTGCACTAGACGACAAACCAAGGTACAGTAAACCTAAACGTTAGGTATAAAAGAGGGACTTAGAAACTTTATCACTTATTTTCTCCCTCTCTTAAACCTAAACGCAAAACCCTCTTGCTCGTGCTTTCCCTTGCCTGCTCAAATACACTTCTACTTGCTAGTTCATACTTCGATTTAGCCATTAGCTCTGTTTCGACTTTGGTAAGACATCAATGATTGATAATCGTCACACCGATTTCGAAATTAGGGTTTCTAATTGATTTACGGACTAATTGTTTACTTGTTTGTGCAGGTACGCATATTACTACGGAACAGGTTATTGAAGAGACCATAATCATCTAGCTGTATTTATACCTTAGTCTGCAATTTTGTGTACTGACTTCATTCCTTTAATTTTACAGAACTAATGGCCATGAAATTTGAAAAGAGGCATAACATGAGTGCCCTGTTGGAGGTAAATGACGATAATAGGGAGGTGGAGCTCATGATAAACTTCCTGAACAACTCCAACCTGAGGGTCGCTCTCAGAGTTAATCCCACGATTTACAGAAATCATATTTCCGATTTTTAGGAGTCAGCTACCTATGTGAACGATGTCAATGGAGAACGAATTAAGGCATCAGTTTTGCATCATGAAATTGAGATCACAAAAGCCTTAATCAGAGAGGCATTTGAGCTAAATGACAACTTTGATGCTCAGCTCTCATACTCTGTCCCAAGATTGTTAAGGGTCTTTCAAGAGACTCTAGGGTATCAAGGAGGAGTTAGTGAAGGACAATTTCAGAAAGGAAGCTTTCCTTTGATATACCAATTTTTGATACATCACGTAATTCAGTCTTTATCTCCTCAGAGAGGGACTTGGACTCTTTTGAGTAGAGAACTAGGGACACTCACAGTGGCTATTCTCTATCAGCAACCATTTAATGTCTAAAGACTCGTCTTTCAGGGGTTGAAGTCGAATGCAAGGAATGAGAGAGGCAAGCGGTTTCTCATGTATCCGCGATTTTTACAAGTTTTGATTGACAGAGCTCTACCTAATATTGCACGAAATGGTGAAATTTTGAGATTACAAGATCCTAATGTATGCAAGAGGATGAAGGATGCTCAAAGTAAATTCGTCGAGAATGATGATTGGGATGTACTCCCATGGCTGCTTGAGCCACCTCTTGTTGCTGTTGATGTTCCAAGTACTCCTGAAATGAGTGATGATAAGGATGATAATGATGCAAATGATGGTGATGACCAGAATGATGGAGGAGAAGATGATCCTGGTGGTGCTAATTTGTTGATTGAAGGCATTGTTGAAGGTGCTCAAGCTGCTATTGTTGAAAGTGCACCAACAGTTGAACAACTCATTAATGAGGGTAATCCTCCACCAGATTCCCCACCTCATGAAACTTACAATGATGTTACAGAATCAATTGAGGTCGATGATGCCAATGACAATGTTCCTCTCTCACCAGTAACTACTGAACCAGTTCTATCTGACAATGAACAATCTGTGAAACTTCCAATTCCAACACCACTTTCTTCACCCTTGAAAGTTTGCCCTACTCATGATACTGATTCAATTCTACCGACTCAACCAACAACATCTCATGAGCCGTACAAAGTTCCATCACCTGAAACTGAAGATTCTGAACCGTTTTCAAAACCAGCTCCAAAACCATCTGTTGAAACTCCTATATCCAGTCCAAACCTCTATGACACTATTTATGAAAATGCTGAACTAGAGTTTGAAAACATTATGCTAAGGGAGAGAAATGCATTTCTAATGCGCCAAAACAAAATGTTGGAGGCTATGTTGAAAGAAGCTTTACAGAGGATTCGAACCCTAGAGGGACAGTCTGAGGTTGAGAAGACCTCAGATGCATCAAAACAGGGGGAAAATATTGATGTTGAAGATGGATTAAAAGTGATAGGTGAATTGTGTGAGAGTTTTGAGGAGAAGGAAGAAGAGGTTGGACCATCAAATGCATTAAACATGATTAATCAAGCATATGTTGATGTAGATTCTGAAGTTGAGGGGGAGAATATGGAAGATGAAGAAACTGAAGAAGAGAGGCAAAAGAGGAAAGAAAAGGGGAAAGGGATTGCAGTTACTGATGAAGACTTACATCCCCTGTCCCAACATAAAGTTCAATCTGATGAGATACTTCATAAGGAAGATGTATTTGATCTAGATGTGGCTGAAGTGGAATCAGTCAAGACTGCCATAAGGCTAATGAATGAAGATATGGATTCAATGACTGAAAGAGCTCAAGAAGAAGAAGATAAAATTCCATTAGATGTGATTGAGGCCCTGATTAATATGAAAGAAAAGGAAGAGGAAGATGAGAGGAAATTAAAGGAGGCTGATGATGCTTTTAAAGCTACTTTGGAGGCTCTAAGTGCAAGTCAAAAAAAAGATACACAAGAGCCTTTACAAGATGAGACTATGCATCCTGAACAAGAACCCATTAATGCTGAATTAGTACAAGATTTGGTTCCATTTGTTCAAAGAGAAGAAGAAACAATTGAGGTATCTGTAAGCACAATGGTCAAGCTTGTGATAATGAAAGATCTGACAGTTATCATGAAAAATCCAGAAAGACATGATCCTGAGATTGTGGCAGCAGCAAGAAAGATCAAACAAGAATTTATCAACCAAAGAAAAGAAAGAGAACCAAGACTTGAAGAGGTTGATGAACCAATTTTTCAAGAAGTGGCTGAAGAAACAAAAAAGACTCACACAGATAATCTGGATGATGAAGAATCTGAGTCAGTAGATGAAGAGATTATCTTAGAAGGGCCAGAAGTGAAATCCAATGAATATAACATTCCAACCACCACTCCATCACATTTGAAAAGAAAAGACACTGATGAAGTTGAGACACCTAAAGCTAAAAGACAGAAATCCTTGAAGAAAAGGGTGTACCAACTGAGGTCAGACAAGATTGAGCAAAGAAGAAGCGCACAAGCTGCACAAAATGAAGAACCAATAATTGATGCCCTGCATAATCTTGAAGAAACTATTGATTTGAATGATGCTGATGAAGATGAGGATGAAGGTGAGAAGAAGACTGAATTGGAAAATGAAGATAAAGAATACCTGATCAGTCTGGGGTATGATCCAATATTCATTAAAAGACTGTCATCAGAAAATATAGCAAGAGATGCTGAGGAATGGAGAAAAAGAACAACAAGAAGAGAAGCCTTGTTGAAGGCTGGACACAAACCAGCATTCCTAAACTTACAATCCTTTGAGAATATAGAGAAGATGTACAAGAAAGTGATTGTGGATGATATTGCACAACATGTCAAGAAAGCAAATCAGAAAAGAAAACAGAGTGACAATGCTGACTATGAGAACTTAAAAGCGAAAATGAAAGAAATCAACTTCCTCATAGTGCATGGATATGATTACAACTCACTTATTAAACACTCTCTTGAAAGTCTGAAAAGAAAAGTGCAGAATGTGAAAGAGTCTAATGCTGAACAACGAAAGGCTGCAAATATTGAAAGAGAGAAAAAGGAGAGTGAACAGAGGGAGAAAGAAATAGAAGAAGCTAAGAAGAAGGAAGAGGAAGTGAGGAAATGGTTTGAAGATCCTGAAAGATTAGAAACACTGAAAGAGCTTATTCTGAGCAAGGGAATGACAGAAGAACAATTCCAATCTATGCCTCAAGAACAACTGATGGAAATTTACAATCGAGAGCAGAGGTTGTATTTGGAAACTCAAAGAAGAATGCAAGAAGCAACAAGGAAGGCAGAAGAAGAAGTGAGAGCCGAGATGATGGCTGCTCTACACAGGAAAGGGGTTGGAATGGGCAGATTGTTAAATCAAACTGATGAAACTTTAAGAAGATGGTATAATGAGGAGGGGCTTGGTTCACGATCAAGAAATATCCAAAGAAGTACAAGCCGAACCACAAGGCCTGAGTTTGTGAGGTCTGTACCACCAAGAAGTCTAAACCTACCCACGAACATTTACTTTGACAGAAGATCCAAGACTTTAAGGGTGGTGACTGAAGATAAAATACAGCATCTCATCATCTTCAGAGATGATTTGAGAAAATTTACAATTGAACTGCTGACAGAGATGGTAGAATTACCTTTAAATGACAATCAACACAAAAGCGTGCCATCTGGTCAACCAAGAAATGATCTCTCAAAATTCATCAAGGAACAAGTAGAAAGGGGATTCCCATTTCTGAAGCAGAAGAGAAGAGAGATCAAGAGTCAAATGGAGAGGGAGAAGAGAAACAAGAGGATAAGTGAAGTTCACATATCTGAACTCTCCATGTTTGATAAAAAGAAGAGAAGGACTCAAGCAAGCAGCTCCCATCACAAAAGGAAGACCTTAAAGGAATGCTTGGTTATGAGGAAAGTAATGAAGGAGCCCAACTCAAGAGTACAACAGTTTGGAAGAATCACATACATAACGTACAATCAACATGATGATTACAACTCTGAGAAATGAGTCTGGGATATCCATTGCGACCATACGAGAAGATGGAGATCTGCATTACATGCATCCCGAAGACTTGCAAGACTTAATTGATGCTAGATTTCCAACAGATGCTTCTGACTCCTCAGAGCTTGACATGTTGAAACAAAGAGCTGCGTATGTGAAAAGACTGAAGATGGCAGCTGAAGCCAGGAGCAGAAGAAGAAGATAGCAGAAGGAGCTAAAGGATTATAGATTTTATTTTTGTTTATCTTTGTATTTTGTTTGAGTTGTAAAAACTTTAGTTTGTAATGCCCATGAGGCAGAATTCCAATTATGTAATGAAATGACATGTTCTTAAATGATTTATCTTGAAATCTGATATATGTGTAACTCTATGAAGGTATGTTTTGGTGCATTTGAGCTTGTTCCAATCTAGGGGGGAGATTGTTGGGTCGGATTTTCTACAAGGAAGATTGGAATCTTCTCAACCTCCTCAGAAACGGCTAAGTATGGAATTCGAGCAATCCCAGACGATCGAGCATGGTTTTTACTACTTCGAGCAAGCATCTGAACCTTAAATGGTTGATTCTTCTAAGGGTTAAAGGCTTCGACCAAGCTACACTTCAACGAGCAAGAGTATTCTTCTATCAAGCATGGATTGCCAATCGAGCAAACAGCTTGATCATACAAGTTCTAACCAAGTGTTACCAGCACAGGATGATCGAGCACATGGGGACGAGCATGGATGCAATAAGAGGATGTCACGTGAATCAAAGCAAAGACTTTGAGCACAGTTCAGTTACCGAGCAAGATTTACATCCGAGCATGCTAAAGATTGCTGAATAAGAAAAGCTGAAGACATCAAGAAGAATAACCTTGCTTGATGGACTTATTCGAGCAAAGCTTGAACAAGTCAAGAGGAACGAAGCTTACTCAAAGGGAATATGTATTCTTCGAAAAAGAGTATATTCCAAGTAAAGTCTGCTCGAGGACATTCACTGAGCACACCTAGTATAGGAAGTTTACTAGAGCAAGGTATGTACCTTGCTCGAGGACTGTAACACTTGTATTTGATTTGTCTTTCATTATGTAATGATTAGGACTTCTAGAAGGAATGTCCTAGGATACCTTTTAGGGCATGGATTTTCCATAAGAAATACAGGCTGGCACGCACTGATTACGAAAAACATTCCATTTTGTTTGTCGTACAATAGCCGTCGCCGTCACACAAAACCCTAGACATTCCATTCACTGTTTCATTAATGAATCATTAAATATAGTGAATCTTTGTCTCTGAAATAGCATTTTACTGATTATCATTTGTTGTTTTGTGTTTGATCATTGTTCACAATCCTTCATTCCCAATCATTGGATATCCTGATTCCGCCGGGATATTCAATCGGTCTTTGGGTATTCGAGTCGGTGTATTCTTGTCGAACCTTTGCTAAGGTTTCACCCGACTCACGGTCCTGACAACATCAGGGTCGATCACACGTACAACCCAAACACGTAACATTCCATCCGATGGTGATCATGCCACACAAGCCTCCCCCCTTATGGGCTTTTCAGGGCCTGCCACAGGATTTTAGAACCTGAATAGTATAGTTTGGCCCGGTCAAGACCACCATCCATCCGTATGCAAACACAAAGTAGGCATACGCAAACATCTTTGGTCGATAACGACTAATTAACATCGCCAATTATTGGCCATAAAGTAACGCATGTAAACATACGTATATGTATATATATATATATATATATATATATATATATATATATATATATATATATATATCATTCCAAAATATATCATAATGAAACTAAGCCTATGGTCATAAAATAACACATGCGTATACATACATAAATATCATCTCATGGCATGCTATGATACAAGTAAGCCTATATCCTTGAGCCTAGGCCATAAGTAATATATATAACCTTAAGAAATGTATGACCATAAACGAGTCTCAAATATCCTAAGGCATAGAATATAATTCACACATATTTTCATTAACCTACAAACACAAGTAAGGCCATGTAATACCATCCAATTAGTTTATACGAGTAAAATCGGGTAAAGTTGTAATATGGTGTGTATGCTAGCCCAAAACGTAAAAATGTAAGAAGGGGCATCATGAACTCACCTGACATGAGGCACACAATCAACAACGAGCTAGAGAACCTCTAAGCAAATCCACAATCAAAGGCCTGTCGGATTGCACACAAAGATTATTAACTGAACCGCACCGACTCATTTATTCTACGAGACGTTCTAACATGGTTTGATTGACCTAAATCCTCGACCTTACCAAATTCAATTACATCAGCCCCCGAGGCCATGTATTTACCAAAACCACCCTTAGTTAATTCCAGTGACAAAGAATTCCCAAAATACCCCCGAGAGTTGCTAGTTGAACAAATATGCGCGTTTATGAGTTGATTATGCTCTTATAAACCAACTCATACCCATGTAGACCAAATTTAATAAAATCACAGCCAACAAGTCCATACGACGCTACACGAGTTGGATGGGTCGGTAATTCGCAAGCACAACGCACAAACTACCAATAAACGCGAATTTGCGTTGTATCGACCCGTTTTAGTAACCGACAACCAATTCAGCCCCAATACTTAAAAAAATCATTTTTCCACAGCCAGTATATCAAACCGAAGTTACACAAACTGAATTGGTTGTTAATTCCTTCAAACCTAGCGCTACACGCAACAATTAACAAACTAGACAACTGAAATCCTAGTTTTCAATCTATCAACAAGTGACTATCCAAACGAGCTTCATAGCTCACAATTCAAAAGTATAATACATATGACATACCTAGGAAGATGAAGGAGCAAAAACTTCAATTGATACAGCCCCGAAAAGAACACAATTGGACAGCCACCGGTTTAGCCTAAAACGAATGAATTGATCAATAACGAGTATAAGGAGCAGATTTTAGCATGCAAAGATTCATTTTATAGCATAGGAAAATCATAGGAATAAATTATTAAATTTTTACCAGAGTTTAATAAATGTCTTAGTCTTTTAAAAATATTTTTTTTATATTTTTCCAATGCAAACGAAAATCATAAAAATTCTTCCAACACAGAAAGGTATGTTAAGCTATTTTAGTGCGAAGCAAAAGTGTTTTATTTGTTTAAAAATAATTACCAAACTAAATTAAGAGATTCCAATTGGGTTGTAATCTTAACTCAAAATGTGAACTTTCAAAAGTGGAATCAACTAATTTGGAGTTGTCAAAAAAAAGTTATGATGTCGGGAAGACAGACCAGAATCCGTCACCCCGCATCAGCTTTGACACACGAGCTTATAAAATCATAAAATACCATTCAAATCTCGTCCAAAAATTACATATTATACCTTTCTGGAAACTAGACTCAAATTAGAACATCATGGAAAAAGGAATAAATAAGAAACAATCAATTTTCATTGAGTTACAGACCAAACAATAAACGAGTGTGAATCTGTCAGAAACTGTTTTAATCAAAACTCAAACCCTAACATGATTTTGACAACTCTAGGGTTCAATAAGCGATTTAATGATGAAAAAGACATTCCTTCATGTAGTACTAACCTAAAATTGATTGAATATGGATTGGAATAGGCTGAAGATGAAGAGAAAACGTGATGGGGGTGGGGGTGTTGTGACTGCCGATCGCAATCAGCAAGAGGAGATGGCAAGGGTTAAAGGTTTTTCCAAAAATTTACAATCTAGCCCTTCTACTTGCAATTGAGTTTACTTGCTTCCAAAGCTTATTAAATGAACTATTAGAATGGCCACAAGAGACCCCTCAACCTTAAATATTAAAAACCCGACTAACATACAAACTCTACAACGCTTCATGCCGTTAAACGAAAAATAGCGAGTGCTACAAACTAATCCAGCCCTTCAAATTCTGAGAGGTGATGTCTTGAGCAAAACGACGGATAAATGGAATTTTAAAATGTATTAGAAGGATCCTAAATTAAATAGATGAAACCCCGCCTTTTAAATAAACTTTTATAAACGATCAAGCCGATTAACGGAATTTCCGGACGTACATTCATGCATTGGGCAACCATCTCTACCAAAGGGACAAGTCAAACTTAAATGTGGAATGAGTTGATGCTTTGGTTGAAGTTGATAAAGTTTGTTTAACCAAATGGTTGAGTTACTTGATTCGTGTTGTATGGAGAAGTGAGAAGTGATCTGGACATGTTCTCACATGTGTTGGTCAACAGTAGAAGACAAAAATATCAAGACAATGACCACACATAACGCTCATATTGATAAAGCCGGTGTGAAGTGGACTGGGAATCCACTGTCACTTTAAGCGACTGTTGGGCCCACTAATCCCTTAGCATTGCCTTCACATACTTGCTTATAAATAGAAGACTTATTCTAACTATGTCTTCACTCTTTTCTCTATAATAATTTCACACACTTTAAGGTTAATCTCTAACAATATTTAAGTCTAATTAAGCTTTAATTGTATAGAGAGGAGATCAAGAGTGTAGAGCAAAAAGAAGATCTTTTGTAAGCTATCATCCAACCAGTTTACTTTTAATTTGAGGGGTCAACATTAGAGATTGTTCTAGTGTTTTGACAAGTGAAGAATCATCATTAGTTGATTATATGAGAAGGGAACACACTATCTTGATATAGTATTGTTTTGTATTGTGTTGGAAACTCTATCTTGATATAGAGTTAATTAGTTGTTAGGTGAAGACTTACTATCTTGATATAATGAGATTAGAAGTAAATTGTAAAGCTAAGTAATTAGTGTGCTTGGTGAATAAGGTGATTACTTTCTTTGAAGAGTGAGACATTTGTATTGGTTATCCCTACCACTTTAGGGAGACGAGTAGTGAAGAAAACTCTCAATCGTAGTTCTGGGAAAGGACAAAGAACGATTTCGTTAACATTCTCATGAACATCTATAAATTCAATTGTGCCATCTCTAACCCTTAACTCTTTACTTATTTGTTTTATTATTATAAGTTGTGAAAAGAGTCTAACAACGCCATTAGCTTGTTAAAATTGGATTATACGTTAAGAAAAACTATTCAACCCCCCCCCCCCCCCCTCCTCCCTTCTAGTTTTCTACAACATTTCCTAAGTGGAATTATTCTTTCAAATATTATTTGAATTTCAAATAATATATATTTAAAAAATTTTATTTAAATATTTTGTAAATCTTTCCTAAATTTATTAAACTACCATTTATATTTTATAGAGATTTTTTCCAATAAGTTGAACTTGTAATTTCACCATCTTTAATCTCGGATGTAGAATCTTCAATAAACACTTGGATAATTTGTCTTCTAATTCTTCATCTTCATTGTTGACATTTAAATTTTCATTTAACACTTTATAATTAATCTTGCAATTTTTCATCTTCAATATTGATGTAGAAATATTCATGTAACACTTTGTAAAATAAACTTGTTAATTTCTCCATAATTAATCTGAAGTATGTAGTCTTAATTAAGTGTTTCAACTTGCTTATCAAATGTTAAGGGACATGTGTGTGACATATACATCAATGACGAACTAATACTCTTTCATATCACATTGTCCTAATTAAGTTATTATCGAAACATTAAGGTTGATTAGAGCTTAAACATTTGTTTTCCAGCAGTGTCTTTAGCCTTCTATAGCCATCCCTATTCTTTTTTTTTTCAGATGTCAAAATGGTTTTATAGGATGTTTTTAGGTTTTTTGAGTTGCATGCGATTCGTGGCCATTTGGCTACCTACGAACTATGTAGCCTCTTTTTGTTGGATCTTGTGCCGGATTTAACTTTCTGTCACGTCATGATGATTTAGGGCATGGCCAGCGTAGGCTGTACAAGGTCTGGTCATGTCCAGTTTCTTCATTATGTTCGATCTACGTGGTCATTTGCCCTCGGAGTCCTTCTTGTTAAGCTCAAGACCTGCATATTTCTTAGACAACAAGTATTAACATATTTTTAGAAGTTTTCAAGCATAAACAACTTTAGATTCAAGAAAAAACATATTAAAAACCATGTGTTTTTGCAATCGCATCATTGATGTGTGCTCGATGTAAACAAAAATAAATAAACTTACACCAAGAAAAGAACTTGGGTATGTTTTGTTGGATGTAATGGAATAGAGAAAAATGAAATGACAAAATGAATGGAATGGATCATTATCATTCCTTTGATTTGCTTGGTTAACCTATAAGAGTGAAATGAATTATTAAATTATGTTGTTTGGTATCAAAAAAGCGTATTCAATGAAATATAAATAATAAAAACACTCATGTCTCAAAAAACTTTTTTTTACCAAAATAAAAGAAAATTGCAACGGCAACGGTGGTTATTTTAGCTCCGGCGATGAAAATGGTGGTGGCGGTGGCGACAGTGGTCGTGGTTGTGTGGTGGTCAGATGGCAGGGGCAGGGGTTGTGGTGGCAGTGGTGATTGGGGGTGGCAGTGGTAGCATGGTAGTGATGGCGATGGTAGAGTGGCGGTGACGGTGGTGGCGGTCAGGCAGCGACAGTGGTGGTCAGGTGGCGGCGATGACAATGGTTGTGATGGTTACGACAGCGATGTTGGCAGTGGTGGAAGTGGTAGCTCCATTGAGTAATCAAGCACCGCTTTTTTCATTACCACGAAATAAATCATTTCATTTTTCTTGTTATTTCTATCAGGTGGCGGCGATGACAATGGTTTTGGTTCGGGTTGAAACTGGTTTCTTACAATGTTACGATCGGTTTCGGTTCGGGTTTTGACCGGTTTTTGCCCGGTTTTGATGGAGAAAATTACAAACCGGTTCCGAACATACGGTTTCAATCGGTTTCAAACCGGTTTCAACATAATCGGTTTCAAACCGGTTCGGTTTCGGTTCAGTTTTCGGGTCGGTTCGGTTAACCGGTTTATTTGCCCACCTCTGTATGCTCGCACCTCTGATCCGTCTGGGGTTGTTTTTACAGGCTCTCTCTAATTTTTGATTTTTGGAACCATTTGTAACCGATTTCTTGATGTAAAGAAGCCAAATAAGAGTTGTGTCACTTGTGTACCCTAACTTTAATCAATACAATAAAAGTTAACGTCCCACCTACCGAACACTTACTTTCCTGGCAACTTTTACAACTAATGCGCCTATCTCCATTAATTTTTGCCAAAGACGAGGTTACATCATGTGAGGGAAAAGTACAACCACCACCCTCATCTCGCCATAATAATGCTCAATTTAACGCGCACAAGAAAAGAAGGTTAATTAATTTTGTTTGAACACAAACAGACATTAATGTGGCTGGCAACCTCCTTTCAATAAATATTGTCATTAGAAATGTCTAGTTTTTATCCGTCAATGAATTTAAATCACGTTTGTCGTAATGTGATGCGATAGCTACGATGGTGGTGATTGGGAAGAAAAGTTAATTTTCGGAGTTAAGTGTCATTTTAGTACATGTGGTTTGTCCAATTACGCAACTTTAGTACCGTATTTGAATTTATTGCAAATGACTACCTGACTTTTCTAAAACTTGCAATTTTAGTACTTTTTTCTAACCCCATCTATTTTTTTCCATTAAGTCAAGCGTAAATTAGTAATTTCGATTATTTTATTTATTTTCTCTTTTAGCTAAGTGTCATTTTCATACCTATGGTTTGTTCAATTGTGCAACTTTAGTACCTTTTTTTGAATTTATTACAACTTGATACTTTGATTAGTTTTGGATAGATAGACAAACCAAAAGAGACATTACATATCATATTACAATTAAAAGATAACTAAATACATGATAAAAGATGAAAAACAATGAAATGTATAACATATTTTTTAGCCTTTTGTTCTTGATTGCTAATTTAGTAGCTCAAGATCCAAGTTCATCTTAACCATTTTTCTTGCATTTTTTTATGTGCATTGATTTTTTTTTCAAAAGTTTGGGTATGATAACAGTAGCTCTTTAACATATCGGAGGATCAAGCCAAAACACAATCACACAACTTCACATCTCTTAGTATAGCATCAATTGAACTTGTAGATGAATGGCGGTTGACAAATCACATGGACAAAACAATATATCGTAATTTATTGAACTTAAAGATGAACAATGGTTAGGGTTTGAAGGATCAGTGAGCGCGAGAGGGGGGTTGATCTGTTCATTTAGGGTTAGAGATGATCTTTTAATTGTAATATGTAATGCCTCTTTTGGTTTGCCTGTATATCCAAAACTAATCAAAGTATCTACTTGCAATAAATTCAAAAAAAGGTACTAAAGTTGCGTAATTGGACAAACCACAGGTACTAAAATGGCACTTAACTTAAACAGAAAATAAATAAAGTAATCAAAATTACTAATTTGCCCCTAACTTAACAGACAAAATAAACGGGGTTAGAAAAAAAGTACTAAAATTGCAAGTTTTAAAAAAGTAAGGTAGCCATTTGCTATAAATTCAAAAACGGTACTAAAGTTGCATAATTGGACAAACCACATGTACTAAAATGACACTGAGTTAATAGCCATTTTCGTCCCTGTGGTTTGCTACTTTCGCCACTTCAGTCCAAAGTTTGAAAATTTGTCAATTTAGTCCTTATAGTTTTAAACATTAGCCAATTACGTCCTCTCGTCTAACGGCATCCAACTATGCCGTTAGTTTAAGGGGTATTTTTGTCTTTCTCCTGTTTATGTTTAGTTAATGGTCAGTTTCGTCCCTGTGGTTTGATACTTTTGCTACTTCAGTCCAAAGTTTGAAAAATTTTCAATTTTATGTTTAATTTATTCGGTTTTTTTTTTTTTTTTGCTACTTCAGTCCATGATGGAATTCATTGGTAAAATCAGGGTAATTCCCTAAAACTGAACTACACCGAAAAACTAAAATCGTTTCTGTGATTAATGCATAATAGTTAGGGTTTGGAGATTAACATATCGTAGCAAACATCTGGGTCGAAATTAGAATCAGGAGGTCGAATATCCCGCATTTCCATGTTTGCTTAAGAAATCGATGCACTAAATCGCATGTGTGTTCTTCAAATCGTGGTATTGTTATCGACAGAGTAAACGTAAACTTGTTTTGGTCGATGCTCGATGGTTTTGGGCTTGGATTATGCTCTTAAGGGCTATAGACAAAAAAAAATTGAATAAATTAAACATAAAATTGAAAAATTTTAAAAATTTTGACTAAGGTAGCAAAAGTATCAAACCACAGGGACAAAACTGACCATTAACTAAACATAAACAGGAGAAAGACAAAAATACCCCTTAAACTAACGGCATAGTTGGATGCCGTTAGACGAGATGACGTAATTGGCTAATGTTTAAAACTATAAGGACTAAATTGACAAAATTTCAAACTTTGGACTGAAGTGGCTAAAGTAGCAAACCATAGGGACGAAAATGGACATTAACTCAATGACACTTAACTCTAATTTTCGGCAAATTGAATTATATTAATTTCAACTTATTAGCGGCTAATACTTACAACATTAGCGGTAAAGTTTGGACAAAAGAGAGTTGGGGGCGGGGGGACTGAACTCAAAAGTTTTATGTGTTACCTATAAAAAATTTTGAAAGAAAACTGGTAAATTTACACGATATTAAATTGTTGTGTTCCTGTTGCTTTTATTTTCTACTTGTTTGTGTGATATTCGTTTGTGTTGGTTCCGCTGCACAACTTAATCCTAACGTTGTTGGACATAACCAAATAGTTCTTGAATCTCAGGTGCTTGGAAACCAAAGAATGCGAAGGGTATAAACATGTATTGGTTGTTTCTCATGTTTGGTCAGCTTGATTAAGCAACTTTTAATGCAGCATGATTTTTTTTATGTATTTTAAAAGATACTTAGTTCAAAGAAAAATAAATATAGAAAATAATACGGTCTTTCTTAGAAGTCAATATTTTTTGCGTTGATTTTTATTTGAAAAAAATGGTTAAGTTATTCCACAAAGGGGGACAAACATGAGAATGATTTATAGCCATATAAAAAAAACATTCAAAAAAATAAAAATAAAATAAAATAAATCATAACTCAAAATTAAATAAAAAAATGAAAAAAGTAAAAAAAAAAAGTGTTTCTATTGTCTTCCTCGTTAAAAAAATGTTAAGGAAAAAAGATCATTGTGTCTTTTCTTTTTTATCATTGTGTTTTGTGTTTATTTTCATCATTGATTGTGTTTTTTTCCCTTGGCATTGTGTTTTTTTATATTGTGTTATATTACTCAACATTGTGTTATATTTTACGATCGATTGTGTCCTTTTTTAGTTAGACTATGCGTAGTGGTTTTAGATAATTGTTTAGTTAAAATGACCCCTAGGTGCCATGTAGGCAAAAATGAATTTACCAAAGCTCCTTTTAAATCAAGTGTAGTGGTTTTAACTAATTGCAATTATTACTTAATCATTTTTATATACTTTCATAATTTATATTATAATATCATAATCTTGGGTTAGGTTAAAATAGGAAGTATCATTTTCATAGGAAGGATAAGAAAGATTTTGATCCATTGATTTTAAACTTGGATGGTTGAGATTTGTTTGGAGAAAAATAAGTGTTAAACAAGGAGAAGGGTATAAAAGGAATAACATATATTTTTTAACTTTCTCTCTCCACATGCAAATCACATGTCAAATACTCCCACTATTTTAAAACGTTTATAACTTTTTTAAAAGTATTTAAAAATAATAATAAAAACACCATAATAACGATCGCTTTTTTATCTTTATTTTAAGTACCATATTGCTATATAAAAATATAAAAAAATTAATGGGTTTTTTTACATTGTGTTATATGTTCTATTGTGTTTTTTCTTAATTGTGTTTTAGTATAGTGTTTTTTTTTTCTATTGGGTTTTAAGATAAAAATATGCAGTTGTGTTTTTTTAGCATAGTTATATCATTGCGTTTTTTAGATGAAAAACACAATTGTGTTTTATAAATACGTTTTATTCGTACTCTATTCAAACACTTTATTTCATTGTGTTTTTGAGATGAAATACGTTTTATCCGCTTTCTTTTTATTCAAACACACGAAGACAAATTATGTGTTTTAGCCACTGCTTTTATCCCAGCTTTACTTTAATTGTGTTTTTGTAAAACACAATGAGAGAAAAAAAATTCAATTTCAAAAAAATATCTCCGATCAAAATTCGTCATCGGAATTACTTTTCAAAGAACTAATGATATGATAATGACACAATGACCAAAACTTCTCCAGTCAAATTCCTTATATGCATTCAATTTCTAAAACACAACCACCGGAATTCAATTTCAACGGCGGCGAGGGAGACTGTTACAGTACATGGTGGTGGTGGTAGCAAAAAAAAATGTGTTGGATGACGACGTGCAGATCTCGGTAGCTTCAACCGCTTGCAGATGGTGGATAGCGACTCCCGCCATCGCGCGGAGCTTAGGATTCAGTCGAGCTTTCGAAATCACAGGACATTGCTGACGTCGATGGGACCACTACCTTCGTCGTAATCTCCGACGCACTGTTGAAGCAAGGTGGTGGTCGATAACGGCGGTTGAGATGTGGTGGTGTGTTATATTGGGAACTGAGGTTTTAGCCTTCAGGAATACGAACAAGAGATAGAGAAGATGCAAGATTGAAGAAGGATTTATGTGAATATGACTAAATTACCCTCCTTCCTAGCCTTCTTAGCAAAACTAAACTTCTTATTTGAACCTAACCCTCATAATCTTATCTTATCTTATCTTACTCTACTAATAAAAGAAAATGTTGAAGTTTAGGTGTGAAGCTTACATTCCTCCTAATTCCTAATCTCTCATCTCATTCATTCTAACTATCCATGGGTGATGGGTCATGGGTCAAAACCATTATTCAATTGGGTTATAACATAGCGGTTGATTTTATTTATTATTGAGATAAATATCATTTTCATACATGAGGTTTGATCAATTACACAACCTTAATACCTTCATAAGTATTTTGAGAAACATAATTAAACTAAGACCTTATTTATTTGTATCGTTTGACAAATCCGTGTAATACACGAGTTCAAAAGCTAGTCTTACTCTACTAATAAAAGAAAATGTTGAAGTTTAGGTGTGAAGCTTACATTCCTCCTAATTCCTAATCTCTAATCTCATTCATTCTAACTATCCATGGGTGATGGGTCATGGGTCGAAACCATTATTCAATTGGGTTATAACATAGTGGTTGATTTTATTTATTATTGAGATAAATATCATTTTCATACATGAGATTTGATCAACTACACAACTTTAATACCTTCATAAGTATTTTGAGAAACATAATTAAAATAAGACCTTATTTATTTGTATCATTTGACAAATCCGTGTAATACACGAGTTCAAAAGCTAGTAAATTATATAATAAAGCCACTCGATAAATTACTATAACATTTTAATAAAATAAAAGTTACATATACAAAGAAATATAAAACGTTGCTTGAAATAAGAAGGAAAATAAAAATAAAATGATAGTTGAAATAAAAAAAACAAATCAAACTTGGAAATAAAAAAAAGGAGCCAAAAACTTAATTTTTTAAGCATTCCTGATGAATAAATAAACATGAAAATACTATACTGAAAATTATAAAACCTTTTAAAAGTAGTTTCATAATCAGACCCTTAGATGTGCCGAAACAAGCTTGGGCTAACGTGAATTCTTCGTCACCCGTCCACCTTCGGTACTTTTTTCAATCGCCACGACTTGTTTTTTCCTAAGCATTCTCTTAGAAGAGGCTGGTAATGCGTGTTGAGGTTAAGGTTATTGTCACACCCCAACCTAAGGCGGAAATGCCGGGGCGTGATCTGATTGCTCACAGCTCGAAGATACTATCATATATAAAATGTGACAATATCTAATTAATTATTTATAAATATTACACACATTACCCATATATACAAAACAATTCAAATACACAAATATGAGTTCATATGACGATTATCTTGATTATATCCTAAGGTTTTGTCTACGTCTCCAACTTCAATCTTCAATACAAGCAACCTGCATATACGTAGAAAATGGAGTTTGTCAACAAACATGTTGAGTGAGTTTACCACAAAGTTTTGACACCAAAATAATGTTAATATGATAAATAAGCAAAACGTAATAAGTGCGGCAATGAAATCAAACCATAAGCAAGTAAGTTGTCGATTAAACCATTGCCAAGCGAATCGGGCGACGGTAAATCAACTATGAGCAAATAATGAGAATAAGACCGTTGCTAAGCGAATCGGGCGATGGCCAATGAGAATGAGAACCCTCTCAAAGGGGATATGTCAAGCGAATCAATACAATAACACATAAGCACATAACAAGTAGATTTGATTAATCACACACAATTACACGTTTGCTATTTTGAGATGTATGTATATATAGTATTATATACGCATATGTCCCCAAAACGTTTATGAAAATCGAGTAAAATAGGGGAATGATAAAACTCACTTGATCGATTAAGCCAAACGAGAATGAACACAGCATGAACGATAATCACGCCCTTCGAGAATTACCGACAAGAATCCTAATTAAATGATATGATGAGTTAATTATAGACAATATAATACATATAATGAATTTAGGATTCGATATGATTTGAGTTACAAATATGTTTGGTATTTTATGGATTGAACGGTTGATCTCTACGGATTTTTGTTATCTTCTAATTATAAAATCATTGTTTAACGTTTAATCGATCGTACGAGTAATTAATTTGAACAAATACGATTTAAGATATTATATATTAATAATGAACGTTAAATTATATAATTATCATAAATTTTATATTTTAGAATCCTTAATGAATTTCGATGGTAAAAATATAATTAACACCTTCAATATGTTTTAATATGCTTAAAAATAATACGTACACACACACACACACACACACACACATATATATATATATATATATATAAACACGAGCGAATTTATAAAGACGTTTTTACAATGAGAACATCAATACTAGTGTCGGTTTTCAATATAACAAAATAATGATTTATTATTAATAATAAGATACATACACACACACACATATACGAAAACTAGTAACGAGATTATTTGACACGAAAAGCTTAACTTAGGAAGTCGGTTTGAATAAAATATTGTTTATCTAATAATTAATATTAATTATAATATACTATATTTCATTAAAAACAGGTTATAAACCATTAAAACAAAAATCCAAAAAGTATATGCCGGCCGGGACTCGAACCCGCGACCTCAGCCGGACCAACGTTTAGCACACACACCCTAGCCAAGTTGGCTAGGGTGTCAGCTTAGGGTGTCAGCTGTTAAAAAATTGTAAACGAATATTTTTATACAGAAATAGGATTAACCAGATTAATCCAAGAACCCTAAAACAATCAATCGATCAATCCGTTAATCATTTATACAATTTAGGTTAGGGTTAATGATAAACGAGGTTAGACGAATCTATTGCACATATTAATTACCTACTGAGATGATTAAACGCGTTCCAATTGCGTCCAAAGAGCTGACGGATAACGATGATGAACGGGCTCAACGAGGCTACGATATTCCAATTAATAATTGGGTTTGATCGGCGCTGAGACTATGAACGTGCAGACGTGAACAATTGAAGTACAATCAAGCCTAGGTTATATAGCCAATTTTAGGTCATGGCGGTTTGGGTTTATAATCAAATTCGTATCTCAATGAATCTTGTTTCTTAATTAACGAGTTGTTTTAGGCCGATATGGATACAGGGAATCAAAATCACGATTCAATTCCATGTTTAAAACGAAAATTGTGCATCAAGCAAGCTAAACGGGTCACGGGTTTGGATTAACGGGTCATGGGTTCGGTTCTGGATAAAGGGATCATAAAGAGAATGTTAAAAATTTCATTTTAGTCCCTATAGATTGAAGGTGGAAACATTAGAGGGTTAAAGTTTAGGTTCGGGTAAATATTGTATATCTTTCAAAGTTAATAAATATATATATATATATTAAATAAATATGATAAAAAAATATAAATATTAATAAAATTTCTTGATAAGCGTGATTACTTTCAATGATAAATTTCCCGAATATAAAACGGGTCGGATAATAAGTATAAATTCGTTCGTTGGAAAACCCGAGTTGTTACAGTTGTGGTTGGGTCTCAGGCATCGATTGAGATCAGAAGTCGAGTCTTGGTTTCAGTTGGGTCTTAAGTGTGCATTGAGAAGAGAAGAAGAAGTCGTGTCCTGGTTGTGAGGTTATGGGTAGAGGTCTCGGTTATGGGATTAGGGATAGAGATTGGTACACGATTTCGTCTGCGCTTGCATTGAACTAGTACGGGTTATTGGGCTCATTCACCCCGTGTATGTTTCCTTTTGTTTGGGTCAAAAGCGTTCATTGCGGGGATGTTTTGGTTGTTTGGGTTCATGATTGCAAGAGAAATGTAAAGAATAATCGAATGTAGAGTTGTTTTTAGTGTGGTAAAAATAGTTAAAATTGTTGGTTTATATAGTCTAAAAATTATAATTTAATTTCTTTGTTTATTTGAATTTTCGAAAACAAGATAAGTCTAACTAATAGAATATTTTGGACTTCAAAGAATTTAAAATTTTATTATTTCCTATATATAAAATTGTAATTTAACTTTTGTAAATTACTTTCAAGTTTCAACCAATGAATTTTTCTATTCCTACCTACGGTCTTAATATATTAATTGTAATAAGCCCCTAACGCTCGCTAAGGGCATGACGGAAAATTCTATATAGCCAAAATTATAATCATCCGTAATGGTTTAGGCATTAATTTAGGCAGCCACCTCATCATTTTAAAGCCACAATATTACACCACTACGTGTGGTCTTATAATTGTGTCTTCTGTTCATTTCATCATTGTGTCTTTAATATAAGCATTGTTTCCTTTCGTTATTATTGTTTTTTTTTTTGGAACAAGAATGACGTAGGAAACATTTGAGTTTTTTAAATTTTTTTCGTTTTTTATTTATATTTTAAGTTATGTTTTTTTTTATTATTATTTTTGAATTTTATATTGGAGGGTTTGTACATAACCACAAATTATTCTCACAATTCTCAGTTTCGTCTTCCTTTATATTTTAACTTTTAAAAATAAAAAGAAAAGAAAAATACAAAAGTCTTCAACATCATCAGCAACATTTAGCCCAATCAATAATAGCATTATTAGCAATAGCAGCCCGTATGACCCAAAACGTCACATAGTAGCCCATCGACAAGAAGTTATGAGATTACAATGGTACATTCTCATTGCCCAGTTAAAATCAATAAACAATAATAATCCTAATTTATAAATTAGTATTTAAAATTATATTTAAGTAGTGTTTGATATGCAAGAATAAATGATGAAATGAAAGGATTATTGTTAAAAATGAAAAAAAGAAATTGTTTGGTTGGTTAATGAAATAATCAATTACTTAGTGCATTTCATTCCCAATAAAATACTCAAATTTCATTCTATCTTTTTTTTTCATCTTCCACCTTACGTTACCTCCACCACCCTCCTGCCACTACCACCGCCGCCAACCCCTACCCCCACCATCGCTGCCACCCACCGCCAAACAATACAAAGTAATGATTTTTTCCATTCCCATATACTATTCAAACAAGATAATAAAATGGTAATAATCCATTCAATTTCCTAGTTCATTCTATTACCCCAAGTGTCCAAACTTCACCCTATATTTTTTATCCAAATAAACCAAAGAGTCACAATGATGATACACAAACCCGTTTTCCGATAAGCCTTGGTGCCGTGAGTTATTCGACTGAATTGAAGCCTTTGCTGGACCGAGTCTCGGATTTCAATGTTCAAATTAATAGAACGCTTAACACGAATCCAAACATCCTTTGTTAAATCACACGTGATAAAAAGATGATCAAAAGATTCTAAGGCATAACCAAACACATCACAAAAAGTGCTTTGAGTAAACACATTCCTTTTAGCAAGTTCTATCTTAGCCGGAATTCATCCGACCCTGTTCTCCAAGCAAAAAAAAAAAAAAAAAAAAAAAAAAAAATAATAATAATAATAATAATAATAATAATAATAATAATAATAATAATAATATTTTGGGAATTCACCAAGTCAAACAGCATATTAGCAAGAGAAAAAAAAATAGCATTTTCAATTAAACATGTAAACATATTTTACCAAAAATATACCAGATTGATCACCATTCCAAGATCATTTGCCTGAACCAGCCATCCACTGATTTTTATTTTTTAAAAATGAGATCAAGGGAAAGTAATAACTTCATTGACCTTAAGATTGGAGGAAGGACATCTCAGCCAAGTCCCGGTAATAATCTCCGAGTCGGACCGGCTTGCGACAACCAGTACTATTTTGTAAGGTATGTGTAGTTGATAATTTAGTTTACGCGATTTTATGACGTTTATTCTTCGATTTCATCAGGTTATTCGTTTTGGTTTCGGAACAATAGGTTTGTAACAATCGATTTTGACATAAAGTACAAAACAACAAAACTAAAAATCAAAGATGAGACTTATATATATCTTCTATAAACCTCTAATTCAGCATTTATAATAAACTAGTATTTTGAACCCCGCATTGCGAGAAGGTCGTTTTGAATGTCGTTTAAGGTTTGTGGCAAAGCAAAAGATTTTTAAAACATAACTTAAAACCTAAACACCTTTCAAAACATAAATCTCATGTACTAAAGCAGAAATCAAGCAGATGAAATCCAAACCAACAATAACAGGCTTAGATACATTATCATCATAGCCTTTATCAAGCAAACCGACATGAAGTCGTCGTATGCCACTGCCACAAACATTTCAACAAAACCAAGGGTTCCGGATAGGAACTCGGCAGCGATTGACTATCGACAACTACCACGACTGCTCTATCGCTACCAAGGGTTCTGAATCGGAACCTGACAACAATAGACAACACCACAAAAGACACGACTAAAACATGAGACTAATGATTTTCTTTTGACTTTATGTTAGTCATCACATAACTATTGTATGCATCTCATAAAATTGTTCCAACAATTGAACATATTTATTTTTTTCACATATGCCATCAATAGCAAAGTTTCACAGTATAGAACTCAAGCGAGCATCAAAGCCCTCAATGCTCAGCCATGCATCATCGCAATATCATCAAAGTAGGTACAACCAACTAAGGCTAGCAGTACAACCCCTTAATGCACAAAGCATTAGACACCACATGATTAAGCACAAACCAACAGATTTTAACAATATCAATAGTCATAGAAAAACGAAGGCTCGGATTTGTAACAACAGTATATCTTGCCCAAGTCCACCATGGCTGGAATCACAGTTGCATAACGATTGTCATTTGGATTCCCAAGCCAACTTGCAAATAGAATCTACAAAGACCAATTTTTCTTACCCTGCATTTCATCATGGCCTCGTACATGGACCAGATGGAACCCAGTAACACATACAAATTGGCTACTGTCGTAAACAATGTCGCCAAGTCGTGTGCCGTCTCCTAGGGTTCGTAAGCGGAACCCGGCAACAGTTGCCAACACCACACCACGACTACCAAAAGTCCGGAAACTGAACCCAGTAACAGTGATGACGGCAAGGAAGATGAATATATACCTGGTAGATAGCTAACCATCAGTTTTTCTGCAAGTGAAGTCAGGCCTCCTTAAACCACACCACCAACTTCCCAAAAACATAAATAAGAATGCTATAAGAAATAGTAAAACATAATAAATATTGAGATTAAGATAGATTCACCTCTTTCTATTCGACATTTTGAAATAATTAAGACACCAACAGTACTATGCTAAAACCTAAACAATTAAGAAAGAATATGCAGTGCCAATTTTGTCTAATAATACAGTTTGAAATACTAAAACACCTATCAAAGAACTTAAATGATTAACAAACCATATAAGCATGACAATTTAATCCCTAAATATTCACAGCAAATAAGCAAAATTTATCATCCAACACAAACAATACTTTGCAAGAAAATTAAACGCCATAGCAAAGGCATTTCATCGAGCACCTTGTCAGCAAAACGAAATCTAAGTAATGCAAATAGCAAAATGTAATCAAAGTAGTGCTAACAACCAACCGTTTGGTGGTTTCTCACTATATCTTCACTGTATCTCTCGGTGAAACAGCGGAGCCATTGATGGCTTTGTAAATTGGCGTAACGATCCGAATTGAACCCGGCAACAACACAGACAAATTGTCCACTGCCGTAAACAATGTCGACATTGTCGTGCGCCGTCGCCTAGGGTTCCAACAATAGTCGTCAACACCACACCACGGTCACCAAAACCGACAACGGAGTCAATGGCTCAGACGAACCAGAGAGAAAGAAGTTTCAAACAACACAACCAAAACCAAAAGACAAAAAAATCCTCTCATATGATAAGGCACAATTGTCAAAACACCATATAGCATGCATACACGTAGCAAGCTAGCCAGGGACAGTTGGCAACAAAAGCAGACAACCAATTTGAATTAGCCAACGTACAAATATCAGACAAAAATGCTAATATATAAATATCTTGGCTTTATTTTTCTTTTATTTAACGGGTGGTGGTAGTTTCTATGGTGTGGATCAAAGGAACATACATTTTGGAAAAATGACTGACAAAAGTAGTTGTATACTCATTTGCATATTACATTCAACCTACGGTACCAGGGACGTTGTTCATGTATCTTAAAGTAGACTTTGAATCATGTACAATCACCTTAATTTTATCATGAATAATCCTAATAGGTGGCGCCATTCATTTCTAGTACCATCAATCATTTTCTTTTTCTTTTCTTTTAATAAAAATAAATTATACATTTAAAAACACAAACAAAAATTAACTTCATTTGAAATGAAAACTTACATAATAAAAAAATTAAAAACACACATAAAAATACAAACTTTCAAATAAAAAGAATCTTAAAATTGCAATGCCAATAATATTTTATGTGTTATTCCATGTATTTGGCCTAGAAATACTTCCAAAGTTAGTCTAGTCGCATGTTCATGCGACTCCGTAAACGTCTTCAAGTCCCGGTCATACTGCTTTTCCCTAACAGCTGCCCGTTGTTTCACCAACAATGCTATAGCCTTTTCTCCTTATTCCATTTTAATTTCCGTGACAAGCTATTCGACAAAGGGGGACGGAAATGAGAAAGACGAAAAGGATTTTAATCAAAAAAAAAAAAAAACTAAAAAATAATGAATATTAAGAAAAATCATAACTCAAATTTTAATACAAAAGCAAAAATGGTAAAAATACAAAAATGTTTACACCGTCTTACTCGTCCTAAAAAAATCTCGAAAAAGAAACAATGTTTAGTGAATAAGATCATTGTGTCTTTTTATTTATCATTGTGTTTGTGTTTATTTTCGTCATTGATTTTATCTTTTTTTCTTAATATTGTGTTATATTACTCAACATTGTGTCATATTTTGTTCCGCATTGTGTTATATTTTGCGATCTATTGTGTCTTTTTTGTTTATCATTGTGTTGTTAGTTCATTTTCGGCATTGTCTCTTTTACTCGGCATTGTGTC
This sequence comes from Bidens hawaiensis, assembly GCF_021521415.1. NCBI lineage: Eukaryota > Viridiplantae > Streptophyta > Magnoliopsida > Asterales > Asteraceae > Bidens > Bidens hawaiensis. Next base: position 182,798 of record NW_027493273.1, on the reverse strand, counting down.
TTTTCGTGTTTTTTTTGAAACGGGAATAACGGTGGAAACATTTTGGTTTTTAATTTTTTTTGTTTTTATTTATATATTGAGTTATGATTTTTTTATTATTTTTTTGAATATTTTTAGCGGTTTTTTTTGCCACAAATCCTTCTTATACTTCTAATTTTTTTCTCCGTTTATATTTTAACTTTACCCTTTGACTCCCACCAAAAATTTCATGGAATCTTCTCTCATTAATATGTACATATTAAATCTTTCAACTAAACTACTTTTGCTTGATAACTCGATTTGTCTCATTTCTTTTAGATTTGGTCATGTAGGTCCTGCGTCTTTACGGAGGTCCGGCATCTGATTAATTAAAGCGTCGTCGGATGTGTTCGAGTTGTAGTTGCTTGGTCTTAATGACTTTCGTCTCTTATTGAAGTGACTATCATACGATTCCCCCATCAAAGGGCCCTTACCCCATTTTTCATGCTTGTAATAACCCATGCATCAATGTGATTAAGACCGCTCAGGGGAGTCGTCCTTTGATGAATTTAAATACTATATTATTTTTAAGATCTTTACACTAAATATATGTGGATATATTCAATTAAAAATAGATCTGACTCCCTCGTCACCTTTATTTGATTTCAAAATGAAAATTACTTTCAAGCCAAAATTAAAGGACTATTTTCAGATAATGGTAGCGGATACATCAAACTCACCACTCATCTCCAATCACGAGGAGTGTCACATCTCACTTCTCCGTCACATACACCCGAACATAACAACTATGTCGAACCTAGACATCGTCACATAGTCGAAACCGACCTTTGTCTTCTATCAAATGCTAAATTACCCACTCACTTTTGGCCATTCGCCTTTACTACCGCAACATATCTAATTAATCGTCTTCCCACCTCTACTCTAAAACACATCTCCTTACCACCACATTTTTTATAAATAAACAACCAAATTATAATAAATAAAAAAGTTTTGGTTGTTTGTCTTATTCTTGGCTCGGTCCCTATGTCTCACATAAGTTACAACCTAAATCCAAACCAAGTATATTAATTTGTCATGAGGGAATGGAATGGGCATGGGAATGGAATGGACAAAGAAATGAAATGGGTCATTACCATTTCATTGTCATGTTTGGTTATCATATAGGAATAGAATCATCATCCCTTTATTATTATTATTATTATTATTATTATTATTATTATTATTGCTACTGGTACTACTAGTAATAATAATAAATAATATTAATAATATGGATATTCGTATTAACTCATTTTTAAGACTTGTGCGCTTCAACGAGACCAATAAAGCGAATAAAAATAATCATAAAAATGTTGAATCACATATGTGTGTTATGAAGCGTTGACTTGTCAAATAGTTTTAATAATATTGATAATACGATAATAACTCTAATATAACAATTGTTGTATTATAGTATAATAAATAATAATAAAAATAATAACAATAATATAATAATTTGATAATGTAATAATAATTATAATATAATAATTTGATAATGTAATAATAATTATAATATAATAATTCTAATATAATAATAATTATATTATTTATTATTATTATTATTATTATTGGTGTTATTGTTGATTACATTCCTTAAAGAAATAAAAAAAAAACACCTACTCCTTAAAGAATGAAAATCCTATATTTGGAAGGAATTTCATTCATTATGGAATGGTTCATTCCATTACCACATGACAACCAAACATGACTTTTTTCATTCCTTTGGAATGACTTATTCCATTCCACCTCTCATTTCCTTTTACCAAACGCTACCTTAATTAATAGTTTAATACAAAATACAAATTCAGCCCGTATCCAATGAGAACAAACCATTTGCCAAGCCCAACACCCAAATACCAAAATGCATCAACTGAGCGCCGAGCCCACCGACTTAACCCACACACACCTCGGGCTCGGGCCACACTTTTACATCTGAGCATAATTCAATTCCTATTTCTCCACACTAATCACCGAAGTACGTTCTCAATGAATAATAAATCAAGCTGGTACGCCACAACCTACTCCATCGTCCAACAACCCATCATTATCGCTCCTATGTCCCGAACTCATAAACCCAACCGTCGCTCTCACAATCCCAATTTTCAACTATATACTGTCATAAATGGACCGGTAACCGACCCCACTACTATTACTCAACCTCTCAAACATCTATCATGGCACAATGCCATGACACAAAAATTTGATGCCCTACAAAATAATAATACATGGACTCTTGTTCCATCCACCAAAGCCGCAAACTTAGTGGGAAAGAAATGGATTTTTTGAACCAAATTTATTCTAGACGATCGATTCTATTGAACGCCCTAAAGCATGGTTAGTCGCCAAGGTTTTCACCAAGACCCGGTATTGAATTAACTGAAACATTTAGCCCTTTTGTTAAACCCTCTACACTTTGCCTGATTATATTTCTTGCCACATCACATAATTGGAATCTTAGCCAACTTATGTTAATAATGCCTTCCTTCAAGGCACATAAACTGAAGATGTATATATGGCACAACTCCCAAGATTTATTATTCCATCTTTTCCCACTCACATTCGCAACCTCAACAAAGCCATTTACCGTCTTCTTTAGGCGTCACGCACTCGATATGAAGAAGTGTTGAGTCGGATTTATACAAAGGAAGATTGGAATCTTCTCAACATCCTCAAGAAAACGGCTAAGTATAAAATACGAGCAAGACTAGGTCATCGAGCATGATCTTTTACTACCTCGAGCATCGTCTTTCAGCATATTCTTCTAAGTGTTGAAGGCTTCGAGCAAGCTATACTTCTTCGAGCAAGAGTGTTCTTATATCAAGTATGGATTGCCAATCGACCAAACAGCTTGATCGTTCAAGCTTTAGTCAAGTGATCCGAGCACAGGATGTCCGAGCACATTGGTGACGAGCATGGATGCAATAAAAAGATGTCAATATTACGAAGGATAGACTACGAGCATAGTTCAGTTCCGAGCAAGCTTCACATCCGAGCATGCTGAAGATTGCTAATAAGTTCAAGACAGAATCGAAGACATCAAGAAGAATAGGCTTGCTCGAAGGTCAAATTTGAGCAAAGCAGGGATTAGTCAAGAAGAATGAAGCATGCTAAAGAAGAATAATTTCTATCTGAAGTTATTCTAAGTAAAGTATGCTCGAAGCAACTCATCGAGCATATACTGCATAACAAGTCTGCTCGAGCAAGATATACATCATGCTCGAAGTCTACTACACTTGTATTATGTTTTTGTCAATCACTATGTAATGATTAGGGATTCTAAAAGGAATGTCAGGGTCTATAAATAGTATCCTAGGTTTTCATTTAGGGCACGACGACAGAGCACACGCAATACGAGAGAAAAACATTCCAAACGAATATTCTATTTTGTCTCCTCGTACCGCCGCCACCGTCACAAAACCATAGACATTCCTTTCACTGTTACATTAAATGATATATTAAATGCAGTGAATCTTTGTCTTTGATTTTGTTCTTAACGACTATCATTTATTGTTTCGTTGTTATTATATCACGCCTTTGTTCCCATTCATTGAATATCCTGATTCCGCCGGGATATTCAATAGGCCTTTGGGTTATTGAATCTGTGTGTTCTTGTCAACCTTTTTAAGGTTTGCACCAGATTTACGGTCCTGAGAAGTGGTATCAGAGCTGTGGAAGCTCCCAGAAGGCCACAGGACTGAAGGTTTGTGAAAAAGCTTGAAGCTTTACAAAGTTTTTGTCTGTGAAAGTTCAGATATGAGAAGATGGATGATCAAGAGGTATCAACAAACAAGATTTCAAGATTACTAGGACAAGAAAACTTCATTAAATTGAAGGTCTTATTTGAAGCTGCTGTCAACTATAATGACCCCGAGCTTTGGAACTCAATCCAAGACAGACAGTATAATCCCTCCCTTGCTGCAAACAACAGTTCCACCGTTGAAAGCAAGATGAAGAATGACAAGGCACTGTCAATGTTGAAACTAGGTCTCTCTTAGGAGATATTGACCAGTGTCAATCATCACATAACAGCTAAGGAGATGTATGATGCTGTTATTGACATGTTTGAGGGTAACACAGAGCTCAGAGACATCAAAAAGGACAGATTGAAACAGCAGTTGGATCGATTCAAGTTCAAAAAAGGTGAACGACTAAAGTCAGTATTGTAGAGGTTCATGGTAATTGTAAATGATATTAGAAAAATTGACTTACTGATTTCTGATTTTGAGCTGAATAAGAAATTGCTGTCATCTTTGTCTGGTGAATAGTACACAACCAGCAAATTTATCAAAGAAAAGACCAATTTTCCCAACTTCAAGTTGGATGATGTGTTAGTGTTCCTAAAGGCTGCTGAGCATGAGATGATAGAAAACCATATGATAAGAGAAGAGAAGCCCAGCTTCCCAATGACAAATCCTCTTATGGCACCTATGAGAAACCTCACTTCAAGTCTAATCAACAGCTAATTATGGAAGAACCAGCTGAAACAAGCTTGGTGTGTGGAGGAAGTCAATCAAGATTCAATGTCCAAATGATTGAAGATGACACCACTTCAGCAGCTAGTGGACACCTTCCTTACACACAAAGCAATTCAAGCCTTGGAACAGACTATCAAGCTTTATTCTCTATGTTCATTGATTCTTATCATGCCTTTGGGGCCAAGAACCTAATCAACACAAGTATAGTGCAGGAAGATCTTGAGCAGATAGATGTGGATGATCTTGAAGACATGGACATTAAGTGGCAAGCTGTAGTTTTGGTAGTCAGAAGCAAAAGACTGTACAACAGGACTGGGAGATCATCTTTCTCAGGAACCAATGACCGGATTGGTTTCGACAAGTCTAAGGCTATCTGCTACAATTGCCAGCAACCAGGGCACTTTGCAAGGGAATGTAATCAACCAAAGCAGTTTGGTAATCAGATGAATCAGAACCAGCATCAGAATTACCAAGGAACTCAACAGAGAAACCAGTTGGTTAATCACAATCCCTACCAGAATCAAAACAGACCCTAGAAACATCAAGCTCAACCACAACAAAGAAACAACCAGCCTCAAGCTCAAGGCAACCAGAACAGAATGATGCAAATGTTGTGAATCAAGCTAGAAACCTAGGAAATGTTGCCGTAACCATAGTACCACAAGATTGGGAGTTTGACTGGAGCAACCATGCTGCAGAGATGGAGAAAGAAAATGTAGCATTTATGGCAAAAGTGCAGGACAAGGCAGAATCTTCAAACTCACAGGTACAATCTGAACCCTCTGTTTATGATCTTTTATTAAAATTGATGAACTCAACAAGGAGATTGGAATGTGGAAATCCGAGTGAGGAAGGAAAGAGGCCTTTCTAAATGTCTATGAGACAAGTGAGGCCACATATGAAAATTAGATGAAAACTTAGAGGAAGATTGTATGCAAGAATACATGACTCAGTCAAGGATGACTGTTGAGATTGAAGGTCTGAAGAAGATGTTCACAGAAGAAAAGCTCAAAAACTCTGAGTTGCTTATCCAAATGGAATTTCTAAAGAACCTAGTATCTACTGGAAACATAATTGGATATGTAGATAAAATGACCCCTGAAGAGAAATACAAAAAGGTACCCCACCTTTTTGTGACAAATATCCATTGAAGGTAGAAAAAGAAAGCAGAAATGAATACTTAAAGCAGTTTAAGAATGTATTTGAAGACAAACAAGAGTTTGTGAAGCAGTATGAAGATGTAATTGTGAACAGTGAAGGAGAATTTGTTATGAAAGAGCCTGTTAAGAAAGATGAGAGAAATTAAGGAGATTGATATAAGAAAGAAGAAATGGAGTGAATACTCCAGTGAAGAAAGCAACTGTAGTTGCAGAAGAAACAGATATTCAGTTGACAAGAAAAGGAATAAGAAAACTTCAAAGAAGAAGAAGAACAGTGGTCAAATACCAAAGTTACCAAAAACAACCCAAAACTTCAGAAGCATTATGAAAAGATGAGAAGAAAACATAAGGTGTTTGATATCAGTGAAATATCTCAATCAAAGAACAAGAATGATAGATCAGAGAGCTACACATATGACCAACACCCTCCCATTTATCTAGTGTTCTCCAATCATGAACTGTTTGACATTGGGGATGTAAATTATATACCAATGAGAAGGTATGTATCTGATCAAGCTGCAAGTTCCTCAAGTCCGTCCACCAAACTGAAGAAGATTATCTTTGTCAAGGTAAAGTATCCTCAAATACCTGATATCAGCAAGCCAATCAAGATAGACTTCACCAATTCTTTATGCCCTAAAACCTATTTGGGTTTTGACTTTCCAAAGCCCAGTGATAATATCAAGGACAAGCAACTGCTTGAAGACATGGGAAGCTTTGCCAGAGTGTGGTGCAAGAAGTGTGATGCCTATATGGACATCACACTGATTCTTGTTGGGTAGTTGAAGAGGAATTTGAGATTCCTGACATTGTCAGGTGGGTTTGATATGAAGGGATACAAAGAAATGTATGAGAAGTATCTGAATGGAGAAAGGAGTTCTTCTGAAGGTGAGGATCAAAGAATGACTTTGAAGAAGAGGCTAATGTTTGTTCTGAAGATCAATGAAAATGCATAGACATCAGACAAACCTGTCAAGGGAAGAAAGTCTAGTGACAAAGGAAAATCAAAATTGAGACCTGGAGTATTGAATGGAGATGAAAAGTTTCTCCTAAAGCAAGGTTTTGAACCAAGAGGCTATCAATGGAAGACCAAAAAGGATATAAACGACAGGAAAGACACTGTGCTTGACAAAATTGAAGAAAGTATCAAGTTTTCAGTTGAATGTGATTTTGATTCTGATGAATCATGTGAAACAGTCTATGAAGATCCAGTTCCAACTCCTATTGAATTTCAAAATGATTCTTACAAACTGATCATGTTTGTAACTCAGATTGTAACTGATCTTTTTGTGTGTGTATATGCAGGAATAGTCCCTGGATGGAAATGATATATGGTACATGGACAGTGGATGTTCCAGGCATATGACTTGTGATAGGGAAGCACTGATTAATTATGAAAGAAAGTTTGAAGGATCTGTTGCCTTTGGGAGTGATGAAAATGGAGGAAAAGTTGTGGGAAAAGGCACTCTAACCAATGGAAAAGTATCTTTTGTGAATGTGCTGCATGTTGAAGGACTACAATATAAGTTACTCAGCATTTCTCAAGTATGTGACAAAGGATACAAGGTTTCCTTCAATGATGAACATTGCCTAATCCTAAAGCCAGAATTTGTCATTCCACCAGAAATGATCATGATGATGGCTCCAAGGAATAGGAACCTCTATAAGCTGAGAATGAAGAATGCAATCTCAAGAGGTGGGTCATGCTTTGTCTCTAAAGCTATTGAAAATGAAACAAGGCTATGGCATAGGAAATTGTGTCATGTCAATCTCAAGAACATGAACAAAATAGTAAAAGGTGAGCATGTTGTGGGACTTTCTACAAGAGAATTCAAATTGGAAGAAAAATGTTCCTCTTGTCTGAAAGGAAAGCAACACAAGTCCTCAAATAAGAGCAAAATGATAAATTCAATTGATGAGGTGCTGGAATTGCTTCACATGGATCTGTTTGGTCCAGTAAGTGTTCCAAGTATTGGAAAGAAGAGATTCTGTTTGGTTATAACTGATGATTTTTCAAGGTTTACATGGGTCTTCTTCATGGGAACCAAGGATGAAACTCCAGAGCTAATCAACACTTATATATTGAAAATGGAGAATCAACTTGAGAAGAGAGTGAAAGTTATTAGAAGTGACAATGGAACAGAGTTCAAGAATGGATTGATGGAAGAATTCTGCAATTCTAAAGGAATATTTCAATAGTACAGTGCTCCAAGAACTCCTGAGTAGAATGGTGTTGTAGAGAGAAGAAATAGAACATTGATTGAAGCTGCAAGGACCATGATAGCTGATGCAAACTTACCAGTGACTTTCTGGGCTGAGGCTATCAACACTGCATGCTATGTGCAAAACAGGGTTCTTTTAAACAAAACTCACAACAAGACTCCATATGAGATTATCTTTAAAAGAAAACCTTATGTGAAGTTCTTGAAGCCGTTTGGTTGCAAATGTTCATTGCTGAACACAAGAGATTATCTAAACAAGTTTCAATCAAAGTCTCTGGAATGATTCTTTGTAGGATACTCAACTCAATCAAAGGCTTATAGAGTATTTGTTAAACAACATATGGTGGTTATTGAGTCCTCAGACATAATCTTCAATGAAAATCATTTCAACAATGTAGAAGGACTAACATGGCTGTTTGATCTTGAAAAGATGATTAAATCCATCAAAATCTGTAATGAAGACATGGATGATGGCATGTTCAGAACAAGTATTGATGAAAGGCGAAAGCAAAAGCAAATTGATCTGGATAAGCTGTGGTCATCAGTGGCACCTGAAGAAAAGGGATTCACTTTTGAAAGAAACATCCAAGGACCAAATGAAATGGAGATCAATGGTCTAGAAGTTGCAGATGAAGTATCAAATGATGGACCAAGTGAAATGGAGAGTGAACCAGTGCAGAGTTAGCAACAAGGTCAAACTGAAGAGACAGACAGATTTGAAGATAGGTTCCAGTCATTATTTGATTCCCTTCAAATAGGAACCAATGAAGCTTCATCATCTGCAAACACTTTAAACCTAGTGACTACTGAATCTAAAAAAATTCCTGAGAATGCAACTGCTGATTTGCATATGACAAATCTTGAATCAGTGGTACAAGCACATCAGATTGTTCAGACTACCTCTACTGAAAGAAACCATCCTGCAGAAAACATCATTGGTGACTTGCATGAAAGAGTGACAAGAAGTTCATCTGAAAGGGCAAACATTTGTCTTTATGCCTGTTTTCTATCCAAGTTGAACCAAAGAACATCAATAAAGCCTTAAAAGATAACAGCTGGGTGGAAGCCATGCATGAAGAGTTGGCCTAATTCAGAGACTTACATGTTTGGGATCTAGTTGATAAACCCAGGGAAAAATATGCAATTGGCACCAAGTGGGTCTTCAAAAACATAAAGGATCAAAGGGGTTTAGTCATCAAGAATAAAGCTAGACTGGTGGCTCTAGGATGCTTACAAAAAGGAGTAGACTTTGAAGAAGTCTTTGCCCCTGTTGCAAGGCTAGAGGCCATCAGAATCTTCCTAGCATATGCACCATCCATGAACATAAAAGTCTATCAATTGGATGTCAAGTCTGCATTTCTGAATGGGAAAATTGATGAGGAAGTGTATGTGACACAACCTCTTGGATTTGAAGATCCAATCCATCCAAACAAGGTGTACAAGCTAAGTAAAGCATTGTATGGACTACATCAAGCTCCTAGAGCTTGGTATGATGAGCTGTCGAATCACCTGTTGGATAACGGCTTCTGCCGTGGAGCCATTGACAAGACCTTATTTTATAAGAAATGAAAGAAAGATCTGCTGCTGGTACAGGTGTATGTTGATGATATCATATTTGGTTCAATAAATGAACAAATGTGTAAAGATTTTGAACAAGCGATGAAGTCAAAATACAAGATGCGTTCTATGGGAGAAATAAAATTCTTCCTTGGACTACAAGTACAACAGAAAGCAGATGGTATTTTCATCAATCAATCAAAGTATGTTCAAGAAGTGCTCAACAAATTCAAGTGCCGGGATTACAAGACAGTGTCCACACCAATGGACACACATGAGAAGATGGTACCTGATGAAAAGGGGAAGCCAGTGGACCAGCATGAGTATAGGGCCAAGATAGGATCATTGATGTATCTAACAGCATGTAGGCCATATATTTTATCTGCTGTGTGTGTCTGTGCAAGATTTCAAGCTAACCCCAAGGTGTCTCACATGTTTGTAGTGAAGAGGATCTTCAGATATCTCAAAGGGAAACTAGATTTAGGGATATGGTACCTAAAGAACCCCTCTTTGACTTGATGGCCTATATAGACAGTGACTATGATGGTTGCAACATGAGTAGGAAGTCAACTTCAGGAGGATGCCAGTTTCTTGGAAATAGGCTGGTGTCTTGGCAATGCAAGAAGCATACTACAGTGTCCATCTCAACTGCCGAAGCTGAATACATTGCTGCATCTGCATGCTGTGCACAGGTTCTCTGGATCCAAAATCAACTGCTGGATTATTGCCTAAATTTCTTACTCACTCCTATTTTGATTGATAATACTGCTGCTATGTTCATTGTTAAGAATCTTGTTCATCACTCTAAAACTAAGCACATTGAAATCAGACATCACTTTATTAGAGACTGTAGTGAAAAAAGGCTTAATATAAATGAAAAGGGTAGATACATCAGACAATTTGGCTGATTTGTTCACCAAACCCTTAGATAAAACCAGGTTTTATTTTCTGTTAAAATGCCTAGGTATGATAAATGATGATGAAATCTGATTAGTGATGTGTGCTTTAGTGAGATGCTTACTGACTATCTGTATTGCTCACTGAGATTGATTGCATGATTTGTTGCCATATGCTTAACTGACAATTTTAATCTACATGTATCATGCTTGATGAATTTGTTGAAAATAACATGTCTTTGATATTCATGTCTCTTGTACTTAAATTTGTGCATGCTTGACATATTTTGTGTGATTTAAGTATTTTGAGCATGGATTTGTGCTTGATAGTGTGTTTGTTACTCCTCGAGCACAAACAAATACTCCTTAAGTATTTCGAGCACAAGTGACATGTTTCCACTGTTCGAGCATGGACATATGTACTGAAAAAGTTTCTATGTATCTCTAGCACAAGTCTATTTCTCAAGCACTAAGTTTTGAACTTACGTAAGTCTATCGAGCACATGCATTGAAATGATAAAAATTCCATAGTTTGCTTGATAGAACTCTTATATGCTTGAGTGAAAGAGCAGTCAAAGACGACATGAGTTTTCTGTTTGTGAGTTATGTGTGCTTGACTGACAAAATGTTTTTCAAAATCAAGAACAAAATGAATTCTCAAAGAAAATGTATTTTTAAAACATAAATGGTTTTTAACTAAACAAACAGTTTTCGGTGAACACATAAGAGAAATGATAATATTATTCAGTTGCAAGCTTTGAAGAAGCTTAAAATGTTTTTCTATATGGAAATAGTATCCAATCTGATGGGAAATGATAGTACATTGTTTAATATCCTAACACATTGATTATAGGCTTAAAAGGTCTTTGTTCAGTAATTGACAATTTGTATGGTATCTTTTCATGAGTGTAATTGCTTATGTGATACAAACATAGTGATCATGCTAAGCCAGATGTGGGGATACATTTGAAGATTAAGGTATGTTCTCTAACACATCTCTCTGGATGATGGGCAGAAAGGTAATTATCCAGTCATACACGAGCCTGTTGGTGTTTTGGTCACCCATAAGGATTTATTTTCTTATCTGAGCAGAAATAAAAAGATAAATATACATACTAGCTTATATATACAAATTTTTTTTAAGTATTACAAATAAACTATCTTAAATAATCTCAGACTTAAAGGGGGCATCAAGGGAACTACAGGGGTGGGACATTCAAATAAGTCCTAAACACCCTGAATGTAAGGCATGTAAGTCTGGATGGCAAGTAAGTCTAACGTTCAACCTTAAAGTCTGACATTTCATATAAATAAATCTGCTCAACTATTAAAACCATTTTGACCAAGGCATCAGGGGGTTGAAGTCAAATTGGGGTGGCTCAGAGAAAGCTAAATAATCCTTGAGAAGAGATTAGGGACAACCTGAAGTCAAAAGTGTTGACCATTCCAATCTTATGCATTAATTGAACCTTAAGTATATCAAAGAAAGCTATGATAATCATGATAAGTGCTAATACCTAATATCAACCTGACTTAGATCATAATAAGGTCGACCATGAAGTGTTGTGAAAGCTATTAGACAATATGATCCCATGTTGAGATCTTTCTATAAAACTTTTATTGTGACCTATCAACTGAATTTTGATCTCTTATTCACCGTAATCTTAAGCTTGAGTCTACTAAGACATCTCTCATGATAGATTTTAATGATTGAAGTAAAGTTATTTTGTGTGCACTTGTCCAAATTGTTGAACAAGTGTCTCTGTATTTCATATCAAGTTCTGAAATGAATGAAGTGTTATCGAGCATAATACTATGCTCAACACTGTTTCTGTTATTCATCGAGCACACTGTTGTGATGTGTAGTTGCAATTTAAGTTTTTCGAGCATGAATGAACTTCGAGCATGGAGATATGTAGATATCTAAGTCATTCGAGCACAAGTTCATATGCTGCTATAAGAAGTTGCATTACGAGCATATGTTTTGTCATGACAGATTTCTAAGTGTTGTCGAGCATGCATATACTCCACGAGCATAGATGTTCACAGGATTATCTGTTTATGTTCAAGTAAGAGTGAGTTGATGCTTTGAATATATCTCAAGAATGAATGCTTAACTGATTATTTCTTATGTACTTTGAGCACAAACTTTAAGGGTAATGATTAAATGTTTGTCCTGTCGGGCATGCTACATATTCGAGTAAGGCTAAGCAATGAGTGTGTTTCGAGTATACATGATTAACTGAATTTTGCTAAGTACCTTCAAGCACACTACATTCACAAGCACACTAGTATGATCATTGAATATGAACACTGTCGAGTATGAGCAAATACTCGAGCATGTGTGATGAGTAACTTAACATTTGGCTAAGGTATCGAGCACAAGTATATTCGAGCAAACTATCTCGAGTATACTAGTTCTCGAGCATCTCATAAACATAAGTACACCGAGCATGAATTGTGATGTCTTCGAGTACAGTGGGAGACAGCTATTCTTTTGGCTGTATACTCGAGCAAGGGAGGTACATTTAATTTGAATTAAATGACCACTGTTTGCACTAGATGACAAATCGGGACTGTACTGACCAAACGTTAGGTATAAAATGTGGACTTAGAAACTTTTTCACCTATTTCATTTCCCTCTCTCGACCTAATTACAAAACCTCTTGCTCGTGCATCCCCTGCTTACTCAGACTTTCTATTTGTGCTCAATACTACTTCGAACATAGCCATTAACTCTGTTTCGACCTTGGTAAGATATTGGTTATCGTTATCGTAACCCCAAGTTTCGAAATTATGGTTTCTGTTGACTGTTTACTGACTAATTAATTGTTTTGTGCAATTTCGCAAACTACTACGGAACATGTTACTGAAGACGCCATTCTTCTTTAACTAACTAACAGCTATTGATTGTGCTTTTATGGGTACTGATTATTCTTTTATTTTGCAGATCTGATGGCGGTGAAGTTCGAATCTCGGCACAATATGTGCACTCTATTGGAAATAAATGATGACAACAGGGAATTGGAGTTAATAATAAATTTTCTCAATAACTCCAACTTAAGAGTAACATTGACAGAGAGCCTAACCATATATAGGAATCACATCACAGATTTTTGGGGCTCTGCTACCTATGTTAATGATATAAATGGGAAAAGAATAGAAGCATCTGTCCTCAATCAAGATATTGAAATCTCTAAAGCATCGATCAGAGAAGCACTACACTTAAATGACAATCATGAAGAGCTATCCCTGTATTCGGTCCCAAGATTGATGAGAATATTTCAAGAGAGTATGGGATATCAAGGGGGCGTCAAAGAAGGACAGTTTCAGAAGGGAAGCTTTCCCTTAATCTATCGATTCTTAATACACCATGTTATCCAGTCCTTGTCTCCAAGGAGAGGGACTTGGACTCTGTTGAGCAGAGAATTAGCGACAATGACAGTAGCCATCCTGTACCAACAACCATTCAATTTTTCACGATTCATCTTTAATAGTTTGGTGACCAATGCTGAAAAGGGGGTCAGTTAATGATTGCTCATGTACCCAAGATTTCTCCAGATTCTCATCAACAGATCTCTGAAAAATCTACAACTGACAGGAGAAGTTCTCAGATTACAAGACCCTAACATCTGTCAGAGGATGAAGGATGCAAGGAGCAAGTTTACTGATAATGCAGACTAGGATATTCTGCCTTGGTTGCTTGTTCCAGGTGTGGGAGTAATTGATGTACCAATCACACCTGGACAGGATGAAGACGATGAAGATGACGGTGACAACGATGATGGCAATGATGATGATAATGATCAGGGTAGTGACGATGATGGTTCTGCTAATGAGCCTATTATTAAACCAATCGCCTATAAGGCTGAAAATGTTGAGCATGTGGCCCATAATGCTGAAATCAATGAACTGATTATTGATCCAGTTGGGAATGAGTTGACTGCCTTTGCAGGGGAAGAAGCAACTGATCAAATGGACGATGATGTTTATATTGCACAAGTGGTCTCAAATGTCACTAAAATATTCAGAAAATCACACCACCAGAATCACCAGACCATGTAGAAGACGAAGATGATACTTCCTCATTTGAATCCGAAACAGCCTATGACACAATTCAATCATCTCCTGACTCAACTGTTCAAATCAATTCAGAGTCTGAACAAAATCATGAAACACACATTCCATCACTACCTGCATCTCTTATACAAGAACCAATCATTTCCTCACCACCTTTGTCATCACCAGCAAAAACTTCCCAAGAAGCACATATTTTTACACCATCAAACTCATCTCTAAAAGAGACTATACCTACTGAAACCATTCATACTTCCCAAACCATCCCTAAAGATGTAACATCCAACTTTTTGTAAAATAATAAATGATGGAAAGTTTTGTTATTAACTGTGTGTCGTTAAGTTAGTCGTGTGCTAAGTGTTTGGATAATATTTGGAATTGGAATTTGTGAGTGGGTTGTGGGGCCCATGGCCCCCTATATAAGCCTAACCCCTCCACCCTTTCACCATTTTGTTACCTTTCACCACACACACACACTCGAGAACACACACACTTTCTCTCTACATTAAATTCGTGTAAAGAAAAAGAAGGAAGAATCTCGTGTGTAGACATCATCAAATAACAAGAATCACGTCCAGATCTACGTATTGTCCGGATCTGAACTCGAACCCGAAGCAAAAGGTAGGTTTCGGTTTAAATGGTTAAGTTTTATGGTTAGAATTGGCATGCAAACAGATATAATGATACATCGGGTTGTGAAATGTAAGAAAAATATAAACTTGGTAAGTTATAACCTCTTGGGTGCACTTTAAGATAAAAAAGTGGCGTTTGGACTATGAGAGATATGGGTTCGGGATCAGGTGTATGGGGTCAGAATGTGTCGAAAGTTGAAAAAGAGTAAAAATCAGGTCCTGAGGAAGAGTCACGAAGTAAAATGGCTTTAAATGGTAAAAACGAAGAAAGGAAGGAATTTCGCTTCGCTCAGCCATGAGAAGCAAAACAGGTATTTCGCTTCGCTCAGCCGTGAGAAGCGAAACAGGTATTTCGCTTCGCTCATCCACGAGAAGGGAAATAGGTATTTCGCTTCGCTCATCCATGAGAAGCGAAATAGGTATTTCGCTTCGCTCAGCCGTGAGAAGCGAAAAAGTTATGCGAAGCGAAATTCTATGCGAAATTCCTCCCATGCGAAATTATTTAAGTTGTTATTAAAATGTGACCCTGGAAGCTCAACCCCATCAAGGGGCTCTGCCCCTTGGACCCTGCTAGGGGCTGCCGCCCCTAGACCCCGCTACCAGGGGGCTGCCCCCGGACCCCCGTTAGTTGAGGGTTTCATTCACTTAGACGTAAGAAGTAGTTGAGATAGATAATTGATACCCGTGCCTTGTTACATAGTTAGCCGTGCACAGATAAGGAAGGGCATCACACTTAACTCCAAGAGAAATAGGACCCAGGTGAGTTTCTAGCCCCATTTATGTGTTATGTTTTTGGGGCTGTGTGCATACTCAATGTGATTAGTTAATACATTTACCTTAAGTGGTAAGTGTATGCTGTATGAATGTTTATAAATATACCTAATTAGTATAGAAGGAGTAAAACGTACGTGGGAAGAGGTATATGAGAATAGATACAAATAATGAAAGAATGGTATGCATGAGGTGTATAATGTATGAATGCTGTGTATGATATGTATAGGTTAATATATAAAGGGTTGCATACCCTAATAATACATGCGAAGAATGAAAGGGTTGCATACGCTAATAATATATGCGAAGAATGAAAGGGTTGCATACCCTAATAATATATGCGAAGAATTAAAGGGTTGCAGACCCTAATAATATCTGCGAAGGTTATAGGGCGAAAGACTCTTTAAAACGTAGAACGGTTATGTATGTATAAAAGTAGTGAAGGTAAGTAAAAGTATGAATGAACGGAAGTATGAAAGTAAGTATGAACGTAATATATGTATATATAAATGTGTAAGAATGAGAATGAAATGTATGTTACCTGCTTAACTAGAACTCACTCAGCGTAGCTGACTATTAGTATGCACACATGTAAATAGATTGAAGGAGCTGGCTTAAGGATGGCACGTGGCGTAATGTAATGCTTGAAGTTTTAATGATTCCGCGAAAAGTTTTAATTAACTCTGATTTTAGAACTGTGTTTATGAGTAAATCCAACGCCAAAGTAGGGTTCCCGGAACGGGGCCTTACAAAAGAACCTGAATCATACAAACTACTCTCACCAGAAACCTCCTTACCCGAACCATTCTCAAAACCAGATTTTAAACCCACTCAAGAAACACCACAATCAAGCCCGAACATTTATGATATTATATCTGAAAATGCAATATTGGAGTTTGAAAATATTATGTTGAAAGAGAAAAATGCGGTTTTGAAAATTAGGAACATAGCACTTGAAACTGCCCTGCAACAGGCTCTATTGAAAATTCAAACCCTGGAGCACTCTGAGGTTGAGAAGACCTCAGATTCACCAAAACAGGGGGAGAATACTAAAGAAGCAAGTGGCTTGAAACTGATTGAAAACATATATACCAGTTCAAGTGATGAAACTGCAGAAGCTAGAACCTCAGATGCTCTAAAAATGATAAATGAAGAGGATGAGGGAGATGAGATGCTAGAGATGAGGGGGAGTCGGAAGAGAAAGAGGATGAGGCTGAAGAAGAGACCCCTGATCAAATTGCTAAAAGAAAATTAAAAGGCAAAGGGGTGGCTCCAACTGATGCAGACCTTCATCCAAAAGCTACTCATAAAGTAATATCTGGTGATGAAATTTTGGAGAAGGATGATGAAATGGATAAAGACATAGCTGAAGTAGAATCTGTAAAAACAGTCATGAAACTCATAAATGAAGAAATGGCCACAATGACTAACGTACATGAAGATGAAGAGGAAGTTCCTCAAGAAGTGCTTGAAGCACTGATTGAGATGAAGAAGAAAGAAGAGGAAGAAAAAAGAATGAAGAAGGCAGCTGATGAGGCAATTGGGGCTGCTATGGAGTCATTAAAAGAAAAACAATTTGCATAAACTGTAGAAGAGCTCGAGCCTACACAATCTGAACCTGAGCATGAGATTGAAATGGAAACTCAATTTGGTCTGGGAGTAAGAGAAGAACCCAAAAGAGATGAAGGACCAAAAATGCCATGGAATACGTATGTCAAATTCATTGCCCAACTGGTCTTGCTATGACATTCTACTAAATCCAGATGAGCATATGCCAGAAACTGTGGCAGCGGCAAGAAGGGCTCAAGAGGCTGAGCGTGAAGAACATTGGAAAGCCAGCCAACTTCTACTTAAAGATAAACCAGAGCCGAGATTAGATGAAGTAACTGATGAAGAGCCCCAGATAAATAAGCCAATAATAGAAGAAGTTTTTGATGATGAACAGGGCAATGTTAATGAAGAGCCTACAATGACTGAACCAATCATAACATAACCAGAACCTGAAGTCAAAGGGTCACTGAATAGAAAAGAAACATTTGAGTTTGTGATCCCCTAACCAAAAAGACAAAAATCTATAAAGGTTTACAAAAGAAGGGAAGCACAACCCAAAGTTGAAGAAGGGTCTCAGACAAGTCAAGATGAAGAACCTATGATTGGAACCCTTCACAACCTGGATGAGCATATTGAAGTTGATGAAGAGGAAGAGAGAACAAAGAAGAATGAGGAGAAAGAAAAAGAGGATAGAGCCTATCTCCTGAGCCTCAAATATGATGAGAAATATCTTCAGAGAATGCCCAAAGAGAAAATTACTCAAGAGGCTGAAGGATGGAGAAGCAGAGAAACTCAAAGAGAATTTTTGTTAAAAGCTAGACACAGGCCTGCATTCCTAAATCTGCAATCATTTGGAACATTTGACCGAATGTACAAGAATGCCCTTGTTGATGATGTGGTAAATTTTGTAGAGAAGATGAGCAAGAAAAGGGATAAAGAAAAGAAAGTATATAACGAAGCCAGAGATCAAACAGAGTATGAAATATTGAAGAGTAAACACAAAGACGTAAAATTTCTTCAATTACATGGCTACAACTACAATTCATTTATAAACCTTTCTCTTGTAGAGCTGAAAAAGAAAGTACAAATGGTAAAAGATTCTCACAAGGATCAGAAATGCTCTGCAGACTGTCTAAGAAAAAAGGAATTGAAATTAAGACTGGAAAAGGATTGAGAAGAAGCAGAGAAGAAGAAGGAAGAGGTCACACAATGGTTCAATGATCCACAAAGAGTACAAACATTGAAGGATATTGTGATGAATAAGGGTGTGACCGAAGATGAATTTGATAATATGCCTCATGACCAACTCCTTGAAATCTATCATAGAGAGCAAAGATTATTTATGGAAACAGAAAGAAAACTGCAGGAAGCCAAGCTGAAAAAGCAAGAAGAAGAAAGGGCGTACATGATAAGCATACTCTGCAAAAAAGGTGCAAATGTAGGAAGGCTGATGATGCAAAGCTATGAAACCATCAAACAATGGTTTGGAGAGTCAGAGATTGAAGAAGCAAAGAAAAATCCACCAATCAGAACAAGCAGGATTGCGGTAACGTCAGAGATTGTGAGGCCTGAACCTTCAAAGAACTTGAACTTGCCCACACATCTCTATTTCGATAAAAGATCAAAGAACTTAAGAGTGATAACCGAAGACAATGAAGAAAGCTTGATAATTTTCAGAGATGATTTGAGAAGTTTTTAAAAGGAACAACTGAAGAAAATGGCTTAACTAGACCTTTATGACAATCAAGAAAGAAGCCAACTTGTAGGACAACAGAGAAATAACCTCTCAAAGTTTGTAAAAGAACAATCTGAGAAAGGGTTCCCATTTCTCAAGCAGAAAAGGAGAGAAACACGCAGTGAGGCTGAGAGGGAGAAGAGAAGAAAAAGAATCAATGAGGTTAGCACTGTGGAGCTCTCTCTATGGGACTCAAAGAAAAGCAAGACTCATTAAGCAAGCAGCTCAAGTGGCAAAAGGAAAACTTTGAAAGAGTGCTTGGCCTTGAGAAGGGAGATGATGGAGCCTAAATCACAAGTGCAACAGAATGGTAGGATAGTTCCTCTCATCTACAGCAGAAATAAAGACTCAGTATTACTAAGAAATGCTTCGGGAGGGACAATTGCAGTGGTTGAGTATGATGAAGATCTTCACTTCATACACATCCAAGACTTACAAGATATTATCAATGCAGAATTCCCAATTGATTCTCAAGATGGAGTGGAGTTAGACATGTTCAAACAAAAGGCTGCCTTTGTAAAACTCATAAAAGAAAAAGCTGCTCAAAGGAGTTTAAGTAGAAGATAGCTAGATGGAGTTAAAGGAAAATCAATTTTATTTCAGCCTATCTTTACTTTGTTTGTTTGTCTTTATGTAATTTACTTTGTATTTTGAATAATGTATGAATTTAATGTGTAATGGCTAAACGGCAGAATTCCTTTATGTAATGTGATGACATTTGTGCCTAAGTCGACTATCTTAGAATTTTAATACATGTGTAACTGTTTGCAGGTATGTTTTGGTGTATCTGAGCTTGTTCTAATCTAGGGGGAGATTGTTGACTCAGATTTATACAAAGGAAGATTGGAATCTTCTCAACCTCCTCAAGAAAACGGCTAATTATGGTATACGAGAAAGCCTAGGTCATCGATCATGATTTACTACCTCGAGCATGGTTTTTCAGCATATTCTTCTAAGTGTTGAAGGCTTCGAGAAAGCTACACTACTCCGAGCAAGAGTGTTCTTCTATCAAGTATGGATTGCCAATCGAGCAAATAGCTTGATCGTTCAAGCTTTAGCCAAGTGATCCGAGCACATTGGTGACGAGCATGGATGCAATAAGAAGATGTCAATGTTGCGAAGTATAGACTATGAGCATAGTTCAGTTCCGAGCAAGCTTCACATCCGAGCATGCTGAAGATTGCTAATAAGTTCAAGACAGAATTGAAGACATCAAGAAGAATAGGCTTGCTCGAAGATCAAATTCTAGTAAAGCAATGATTAGTCAAGAAGAATGAAGCATGCTAGAGAAGAATAATTTCTATCTGAAATTATTCTAAGTAAAGTATGCTCGAAGCAACTCATTGAGCATATACTGCATAACAAGTCTTCTCGAGCAAGATATACATCATGCTCTAAGTTTACTATACCTGTATTCAGTTTTTGTCAATCATTATGTAATGATTAGGGATTCTAGAAGGAATGTTAGTGTCTATAAATAGTATCCTAGGTTTCCATTTAGGGCACGACGACAGAGCACACGCAATACGAGAGAAAAACATTGCAAACGAATATTCTGTTTTGTCTCCTCGTACCGCCACCGCAGTCACGAAACCCTAGACATTCCTTTCACTGTTACATTAAATGATATATTAAATGCAATGAATCTTTGTCTTTGATTTTGTTCTTGATGATTATCATTTATTGTTTCGTTGTTATTATACCACGCTTTCGTTCCCATCCATTGAATATCCTGATTCCGCCGGGATATTCAATAGGCCTTTGGGTTATTGAATCTTTGTGTTCTTGTCAACCTTTTTAAGGTTTGCACCAGATATATGGTCCTGACAAGAAGTCAAACACAATCTCCATTCTAAATACTTCCAATCCATCATCTTTGATTATTCCCTTATCATCCAAGCACACAACTCTTCCCCTATATCATCCTCATTGACATGGATGATATTATAGTCATCAGTTCATCCACTCAAGTCATCAAAGATTTCATATCCACACTCGCCATGAAATTCTCACTCAAAGATCTTGGTGATCCATCTTATTTTCTTGGTGTCGAAGTTCTATCACAAGCCTAAGGAAGCTTTTTATCTCTGTCTAAATACATAAATGATCTTCTTCAACATGCCAAAATAAACGAATGCAAATCATTCACCACAATAATTACATGTTTTAGATCCATCACCATGTATGATGGAACACCTTTAGCAACACCAAACGACAATCAGGAAACAGTTGGCTCCTTACAATATTTATCAATTACAAGACAGAATGTGGCCTTCACAATGAACAAGCTGTCATAATTTTTGCATGCATCAACTTCTACACATTGGCATGCCCTTAAATGGTTACTAAGTTATCTTCATGGTTCAATACATAAAGTTCTCTTAATAAGAAGTGCTTCACCTTTATACCTTCATGGTTTTACCGATGCCGATTTGGCTGGTGATAAGGAAAATTATCAAATAACCACAAGTTATAACATATATCTTGGAACAAACCACATTGCTTTTGTTCAACAAGGCAAAGCACACTAGCACATTCCTTAGCCGAAGCCGAATTTCGATCTATAACTTTGGTCACTACCAAAATCGTTAGGATTAGGTCTCTTTTTTCTCTTTCTCTTCTATTAATCCATAAAAGTAGTTTTCACATCAAAACAGAAGGCAATCAGGAAACAATATGCGTTGCTACCCCCTTCTAACTTGCAAAACCCAATATTTTGCAAACTACATTGATATATCTTGGAGTCATAACATTACTGTGCATGACCCCGTTGGATTCAGTTAAGTAGCTCCACAGCATCAGGCGCGAGGAAACCAAAAGTATAAAATGCAAAAGGTATAATAGTATTTGGGTTGTTAAGACATGCATTCTCATGTATAGACACCTTGCATGAAGCAGCTTTTAAAGCAACCCATTCGACTATGAAATCACTACTCCCAAGCCCACAAGAAATAAACATACGCACACATTTTTTTTCCCAAGCCGATCGAAGAGTTGATCTTCCATCCAACGAGTCAGCCAAGAAATTCATAGGTGCTTTAAATTCCCGTGATGCCCGAATATGTCAAAGAGCACATCCCTAACTAAATCTGTCGGTTTTCTACACCAACATGGTTTTACATCGGCTTCAATACCAACTATTTTGTGACAACATGAGTGCTACACAACACTCTACCAACCCGGTGTTTCACTCTTTCATAAAACATCTAGCTCTCGATTCTCATTTGGTACACGAGAAGGTTCAAGATCGATCCAAGCAGGTTACACACATCACTATGAATGACCAACATGCCAATGCTCTAACCAAACCACTACCATGAGCACAATTTTAGTACCTTACATCCAAGGTTTGACTAACAACACACTCGTCCATTTTGAAGGAACATATCAAGAAATAAATAAACCAATAAAGAGGATATTATGTTGCAAATTAATTAAAGAGAAAATCAAGCTAGTCAATCAATAAGAGATATCTCTTCCATGCAGTTAGCCTTGAATATATTTTTAACTAAATCGTATTCATTAAATTTAGCCTTGTACTTGTAATGTTACAAAGTCAATATATGTTTTACATTATTTATATTATTCTTATAAGAGAGGGTGGGGCATGATGTGTTGCAAAACATATCTGTTTTCGCACTCGTTTTAAGAATAATTCATGTTAACTTATAACATTTATTTGTTGGAATTAGCATGTACATATTTCCATATATTCAGGTACCTGTGCATGGAAGGAGCGACAACGAGGTTAAATCATGAAGAAACAAGCGTACAGGAGAATGCACGAGGGTCAAAGAATAAAATTAGAAAATACAAATTGATTGGAAATGGAGATATTAGAAGATGATATGATAGAGGGTTAAAATATGAAGACGTGGGAAAAAACAAGGAAGAAACGGAGCTAAAACGAAGATTATATGAGCCAAGCAAATAAATAAAAAAAAAAGAAAAAAAAATCAGGCCTTACATCCTCCGTGTGGTTCAGAGGGTTGGCTTGGATGCTGCATGCGGCTCAGCACGCTCAATATGGCTACCTGACTACTTTGTCTTTTTCTGACCCCTTGGAGAACAAAGAGAAGTGATACGTGCGGCTCAGAGGGACCGTATGTCAGAAAAAAAGTCTTATAAACCCTATATAAACGATTTTTATCAACCCTAATCTTAATCTTTCGACCCCTGACGACTTTGAAGATGTATTGGAGCTGCTAGGGTGAATTTTAAGGATTGGGAAACAACTGGTAAAAGTATTCACAAGGAACTCAAGTTAATCGAGTATCGTAAATATTTAGTTCATTCGGTTTTCTTTACTTTATGTTTTGAGATATGTTGAACCTGTTTTACACTATGATATTGACTTGTTTTTTGTTCTTAATGATTATCAATCGTTAAGCTTGTGACTACTCGGGTTGTTGATGAATACTTGTTGATTATTTGGTTATTATTCGGTTTTCTATATTTTTGATGGCTAATGCTTTAGTAAAGATCTATTGACATTGAGTTTGATGCATGCGAGTATTTAAATATGATTTATACTTAAATATTTGTTTCTTATGCTTCTTTGTGGATGTCTTTCATGTATAGGTGCATAATAGGTAACTTAGTTGGTGTTTGTAGCTAGTTTTTGGTTTATGTTAACGTATTCCATAAAACATTGTTTGAGAAGTTTGACGACTTATTTGTTCAGCCTACTCTTGAGACCGGGAGGTAATAGGTTGTTGGGATAGTCTTTGGTGTTAGCTTCTAGATAGGAGGAGACCATGCGGAGATTCCCCTAAGTTGCCTAATATTCTTTGTTATCCTAAGTCAAGTTTAGTTGTTTCTAGTTTACTCCTTTATACTTTAGGGTGCATTGAGCATCGTGAGACCAAGAGGAGACCTAAGATTTTAGAGTACTTAGCATCCCATAGGTTGGTGAGATGGGGAGGAGATCCGAACCTAAAACCATTGGTGTTTAAACGTACCTTTAGGATTACCTATGTCGTGTTAGTTGAGACCTGGAGGAGATCTCGCATCACTTAGTGCTTTCCTAGTTGGCCGTATCTTTGATAATGGTTACAATCATAGTTTTCGTTGCCGAATGAGAGCTGATAGTTACAAGTAGGATTCTCAAACCTGAGTAGTGCTTCCCTGTCCTTGGTATTTACCTAGTATTTTAATTGACTGTCTGGTCATTGAAGTTTTAAGTATAGTTTAACTAATAGTTATTAATAAAAAAACACAAAAATCAATCAATTAATTCAATTTAGTTTATTTGAGACAGAGTCTCATTTAGTAGTTGCTAATGTCTCGTGGGTCGGATATCCAGACTTCATTAAGCTTTACTACAGTCGATAGGTACACTTCCCTGTCTAGTGGTCTAGCATTAGGAGAGTATAGATTTAAAAATTTAAAACTAGAGTGTCTATGCTAGCTTTAGGATATGTTTGGTCTAGCATTAGGAGAGCATAGATTTAAAAATTTAAAAATGGTGGTGTCGGTGGTGGTGGGCGGTGGTTGTGGCCGTGGTGGTGGTTGTGGGGGTGGCGGTGGCGGTGGTCAAGCAGCGGTAGCATTGGTAGTGAGGGCGATGGTAGGGCGGCGACGACGGTGGTGGCAGTGTGAGGGTGGCGGTGACAGCGGCGGTGGTGACGAAGGTGGTGGCAACGACGACGGTGGTGGTTAGGTGGTGGTGGCAATAATAGTGGTGGTTGTCATTGTTAGGTGGTGGTGTTGAGAAAGTATGGTGAAGTAGGAATGGAATGAAAAAAAAAAGAAGGGGGGTGGGAAGGAATGGTTTTGATGGAATGGGATTCCATGTGTAATGGATGATTCCATTCCATTGAGCAACCAGACACCACTTTTTCCATTCCACGTAATGAATCATTCCATTCCCACTGTCATTCATGCATACCAAACGCAACCTTAATTTTAATAAGACCGCATTTTGCACATCAAGTTTTTGGCACTATTACTGGGGACACTTAGGAGATAGCATAACTAACTTTGAGTTATATACATAATTGTTTAGTTGGTCTTTTTGTGTGTTTTTTGTGATGTGTTTTGTGAGTCTTGTTTGAGTCTTTATTTTCTTTGTTTGTTTATTTTCGAGTCTTTTATTCGTATTTTAAATAATGTGTGAGATCTGTGGAGGACCTCATTTTACTATACGTTGCCCAAATGCATCAGGGTACCCTAGAGCTTATGATGCTAACCCGTATTTGCAGCCGCATTCATATGAGTCATAGGAAGAGATACTTGAATTACTAAGAGTTGCAAAAGAAGAGAGAGACAAGGAGATTCAAGAAATTATAGATCACATCAATTCGCTCTCAAAGCCAAAGGATCGTGAACTCTATGATTGGGATGGAAATCTTATTGGAATCCAAACCGCTGTAGGTGAGAAAATTTAAAAATTTTAGAATCGGAGAATATTATGGACAATGAAGCTTTACATCCAAGTAAGTGTTCTGACCTTAAGTTTGATAGTAATGATTTTTATGAATCAAATATACACTTGGTTTGCAAGGATGATGCTTTGCAGGAATCACAAATTGAGCCGGAGACCATAATGGACATCTTAGTGCCACCTTCTGTTCAACAGGATGCTACATCCAATTAAGTCAATGTTTCATGGGGTTCTAATTGGATTCAACAAATATGGATTGATGGAGTAATGATTTAATAGAAGAAGTAGGTGAGCGGGATTTTGCTAAGTATTTTCTACAATTGAATTAGGAAGAGGATGTCATAGAGGTAGAGATGGAGATGAAGATTGATGAAGAATTAATAGATGAACTGTCGTGGGAAGATGAATTTGGTGAAGATGTGGTGAATTTGCCAAGTCTAGAAAGGAAAGTTGACTTTTACCCAGTTGGTAAGCTTGAAAAGTCAGAGTCTTTGCTTGTAGAAGAACTAACTATGGAGATCAAATAGTCAACACACATCGAAGAAAAAGAATTGATGGTAGAGGAAGAACTCCATGACAAGGTTGAAGGAGTAGTAGACAATGAATTTCCACAATCAATAATACTCCTGGAAAAATAAGGGAAAAGCTGAAAGTTCAAAGTCTTTCATTAGTACAAGGATGGTATAATAATAAGAAGAAGGAACCGATAAAGTTTACACGACACCATTCTTATTACATGATTCAAATAAGGTTCGGTCCAGGTAAGTACAAATGTTGGTGGCCCGACCCGCTCAAATTTAACAAAATGTTTTTCAATTTAACCGCCAAATTTTTACTGAATAATAAAGAAATGGTGGAACTGAACGGGTTGGATAGGGTCTAGATATAAGAAAATCCCACTAATTGAGATTTCAGGTGTGAGTCCAACTGAAGACTGTTCTGTAAACTTAGTGTTTACCGGGAGGCAACCCGGTAGTATGTTTTTGTTTCTAGCTTCTTGTGCTTGTCGTTTCTTTGTTTGCTTTCAGGTTGCTCTAAGGGTGTTATTGGATTATTGATGATACACGGTTTGATTCAAGTACGGGGATACCGTTGCCGCTTACTTATGGATTGCTACTTTCGTTTGAGAGAGACGATACTATTGAACGCTCGAATTGGGGGGCACAGAACACGACTCACGAGGCAATATTTTCATATTTACCAAGGGAGTCTATTCCACTTAAATGTTTGCTTTATTTTTGTCTTCTTCTATTCCTACATCGGGGACAATGCAGATTTTAAGTGTGGGGATTGGATTTGATGCTTTCTTATGTTGTAAAAAAACCAGAAAAAAAAGAAAAAATGTCCTTTTAATTGTTCTTCTGCATTGAACAGGAGATTATATTAAATTACCGATGAATTTTGACAACACTCTTGAAAGTTTTTAAGAAATTTTAAAGGAAAAGGAGTTTTAGAATCAGCACGTGTAATAATTGATGTGTTAGTAGGCTCTGCCCCTTAAGAATGAAATGACATTATTCTTGTAGACTTAATTGAACTTAAATTGCTTGATTTTTAGTGGGATACGTGTTAGACTTTAGAAAATGGGATGAAGGGTTGAGCTATACTCAAGGCTTATGTTTAGTTTGATCATAAAAAAATTAAAATTTTATAGAAATCTGAATAGACTATTTGTACGATGCTTGGATAGGGTTAACATTAGAGTATCCCTAAGTAGCTTGTGATATAAACATAAATTTCATACTTCTAGTTTTAGTGGTTAACACTTCATAGGCGTATGATTTTATAACCTTAATTCCTGAATTGATGGGATGCTTCTGGGTTCGGAGACCATGTGCCTTTATGCGGTATATCATCTGGGTATTCATATCTCCTAAGTGGATTTATGAATATTAAAAGAGCTCAAAGAGCAACCCTGCAGTTTTTCTGCCACACATAAGTCAGTAAACTTGATCATCTCGTATTTCGAAGTATACACTACTGACTTGATCATCCACGTTGTTAGCCATATGGGATCCCCTTTCTAGCATCCTCTTACTGTAAGGCCCCGAACCTCGAGAACCCACAGTTGGTATTCATCCGAAACACTTAAGAAAATAATTAAACTTGAAAACGGTTTCTTCCATTAAAACAAACATCTCAGAGTATAATTCAGCGGAAAACATAAATAATAAAATAAGTTCCCAAAACCTGGGAATTTTGCCTAAAATCAACATATTTATCTTTAAATAAAAACTTTTAATAATAAATGTTTAATAGTAAAACTTCGGTTCCCGTATGCCCTTCACCGTCCAAGTAGCTTCGTGCATGTCCAAGCGATAAGGCATCCTCTTCCTAACCTGAAACTCACACTAACACGCACACAAAGTCAGCTTGATCTGAGTGAGTTCAAGTTTTAAGTAAATAACATCTGTAGTAATAGTTAAGATAGTCAAACCAAAAGTTTTAAAAAGTAAAAGGGGTACATCTATCAAATCCTCATTACCGAGAACTAAACATCCTCATACATACATATACAAAATGTATATCTAAACATCCTTTCAATTACATCTCTATGTATATCACAGTATATATATATAACATCCACGTATAACATCAGGGTCGAGCAAACGTACAACCCAAAAACGTAACATCAGTGCATGCAAGCACAAAGTAGGCATACACAACATCAGTAGTCGAAACGACTACAACATCGCCAGATATAGGCCAAGCAATAATGTATATACATATATATATATTTAACATCCAAGGCCTACCATATGCTAGCAAGCCTATATAAATCGTTTAAAACATTTAATCCAGTAGGAAAACACTTAGGTGTGCATGCTAGCCCAAAAGTTAAAAGAGTTAAAAAGGGCCATCATGAACTCATCTGAAATCAATCGAACACCTGCAACGAGCTAGGAAATTCCTAAGTGCACGATCACAAGCAAGGGCTTGTAAATTATACATAACACGTTACTAGACTAGACCGTAAGAACACTCTTGCCTATTGGGCCGATCAAACCCAACACTTGGCCCAAGGCCCAACAACATGGCCCAAGGCCCAACACTTGGCCCAAGGCCCAACAACTTGGCCCAAGGCCCAAAGATAGTCAAATCAGGTCGAATGCGCATGCAATAAACCTTAAAACCATTTATTAACGAATCAGCCCCGAATGGACCAAATTCCATTTTAAATATTTTCATTCATCAAGATTATGGCACCCGAGTTGATAGGGTTGACGATTCCTTTTTACAACTCTTACTTTAGCGTTTGAACGAAAATTCGCGCACCGCCGACTCGATTGACGAAGCACTAACCCCAACAGCCCCGAGCATCAAAAAAATAATTTTCCACAGCCCTTAAACCCCCTAGGGCTGTACAAACTGATTCGGTCGGTCACCCGATCAATTAACGCATCAAACTCAACAATTTGCAATTCTACACCCGATAAACCCAAGTTTTCGAACTAAAATCGATTGACCGACCTAAACACCTCCATTGGCCATGAAATTATAATATGATATACATGTCATACCTAGTGGGATGTTGATGCAAAAACCTCACTTGAAACAGCCCCGGAAAAGCTCAATTGGTCAGCTACCCGGTTAGCCTACAACACGACGTTTTTAGATCAATACGCGCAATATAAGGATCAATTAACGTGTAAAAGACTTGGGGAATCGTAGGACATACCTTGAATTGAAGTTCTAAGGCTTAGAATTGGCTGCAAAAAAAGAAAATTGTGGTCTTGGGTCTCCTTCTACTTACCGATCGCAGCTATGGGGGGGGGGGGGGGGGGCTAGGGTTAGTTTATGTTATAACATAATATTTTACACTCTAGTCCATCCAGATTGGAGTGTAAGGCAAAATGGAAGGAAAAGTTAGGTTCTTTAACGTACCGGGATGACGTAAAGGCTTCCGAGAAACGTCGGTTAAATCCCGAGAGTTATACATACTCTACAATCCTTAATTCTTGAAACCGGAATTAACGGGCATTACAAGTCCACCCCCCTTACAATGGGATTCATCCCCGAATCCCGATGCGACAGGAACAACTGCGGATAATGCTTCATCATCTCGACTTCGGACTCCCAAGTGGCCTTGGAACCCCTACGGTGTTTCCACTACACC
Source organism: Bidens hawaiensis (assembly GCF_021521415.1). Lineage (NCBI taxonomy): Eukaryota > Viridiplantae > Streptophyta > Magnoliopsida > Asterales > Asteraceae > Bidens > Bidens hawaiensis. The sequence continues at coordinate 153,205 of NW_027493273.1, read as the reverse complement.
TTCACCTGACTAACCACCCTATTCCTCAAACGCCTCTCCTGACGGTCAAGAATAGCAATTGGTTGTTCAACGTAGTTCAGCTTACTATCGAGTTCAATATCATCGAGAGGCACATGGGCCTCTTCATCTGCTAGGCATTTCCTCAGATGGGACATGTGAAAAGTAGGATGAATCCCTGCGAGCTCCTCGGGCAATTCCAGCCTATATGCTACCTCACCGACTCGGGCCAATATACGGAACGGGCCAATAAACCTCGGACTGAGCTTCTCCCGCTTACGAAAACGAATAATGCCCTTCCAGGGAGAAACTTTTAACATAACCCGATCCCTAGCCTCAAACACAATAGGCCTTCGCCTTTTATCTGCATAAGACTTCTGACGATCCTGCACGGCCTTCATAAATGCTTTAATCTTGTCGAGCTTCTCAGTCGTAGCCTCGACCACCTCTAAACTACCCAACTGCTTTTGACCAATGGAACCCCAACAGACTGGAGTCCTACACCTCCTACCATATAACATATCAAACGGTGGCATCCCAATCGTGGCGTGGTAACTGTTATTATATGAAAACTCCACCAACGGTAAGTGACGGTCCCAACTACCACCAAAGTCGATAACACAAGCCCGCAACATATCCTCGAGGGTCTGAATGGTCCTCTCGGACTACCCATCCGTCTACGGGTGATAAGCAGTACTGATGAGGAGTTTGGTGCCCATCTCCTCGTGAAACCTTTTCCAAAACCTGGAGGTGAAACGCGTATCCCTATCCGAAACAATAGATACCGGCACCCCGTGCCTAGAGATGATCTCACGAATAAACACATCGGCCAGCTGCTCAGAACTAAAAGTCTCTCGAATCGGCAAGAAATGGGCGCTCTTGGTCAATCTATCCACGATTACCCAAATGGTTTCATAGTTACCCTTAGGAGTACGAGGTAGTTTAGTCACGAAATCCATAGTAAGATGCTCCCATTTCTACTCAGGTATTTCCAACGGCTGAAGTTTCCCAAATGGCTTCTGATGCTCGGCCTTAACTTGTAAACACGTCAAACACTTACTTACGTACTGAGCCACCTCAAGTGTCATCGCAGGCCACCAATAATTTTTCTTCAAGTCTTGGTACATCTTGGTCGCACCCGGGTGAATAGAATAGCGCGTCTTGTGTGCCTCATCCAAAATTTTATCTCTGAATCCCCAATACCTCGGTACCCATAAACGACCATCCTTATACTTCACCCCGTCACCGCCGTCTTCCAACAATTTCTCCCCAAACACGTTTTGACATAATCCATTCCACCTGCAACGCTTCATTCTGAACGTTGGCTAATTGCTCAAAATATCGGGTTTGAGAATAAGCTGGTAGGATTTCACACGAATCGGCTTCGGTCTCTCCTTCCGGCTCAACGCGTCGGCCACCACGTTAGCCTTACCGGGGTGGTACATAATATCCAAATCATAATCCTTAATCAACTCCAACCATCGTCGTTGGCGCATATTCAGTTCCTTTTGTTCAAAGAAGTATTTTAAACTCTTATGATCAGTATAAATAGCGCAAGGAACACCGTACAAATAATGTCTCCACAACTTAAGCCCAAACACCACCGCCGCCAGCTCCAAATCGTGGGTAGGGTAATTTGCCTCATGAGACTTCAACTGTCGTGAGGCATAAGCGATGACTCGACCTCGCTACATCAAAACACACCCAAGCCCCTGATAAGAGGCATCAGAATACACCACCAAATCGTCAGTGCCATCAGGTAAAGCTAAGATCGGGGCATGCGTCAATATGTTCTTCAACTCGAGAAAAGCCTCCTCTTGTTCCATACCCCAAACGAACTTAACACTTTTCTTAGTCAGCTTGGTTAGAGAAGAAGCAATTTTCGAAAAATCGGGAATAAAGTGGCGGTAATAACCCGCCAAACCAAGGAAACTACGAATTTCGGTTGGAGACTTAGGAGACTCCCAATCATTCACGGCTTCCACCTTTGCAGGGTCAACCAGAATACCACTCGGGTTAATAACATGGCCCAAGAATTGAACCTCACGTAACTAGAAGGAACACTAAGAAAATTTCGCATACAATTCGTTCTTTCGCAGATCCTCCAACACTTCCCTGAGATGACCGGCGTGATCGGATTCACTTTTAGAGTACACAAGAATGTCGTTGATGAACACAATAACCGAATGATCGAGCATCGGTCTACACACCCGGTTCATAAGGTCCATGAACGCGGCCGGTGCATTGGTCAAACTGAAAGACATCACCAGAAATTCGTAATGTCCATAACGAGTGCGGAAGGCAGTCTTAGGAATATCTTCCTCCCGAATCTTTAGCTGATGATACCCGGACCTAAGGTCGATCTTCGAGAACCAACTAGCTCCATGGAGCTGATCAAATAAATCGTCGATCCTTGGGAGAGGGTACCGATTTTTTACAGTGAGCTTATTCAACTCACGGTAGTCAATGCACATTCGCATGCTACCGTCCTTCTTCTTAACGAACAAGACCGGGGCACCCCAAGGCGAGATGCTCGGTCGAATAAAGCCCTTATTGAGCAAGTCTTCCAACTGAGCCATAAGCTCCTTCATTTCATTCGGCGCTAGGCGGTAGGGAGCTCGGGCAACGGGTTTGGCGCCAGGTACAAGGTCTATCTAGAAGTCGACCTCGCGATCTGGCGGCACATCTGACAAATCATCTGGAAATACATCCGGGAAATCCCGAACAATAGGAACATCACCGACGGTAGCCACCTCGGTATTTACGTTTATGGCATACGCCAGATACGCCCCGCACCCCCGCTGCATCAACTTTCCCACCTTAAGCATGGATATAATATGTGGCGTCGTAACATTCCGATCACCGAAGACCGTGTTTTGAGTCCCATCTGGGGCCCTTAGACAAATGAGTTTCTGACCACAAATGATCTACGCATCAACATTCGCGAGCCAATCCATTCCGAGCGCCACATCGAAACAGCCAAGCGGCATCAAATACAACCGCACCGGAAATCTATACCCAGACAACTCGATGGAACAACCTTGAATAGCCCTAGACACGTACACGGATTTTCCTACGGCGACCTCAACCTCAACACATCGACTACGCGCTCGGATGATTTATTCAACGAGGAACAGAAAGCGGTAGACACAAAACTTCTACTGGCGCCCTAATCAAATAAGACTGATGCCGGTAATTCATCAAGTAGAAGGGTATTTGGGATAACATCACGCTCCTACTTAGCTAAACAGTTGCACATACATTCTTGAAGGAGTGAGGAATTTAAGCGGTCAAGTACCAAGGAACCCAGAGTGACAGTATGCTACGCCTCAGCTAAACAATTACGCGCAAAGCGTTCGAGAGGATGGGAAACGAACATGAGAATTTAGGGAATAAGATAAACTTTAATGCTAACGACTCGAGAGTTAGCCAAATCCTATCCCTACAAAGACGGAACCCTAACATAGTCAGACACAAGTGGTATTTAAAACATGGAAGGTAAGGGTAAACTGCTAATAACGTTGATCAAGTGTTATTAGTCGTTTACTTCACCGGCCCGTTCTAAGCACCCCCTGCCCCTAACCACATTAGCATTTTATCTAACACTTTGCAATTAATCACATACTGGAAACTTTTAAATTTAAAGGAATGACTAATAATTTAAATTTACCTCTTGGCATGCAGCTATTCGCGGTGGGCATACTTGTCTCTTTTCTTACGGTTCAAGTCCAAGCATTCGGGGATGCTCGGATTCCTCGAACCATGGCTCTGATACCAACTTGTAAGGCCCCGAACCCCGGGAACCCCACAGTTGGTATTCATCTGAAACACATATGAAAATAATTAAACTTGAAAACGGTTTCTTCCATTAAAACAAACATCTCAGAGTATAATTCAGCGGAAAACATAAATAATAAAATAAGTTCCCAAAACCCGGGAATTTTGCCCAAAATCAACATAGTTATCTTTAAATAAAAACATTTAATAGTAAAACTTCGGTTCCCGTATGCCCTTCACCGTCCAAGTAGCTTCGTGCACGTCCAAGCGATAAGGCATCCTCTTCCTAACCTGAAACTCACACTAACATACACACAAAGTCAGCTTGAGCTGAGTGAGTTCAAGTTTTAAGTAAATAACATCTGTAGTAATAGTTAAGATAGTCAAACCAAAAGTTTTAAAAAGTAAAAGGGTTACATCCATCAAATCCTCATTACCGAGAACCAAACATCCTCATACATACATATACAAAATGTATATGTAAACATCCTTTCAATTACATCTCTATGTAAATCACAGTATACATATAACATCCACGTATAACATCAGGGTCGAGCAAACGTACAACCCAAACACGTAACATCAGTGCATGCAAACACAAAGTAGGCATACAGAACATCAGTAGTCGAAACGACTACAACATCGCCAGATATAGGCCAAGCAATAATGTATATACATATATATATATATATATATATATATATATATATATATATATATATATTTAACATCCCAAGGCCTACCATATGCTAGCAAGCCTATATAAATCGTTTAAAACATTTAATCCAGTAGGAAAACACTTAGGTGTGCATGCTAGCCCAAAAGTTAAAAGAGTTAAAAAGGGGCATCATGAACTCACCTGAAATCAATCGAACACCTGCAACGAGCTAGGAAATTCCTAAGTGCACGATCACAAGCAAAGGCCTGTAAATTATAGACAACACGTTACTAAACTAGACCGTAAGAACACTCTTGCCTAATGGGCCCTTCAAACCCAACACTTGGCCTAAGGCCCAACACTTGGCCCAAGGCCCAACGCTTGGCCCACGGCCCAAAGATAGTCAAATCGGGTCGAATGCGCGTGCAATGAACCTTAAAACCATTTATTAACGAATCAGCCCCGAATGGACCAAATTCCATTTTAAATATTTTCATTCATCAAGATTATGGCACCCGAGTTGATATGGTTGACGGTTCCTTTTACAACTCTTACTTTAACGTTTGAACGAAAATTCGCACACCGCCGACTCGATTGACGAAGCACTAACCCCAACAGCCCCGAGCATCAAAAAAATAATTTTTCCACAGCCCTTAAACCCCACTAGGGCTGTACAAACTGATTCGGTCGGTCACCCGATCAATTAACACATCAAACTCAACAATTTGCAATTCTACACCCGATAAACCCCAGTTTTCGAACTAAAATCAATTGACCGACCTAAACACCTCCATTGGACATGAAATTGTAATATGATGTACATGTCATACCTAGTGGGATGTTGATGCAAAAACCTCACTCGAAACAGCCCCGGAAAAGCTCAATTGGGCAGCCACCCGGTTAGCTTACAACACGACGTTTTTCGATCAATACACGCAATATAAGGATCAATTAACGTGTAAAAGACTTGGGGAATCGTAGGACATACCTTGATTTGAAGTTCTAAGGCTTAGAATTGGCTGCAAGAAAAGAAAATCGTGGTCTTGGGTCTCCTTCTACCTGCTGATCGCAGCTATGGGGGGGGGGGTGCTATGGTTAGTTTATGTTATAACATAATATTTTACACTCTAGTCCCTCCAAATTGGAGTGTAAGGCAAAATGGAAGGAAAAGTTAGGTTCTTTAACGTACCGGGATGACGTAAAGGCTTCCGAGAAACTTCGGTTAAGTCCCGAGAGTTATGCATACTCTACAATCCTTAATTCTTGAAACCGGAATTAACGGGCGTTATACTTTCCATTAAGAAACAGACCATAAGGGACACGTCACATGCAAGCCCTACAGATGAATTCATGCATATTCACCTATGGAGATGGACTTTGGGGTGTTACTTGATAATGAGGGTATGCCATGTAGTGGGGAACACTTACTAGTTAGTTACTTAATACATAGCTTAATCATAACTAATGGCTTACAGGTAGCCCTTGATGCTTAAGCTTAGGTGGATAAACATTATCCTTGATCGTCTTTAGCTGTTCTTATAAATGGTATAACATGTTCTTATCAACTAGATATAAGGTTTAAGCCATGTTGGGGTGGCTCGGGTCTGGTAAAACTGTAGGAACGTGTTCATGTCGTGAACAAGACGTAGATTGATATCTATAATCAACGTGAAGGTGCGGAATCCCTAAACGTGATCGAAAACAACAAGGCTTCTCATTATCTTCTCTCTATTTCTCATATATATCAAGGTTTAAAACAAGATATGACAAATATCAGGACATACACATTATGGACCAAAGAGTTATGAAAACATATGTCAAAATCACTATTTATAGGCTGATTAAAGCATTTTTGGCGTATATGTTTTCATCCAGCGTATATGTTCAGCGGATATGTTTCTAGCGGATATCTTTTCAGCGGATATGTTATCCTCCAGAAAAACAGAAAACTGTTTTGGGCATAACTTCTTCGCTATAGCTCCGTTTTACGTGCCATTTTCGCCCACGTGCTTGTATTCAAATTCTCTATCACCACATATAATAATATCTTTATTTTTACTGCATCTAAAATGCTTAACATTTTAGCTCCTTTAAAGCTCTCTTCATTTGACAAAGACGAAAGTAATAGACGTATGCACTAACAGACTCCCCCTCGGATATTGCCGAGTCTTTCCATTCAAATTAAGTGCTTCAACATTTTAGCTCTGGGTATCGCTTGTCTTCTCAACTCATATCTTCAATAATTCTCCCCTTCAATTCTTGATCATCTAATAGACTCCACCTCAAGCTTCATGTCTTGATGGGACCTGTTACTCATGATAATTATAAGTTGAAAATCTTAGTTAACAATGTAAGCATACTCAAAAACTTGTAAAGATTTTTCAATCGTTTGACAATTTACCACCACAGACATCAACAAAAAGTTGCTTATCAAGTCCAACTTAATGATCTTGCAAAACACTGACATTCAAGTATGTTTCCAATTGATTTTCTAAAAAAATCGTATTCCAACATCAACAGTCGAAAATAAAACGGAAAAATAAAATCTTTTTGGTTTTAATGAAAAACAATAAAGACAGTAAACAAATGAACTTCAAAGCTATTTACTAACATGTAAACAATTACATATTTTTTTGAGTTTGAGCAGGGAATCATATTGACCAAATTGCCCTTCTATCACAGTTTTATTTTCAGCGTTTATTATGACTGGTGTTAAGTCAGTCATTGGTATTGTTGTCTACCTAAACCTTCCAAACAAATAATTCAGGAATTTCTGTGATATATTTAATTTGATTCAATTAAGCACGAATCTTATGTGGACCCCATCTATCTGACATAATTTGTATATCTTTATACAGTGAATTTTCACATGTATATATTTTTTTTCACTTGCTTAAAATTGATTAGCTGTGACTCATGCAAAAATAACAAAACAAAACAATTCAGAACGTTAAAATTTTCCCTTAAGATCGGTATTACTATACGCAGATAAGGTTCCATTTTAACAAAAATAAAAAGATAAACTAAGTTGAAGTTGTACAGGCCTTAACCCCCAGTTCGATACATGACTTTCACACGTTTGTGCTTATAGTATACGCGGAGGAGATCTAAGGCTTGTACGAAACACCAAGAAAATAAAGCAGAATACTCAAATCTTAACCCTCAGGTCGGATAATCTTATCGCACAGGAGAGGATCCAAGATTTGAATAAAAATAAAGAAAAAAATAAGCTAAATTTCTTTGCAAAATGAAAAAAAATAAATTGAATTTTCTTCAAAAATGAAAGCATGCACACACAACAATCTTTAAACTTTTTTTTTAAACCATATATTAACTAAGCTTCAAGATGTTTATCCACTAGATTCGACTGTATTTAGGTTTATATCACTTACTTTCCCTTACTTGTTTGTCTTAAAGGCCTACCAATGCACCAATACATTTAAGCACTCAGCCTTTTATGCCTACTTTTTACTGGATTTGGGACCAGATGATCAATGTACTATCATCTTCCCTTTTTTGCTTCAAAAACATATTTTTGATTTACTTTTTTTTTACTCTTTTAAATGTTTTGAATTTTCTCAAAATTTTTACTCCCCCTAAAATCAAAAACATTAACAAAAATAAACTTGACTGTTTGATGTGGTCTACAAATATATTTAGATCACTTTTAGTTAATCACAATGCAGCCTCATTAACAAGAATAAACAGCTAAGCAATCCAAAATGGACATGAAAAGCAAACCGTAATGAGCTCCATCTTCCCAGATTTCCTGTGTTTACGCGTCACTCTATTGATTTGGAAATGTTTAGCATAACCATGCTCCAATGATAGACATTATGACTTATGGGAGCCCCTGCACACACAGTTTAAGAAAACAAAGAAATCCAAGCCCGCTTGGTCTTGGACCTCATGACATTTTCAAAATTCTCAACACTTTCAGGAGTTTCAGACAAATTTGTTACAACAGAATGCTTGCTGTCTGAACACTTAGAATTAACATTTAAAACATTTGAATTTTCTGAAGTTTCGGATTTTACAGATATGACGGTGTTATCCGAACTTTCAGAACAAAACTCTTTTTTCTTGATGATCCAATGATATAACTTTGATTTGGATCTTTTCACATAAAATTTCAAACTTTCAAACCTTTTTGCATCACACTCTTTCAAATCAACAACCTCAACAATTTTAGGTTTGACGTTTAAATTCAAATTTGTTTTGACACTTGAGCTCGTATTCTAAGATTTTGAATTTTGAAATTTTTGGTTTTCTGATTTAAGAACATCTTGGTTGATATAAGATGTATCAACATCTAATTTTGGAATGTAAGCAAACTTAGAACTATTCTTATAATAAGGAGATTCCTCAGTTTGTTTACGTTTGACTTTTTGAACAAAGAAATCCTTATTGGATTGATTTTGATACTGGATTTCTTTATCGCTCTTTGATGTTGTACCATGTATAAATTCAACCTTATTAACAATTTTTTTGTGGTTACCATGATCGTGCTTATGACGATTAGGACACACAAAGAACACATGTCCCACTTCGTTACAGTTAAAGCATCTCCTCCAGTCAACAAACTTTCTAACTTGAGGTTCTTGAACACGAACACGCCCAGTTTTTTTATTTTCAGATTTTAGAGACTCAGGGGAAATTGGGGTTGGAACTTGCTTATACCCCAAACCATGACCATTATAACCATAGACAACTTCCCCGGATATTGCACCTGTACCAGTCGGTTTGGGGAGAATATTGTCCAGGACGAAAGATGCTGCTTTGAAACTGTTAAGCTTCAAATCAGCCTTTTCATTAACAGTTTGTTTTAACATCAAAATTGTTTTCTCATTTTGATCAATCTTTTCCCCCAATGCCTTTTCACATGTTTGAAGCTTAGCATAAGCTTCCTTAATACGTTTAAGCTCATTTAGTAAAGAGTCGTTGTGAGTTTTTAACATGTTATTCTCCACATCTTTTTCTAAACATTCTTTATGAAGTAACTCACATTTTTCACATGCTTTTACATTATGAATGTTTAACGACTTGTGATTAGATTCTGATTTGATTTTAACATGATGATGAGCAGAAGGTTCAGAGTGTACCTTGAATAACTTAACCTCTTTGACTTTTACAGTCGGGATGTCAGAACTTTCTGTTCTGACTTGCTTGATAATAGGTTCAGTTCCCTTAGCTCCAACAACAGCTTCCTCAGTTTCATCCTCAACTTTAAATTCCCTCAATTCCAACTTCAGAGGATCACAAGTAGACTGACACCATGATTCCAAAACCAATTCTTCATCAAATTCTGAATCACTATCATTATCGAACTTTGGAGTGTTCTCAAATTCTGGCAGTGATAGTTCTTCAGATTTGACAATCTTTTCAGCAAGTTGATCAATCATTTCAAACTTTTTAGACTGGTCACTTTGAACTTCAATCTTATCATCAACCTTCTCAGAATCTTTAATAACCACATGCATCATTAGCTTCTCGATGAATCGGGAGAGTGTGTATGTGTTGGGGTTTGATTGTATTGACAAAATGATTATATCCAAATCTTCAGGTGAATTTTTAATAAGTATATCAGCCAACCTATCAATGTATTCGAACTCTCGTCTCACAATCCCAATATGCTTCATTTCGCTCACAAGCTTGTAATATCATTCGATTAAACGATCAAACGATTCTCAGATTTGACAATCTTTTCAGCAAGTTGATCAATCATTTCAAACTTTTTAGACTGGTCACTTTGAACTTCAATCTTATTGTCAACCTTTTCAGAATCTTTAATAACCACATGCATCATTAGCTTCTCGATGAATCGGGAGAGTATGTATGTGTTGGGGTGTGATTGTATTGACAAAATGATTATACCCAAATCTTCAGGTGAATTTTTAATGAGTATATCAGCCAACCTATCAATGTATTCGAACTCTCGTCTCGCAATCCCGATATGCTTCATTTCGCTCACAAGCTTGCAATATCTTTCGATTAAACGACCAAATGATTCTCCAGTCATCATCTCAAAATCATCAAATTCTTTCTTCAAAACGTTTCTTCTGGATGTAACTTCAACGTTAAACAAACTCGAAAATTCCATTTTGAAAATTAATTCAACAAATTTCAGCAACTTTTTGGCTTGTTTAGGCTTGTTTATCAGCAAAACAACAAATTTCAGCAACTTTCTGACTCGTTTCAGCTCGTTTATCAGCAAAACAGCACGTTAAACAGCGCGTTTAAGCACGTTTTCAGCAATTTCAGCACATTTCAACTCGTATAACAGCAGTTCAGCACATAAAACAGCTTGTTTCTGCAAAATTTCAGCAGTTTCAGCAACCTGTAGCACGTATAACAGCAGTTTCAGCACGAAAACAGTCCGTTTCAGCACAGTTCAGCACGTTACATCTCGTTTTAAATGCGATTCAGCAACTTTTAACGCAAAAATCAGTAAATTCAGCACGAAATCAGCGCGTTTCAGCCCGTTTTGACTGTTTCAGCACCGAAATCAGTAATTTCAGTGCGTTTTGTTTTGTTTCAGCACTTAATTAGTTCGTTTTGGCCCGTTATGCAGCAAATTCAGCACCGTAATCGTTTTTAATCAGTTCGTTTACCAATGAATTAAACTCAATGAATGAATTGGTTAAAGCTCGCCGGAAAAAGTTGTTAAAGACCGCCGGAAAATTCTGTTGTCACCGGAACTTCACCGGAAAAATCAGTTAATATGCCGGAAAAGCAGTTATTTGGCCGGAAACTCACCGGAATCGTCAAAACCTTCACCGGACATCAATTTGAACACAAATTCAATCCCAAAGACACTCGTAGATGAATCTTAAACTGTTCTAACCGTAAAACGTCAACCGTTTATCATCCTAATCAAGTGAAAATCAAACCGAGTAATACGAACACACGGAATCAAAAGCGAACGTGTTATAAGCAACGTTTAAGCACGAGATTTAGTGATTAGATGTAGAATCGAGCACCGAAAGGCTCTGAGCTTTTGGATATGATTTGGATTTATCGAATCCGAAACAAACTTTTTTACGAGTTGAGAAATAGATCGATTCTTGACGTGAAATGAGTGTATCTTGTTATTTTCTTCCGATATCAAGCACCAAAGCTTTGATACCACTTGTAGGAACGTGTTCGTGTCATGAACAAGACGTAGATCGATGTCTATAATCAACGTAAAGGTGCGGAATCCCTAAACATGATCAAAAACAACAAGGCTTCTCATTATCTTCTCTCTATTTCTCATATATATCAAGGTTTACAACAAGATATGACAAATATCAGTACATATACGTTCTGGACCAAAGAGTTATGAAAACATATGTTAAAATCACTATTTATCGGCTGATAAAAGCATTTCTGGCGCATATGTTTTCATCCGGCGCATATGTTCAGCGGATATGTTTCCAGCGGATATCTTTTCAGCGGATATGCTATCCTCTAGAAAAAACAGAAAACTGTTTTGGGCATAACTTCTTCGTTATAGCTCCGTTTTACGTGCCGTTTTCGCCCACGTGCTCGTATTTAAATTCTCTATCACCCCATATAATAATATCTTTATTTTTACTCCATCTAAAATTCTTAACATTTTAGCTCCTTTAAAGCTCCGCTCACCTTCATTTGACAAAGACGAAAGCAATAGACGTATGCACTAACAAAAACTGTATGAAATTGTTCTTAATTGTGGGTCCCACTAGATCATATAAAATAATAAACATGTCGTATCTTACTTTTCTCGGTAAGTATTAAAGGGCATGAGTTTAGGTGGCCAACAATACTGGCAATCAAACAGATTTATCCTAATAGGCAAATTCTGAAAGGTGGACAACTATGTAGTTGTCAGGGTTTAAAGTGGATAAATATATCGGCAGTCGTGATTAATGTGTTTGATAAATTTAAATAATGAAAATAAAAGTTCAAGAGTTGTGGGCTTATATTGTTTATCTCAGTTAGATCCTGTGCAACAAACTTTTTCAGAGACGATGGTAGTGCATGATTTGTTGTCCGCAGCTATTCGAATAGGCTAGGGGTAGTTTAGTCATTATACTTAATGCAAAATGGCTCATTCCCTAAGCATGTTTAGCGAATGAGGTCCATTCTTTAAAGCCTAAGCTCATTCGTTAGAGTAAGCTCATTCGGTAAGGGTGTTTAGCAAATGGGAGGACATTCGCTATGGAAGCCTCATTTGTTAGTGATGTTAACTAATAAGAGGCCTCATTCGTTACTACAGTGTAACAAATGAGAGCTGCCTATATATAGGCCTTCCATTGTGAATATGCATAGAGATTTGTGCCATATTTATTTCCCATGTAATGTTATACTGCCAGGTTCTCTCGAGGCTAATGTATTCATCATCATCATTAACGTATCAATGAGGTATTAGTTTAATGAATTCATCTTGTATCATATATTGAATTGACGTATCGATTTGCGACTAGATTCTCGGGCTATATAACGTATTGTTAACTGGTATTAGAGCCGGCGGTTGCTCGTGATACGTAAGTCCACTGTTCTTAGTGTTCTTCTTGATTCCTGTTATTGTTTGTTCGAAATTTGAATGAATAAGTGGATGTTTATGGAAATTGATGATTGGATTGTGTTAATTGTGTGATTCCAAAGCTTCTGGTAGATTTCGGTGGATTAATATGGTGATTTTAATGAAAATTGATGATTTCCGCCATTGTTGATGCTTAGATATACAGATTCCGGCGAAGAAACCATTTTTCGGCCACCGTAATAATATTTTCAAGCGGAAAACGACTTTCCAGTGCTACAGTAACATCGCATTCGTTATGGGGTTTTAAAGAACGAGTTCATTCACTAAGGGTTTAATGAATGCGGATTTCTTAACGATTGAGACCTCATTCGTTTACTGCTCAAACGAATAAGGGGGTTTGACGTATGTGGACATTCGTTAATGGGTTTAACGAATGTGTCTTAAAGTATGGAGTTCATTCGTTGAAGAGTTTAATGAATGAGGATTGGATCATTCGCTATCATTCGCTCTATCCTTAACGTATGAGTTTCATATGTTCATATGCAACGAATGTGGACATAAGGTTAACGTATGAAGATACTGTATTAGCGAATGAGAATATATGGTGAACGAATGAAGACCAATAATGTATGAGGATAATAAAAAGAAAAAGAGTATTTTCAGAAAATTTTCTTAAACGAATTTTTTCTGGGATATTCCGGATATGTGGAACACTCTTCTTGAAAATTTTGGTGACATATTTTCCGGCAGACATTTCATGCATAACGACTGGCCGAGGGGGAGTACCCGATTAAGTTAAAAATGAGTTTATTGAAGATTTTTTAAGATTGGTTCAAAAGCTTGCCGAATTTGTCTAGAGAAGGGGGAGATGAAAATTTCTAGGATTTTATTGATTGGTATCGTCCTACGTTTGCAAGGGTTTTTTGAAAAATTACTACAATTCGGGAAGTAATATACGATTTTAAAGCTACGTTTGACTGAGTTCAAGACTGCAATTGTCCTTCGATTGTTGATTAATTCGTTTGAAAGTGGAACCTGACTATGTGGGATACAAGTGTCTGCCCGTTTACTTCTTTTTGAAGGATTTGATCCAGACAATGTTGGCTACGAGTACTCGACGGATTACTTCTGTTGAAGGTGAAAATTCTCGAATGGGTTGATCTTGTTGAAGAATGCAATACGAGTCTTGTCATCAGGTTGAAGAATCAGATCGCTCATGATTGATTAATAGAGGTTGTGTAAGTCCCGTGAATGGATCTTTCAATATAATATCAAGTAACTCAATGATTAGTCGGAAACTAATCACCAAGCCAATTCCATAAAGCCAACACAATCACAAACAAACACGAAGAATAAGCTTCAAAATACACGTATATTGATACGTCGGGTGCTTAACCCCTTAATCAACTTACACGGGTGAAAGATAAACTTGAACGAACAACAACCCTACAATAGTAAACACATATCCTATATATAGTCTACCAATTAGGCCCAAAACAGACTAAAGCCCACCGAGATCAAATGGTCTCGGTTTACATACAAAATCCCAACTAAGACAACTACTACAAAGTGATGTGTGTCTAATAACCCTATAATAATGACCCTCACAACTAAGCTTTAATATTAAAACGAAAATCCTAAAACCACACACAACCGGCAAGTGTGCCGATCGCAAGTAGTATAGACCTAGGAAGTCCGAGTATCGAACACGTGGACACGTAAGACGCTAACGATTACTAACCCTAGACAAGACCTACCTTAGAGTAATATTTAATTGATTTTTGATTTTTACTTACTTAACTGGACTAACTAACAAAACTTACCAAAAATAGAAAACTTAACGAGGAACTAACTGTGTTAACTTAAGATGGAGAAAAACGTCTACCTATGTCAGAATCAAATTGTAGGCCTAACAAGCTAATGGATTGAATGACTTCAAGACACCGGTTCCTAAAGATGACACGACTATGGATCGCTCGGGCTCACTGGATTACCTCTCGGTCTCACGCAACAAGCCTAAACTACTCAAAATCGCCTAAAACGACCAAACCGGGAAACAATTGCTAACGTGTTCTAATGCTAGATCACCTCTCGGTCTCACCAACACTCGACCATAATGGCAATGAATACTACACAACCAAGGATAGAGGAACAATTCAACTTAAACTAAAATAGATCAACTAGTCACTCAAAACACCTAAACCTGACTAGAAACGAACTCGCTCTCGCGCAATCCTTATTCTAGCATATAAAGGCAATGAGATGACCCTAACTTCCTATCACCTCTCGGTCTCAAAGAAGGTGTCTAACCGCTGTACTTTAATCAATTGATCATGCAACAAAACCCTACGGTTGTACCTACCGCAAACAAACCCTAAACACAAATTCTAGAATCAAACAATGCACCGATCAATCTATACAAAACTAATCAACCGACACACGGGGTTTATGCAATGAATCACCAAAATTTCCAGCCCTTAAACACAACCTATTTCATGTCTAAATAAAACTTTACAATAACAATTAAGGTCTATTAATCAAACAATCCATAAAACCTATCAAACACTAACAATAATCATCATTCTTAGGTAGAACTAACAAGATTAGCCGAGAATCATAATTGGACAGCCATGAACCTTTAATAAAACCATTAATAAACTCATCTTAAACATCAATTCAAACATCCAATGATCAACAATAATCAATAACAAATCAATCTTTCAAGTAATTACAAAACTAGTTAACAATTAAACAAGAAAATCAAAGTTAATGAACAATGAAAAGATGTAAGGATATAGGCTGTTCCGAGGCTGTTCGTGGCTGTAAAAACTGATTGTTAATGATCCCGAGGCTTGGTTCTTGAGTCTTCTTCCTTCCCTAGCCGTCACAAGCTTCAAACCCTAACCGAAACTTTTTTCCTTTTCTTTCCCCTGCTACCTGCTGCGATCGCCAGCTTGCTGCCCTCCTAAGGTTTTTTTTCTTTTTTATATTATGTTATAATATGAGTCTTGGGCTTTTTCATGTTGTAGACGAGCCAGGTTTTGAGTTTTACTTGAAAACGTATGCGTAAAAAGCTCGTAAACTGCTCCAAAAGTTCGGTTTTCTTCAATCTTTCACCCATAGCCTACAAAATAAAGATTAATATGTAAAAGCTATCTAAAACGAGTTAAAACACATAAAATTTAATACAAAAACTTAGATAAAAGGTGCGAAAAATACGAGTGTTTTACAACACATCACAAAGCATAAACCACAAATTACGGCCCAACATTCTCCCCTTTGGTTTGTTGCTTGATCTTAGCTAACTTCAAAATATCAACCGTAGTCTTTTAACATGTATCCATAGCTTTCCTTTGTTGAACTTGGTCAGATTAAACAGCTTCCCATCTGCCACTTGATGTATCATTTTCTGGAGTGGGACATGTTTCCCAGCCTGATTGATCAGCATCCATTCCTTGATACCTTCCATCCGGCATATATAACGTGGCTTCGAGAGAGACACTTGATTCCTGAAATATGGAAGCTGGCTAATAATCCAGCACAAGTCATGCTACTTGCCAATAGAAGTAGATACTCATGCCATTGGTTAAAGGAAATAAGAGGAGTTCTTAGGTTCAATCGACTCAGAAACGTCGAATACGATATGTTTTCGATAGAACAGATGGATTCTCGGTCAAAGTTTGATCGAGAACTCCTTGAGACGTCAGTTAACCAAGGAATTCTCTGGTTGACCAAGAGATTTTGGTCAATCTCCACCAAGAATACATAGACACGACCCATCATCTTCTCCATTTTATCAATCACCATTGATGACTAAACCTGCAACTTCATTCAAAAACTCAGAAAAAACAATCAGTAACTTCAATAAGAAACCAAAAAGAAAAACTAAACTCGTGGATCAATCGAGTCACTATTATCTCAAAACCATCATACCTAAGAATCAAAGATAGATATTTGTTAGACTTTCTTACCTTTATCAAGGATTTTTGCATACTAGCTTAGAAGAATACATGAAAAGATGGGTATAGAATGATTAGATAGCTTTAGATTTTGGAAGATCTTGGAAGATTTAGGAAGGTAAAGGTTCTTGAGTGTTTGTGAGTTTCAAGAGTGACTAATGATGTGCAATGAGTGCCTTTTAACCTTCCAAGACACATCAATCCGTACCGAAAACACATATGAACCAAGAGCACATATAGACCGAGAACAACATTCTTGGGCCGAGTACACTTAAATGAGGCCGAGAAACCAGACGGGCCGAGAACAGCTATTTGGGCCAAATGAACCAGGCCGAGAGCAAAAATTTTGGGCCGAGAACACACGTCAGTGGAGACCGTTGGGCCAAACAGAATGGCCCACTAATCAAACTAGCAGTTGTGAAATAAAAAATCCCGTTTCATGTTAAAAATGATTTCTTAAGACATTTGTCCCGTCACGAGTAAATATAAGGTAAAAAATAAAGATTAAAATAAAATTAAATTAGAACAAAAACTAAACTAAACAAAAATGATTTACCCATCTAGCCTTCAGCAGATATAACATATTTTGGGGATCAAATTTCAGCTGTTTTAAAACAAGCAACCTTTAAAGAAAAGATCTGAACATGAAATCATATTGATTAAGATACTTTGACAATGATTCATTTTCAGCGTTATTGTGACATAGTGAAAAGGTTGATAGCAGGTATTTATAAACTTAGCATGATTTTCATTGCGCCCGTGATACGATTAGATTCAATTAGGCATAAAGCTCACATGGACACCACTTATGGACTCATGATGCCTCTTATCTTTTCTCAAAGCTTATTTAGCTTTCCCCAGATCACCCCAATTTAACTCAAACCCCCTAGTGCTTTATCAAAAGAATTTTTCTATGCAAAAAAAAAAAAAAGAAATTTAAGCTTTAAGGTTGAACGTTGGACTTACATGCCATCCGGACTTACAAGCTTTACATTCAGGATGTTTAGGACTTATTTGTATGCCCCACCCCTATAGTTTCCTAGTGGCCATTTAAGCTTTCAAAATAAATATATTTAAATAATAAAATGTTTCAAAAAAATTTTTAACAAAATATTTTTTACGATCAAGACACTAACGGGCTTATGTATGACTAGGTAATAACTTTTCTGCCTATCATTCGGAGAGATATATCTAGGGACATGCAAGCATCTTTAAAATGATTTCCAAAGTAAGTTTAGCAGATTTAGTTTATATCACTTTAAACTTTTACTTATCGTGAAAAGCTACCATACACATCAATGACTAATCAAGAGCCTTTTTAGCCTAATAACTTCACACGTTAGGCATACAGAATCAATTTTTTCTATCATTTTTCAAAGGTTTGATCCATTTTCATTTGAGAATCTTTTAAGCTTCTAAAAAGCTTTAGCTGAATGATGATATCACTTCCGGGATGAAAACTTAAAAGACAATTTTAGATTCAATCACCCCAGTCACTTTTAGTTTCGAGTAAATGGCTATCCTATATGTCTACAAGTAAACAATAGGACCAAACATGTATTAATACATGTCCTTCAAACTTAAGCAACCAACCGACGTAATTTTTCAGTGAAAGAACCTAAAATCAAATAGTTAAACCAAAAAATTTATATAACCCTTTATATATATTAAGTCGCCCCAGTCACTTTCATTCCTTGGGTTAATGCCTATCCCGTGAGTCAAAAATTGATAACGGGACCAAACATAAAGATAAGTCTCTTGAACCTGAGTAACCGCCATAATTTTAAGCAACAGAACAAAACGATATATATATATATATTGATTACACACACTCACACACACACTCTTTTTTGTATTTTCCCTTTTTCTCCACCTAAATTTATACAGAAATTATGATAAGCAAAAGCAAAAATTTATGTACAAAATTTAAACCTCAAAAATACTCAGTCTTCAAAATGTAACATCTTAAGAAACCCTACAAGCACATTGAATCTGGCTGTTTCAACCGGTTTCGTAAATAGGTCCGCCACATTATTATCAGTTTGGACCCATTCAAGATGAATTAACTTTCGGTCGTAAAAGTCATGAATAAAATGGATTTTGATATTGATGTGCTTGGCTTTAGAATGTTGAACCGGGTTTTTAACAATGGCAATGGCAACATCATTATCACAAAAAATAGGAGTGTCAAGAAATTCCAAATCGTAATCCAGCAATTGATGTTGCATCCATATGACCTGTAAAGAGAAGACAAAAGCAGCAACATATTCAGCCTCAGCAGTGCTTGTGGACACCGTTTGTGGTTTCTTGCATTGCCACGAGATGAGTCGATCCCCCAAAAATTGACATCCAGTAGACGTAGATTTCATATCAATATCATCACCTCTATAATTCCTGTCAGTAAAAGCATACAAATCAAATGCCGAATTCTTGGGATACCAAAGCCCGAGCTTCGGTTGCCCTTTCAGATATCTAAAGATACGTGTAACAGTAATTAAATGAGAGAGTTTAGGATTACCTTGGAAACAAAAAAACATTGACAGACTGCGAACATGATGTCAGGGTGATTGGCGGTAAGATACATTAAGGACCCGATCATCGACGGATAGAACGCTTGATCTACTGGTTTCCCTTCAGGATCTGATGAAAGAAGAGGTCTTTCAGTCATAGGAGTCGCCACACTCTTGGAATCTTGAAACTCAAATGTGGCCAACATATTCTCGACGTATTTCCCTTGATGTAGCAGAATGCCTGTTGAGCTTTAACGAACTTGCAAACCCAGAAATGTTGTCATCTCCCCCAAAGAACTCATCTCAAACTTTTTCTTCATCACTTCCTCAAACTCAGAACATAGAGTAGTGCAGGTAGAGCCGAAGATGATGTCATTAACATAAATCTGAACTAGAATCAGATCTTCTCCAACAGTCTTAATAAACAGTGTCTGATCAATGGTTCCACGCTTATACCCGTGCTCCAAAAGATGAGCTGTCAGCGTCGCATACCATGCTCGAGGAGCCTGATGAAGACCGTAGAGAGCCTTGTCCAACTTATAGACATGCTACGGATGCTTTGAATCCACAAAACCCAGTGGCGGATCCACATAAATTTCTTCCTTCACTTCACCGTATAAGAATTATGTCTTGACATCCATATGGTAGACTGTAAATCCATGTATGATGCATATGCCAAGAAGATCTGAATGGCCTCAAGACGAGCCACAGGAGCGTACACCTCAGTATAGTCCAAACCCTCAACCTGACGAAAACCACGAACCACAAGCCTTGACTTGTTTCAAACAATGACCCCAGTATCATCCTTCTTGTTGCGAAAAACCCACCTCATATCAAGTGATTTCTTCCCAGTGGGTAACTCCAGTAACCTTCAAACCTTGAGTTTTTCAGACTGATTGAGTTCCTCATGCATGGCGTCAACCCAGCTTGGTTCTTGCAGAGCCATGTCAACTGCCTTAGGCTCAATTTGTGAGATGAAACAAGAATACAAGCAGTTGTTGATTGTTCCAGTCTGACTTATGGTTGATACGCCAGCTTCACGGGGACCAATAATACTGTCAATAGGATGATTTCGTTGAATTCTTAATGGGACAGAGTGATTAGGAACAGAACAGTTTGTTGGTAAATTTGTAGGATCTTCGAGGACTTCGGTGAGAGGGTTCCTCCATCCCGATGCTGCGGTACTGTGCGAGTACGAGGTACTGGAAACATATTCGTTTGGAATGGCATCTGGGAATAGAGTGCTACCAAATAGCTGACGAATGACATTCTCCCCCTCAATGGGTGAAACAACTGCTGTAGAAAGCTCTTATGGGGATACAGTCTCGGTGACAGTCTCTCCCAGATTCTCTGATGCTGGTTGAGTGATGTCCAGAGATTCAGATGGATCGACACTCAGCGTAGGAGACTCTGGAATATCAGCCGAAATATCTTCTTCATCATCAATAAAAATAGAAGTTCCTACCCCTGAGTTTTCTGTATCGACTGCTGGAAACACATTGAATGGCTTAAACAGTTTGTCTTAGTCAAACAACCAGTCGGCCCCACACGAGCATCAGTCTCATTCTCTTCTAGCCAGCGCACATCATATGATTCGACGATCTGTTTTGATGCCTTGTTGTAGACTCTGTAAGCAGTTCCACCAACATAACCAACAAAGTAACAATCGTTTGCCTTGGCTTCAAACTTTAGGATCGATTCAAGATTCAGTAAGGTACACGGACAACCAAATGCTCGAAAATGTGCAACTGAGTGACCATAAACAATCTCATAGGGAGTCTTCATCTGAGATTTGTTGATCAACACCTGATTTTGAACGTAACAGGTAGTGTTGACCGCTTCAGCTTAGAAGAATAATGGTAACTTTGAATCACATAACATCGTCCATGCGGCTTCAATCAAAGTACGGTTCCGTTTTTCAACAACGCCATTTTACTGGGAAGTACAAGCTGAACTATACTAACGAAGAATCCCCTTCATGGCACAAAAATGATTCAGCATAGAGTTCTTGAACTCCGTGCCATTTTCACAGCAAATTCCCTTGAGCTTCAAGTTCAATTGATTTTCCATGAGCACCACAAACTTCTTGATCAACTCTGTAGTCTCACTTTTATTAAACAAGAAGAACACCCACTTGAAGCGAGAGTAGTCGTCGGTGATGACCAGACAATGATTACTATGAGAAAGACTCAAAACATGAACCGGACCGAACAGGTCCATGTGAAGCAACTGAAAGACGCTGGAAATTGTATTAATCAGCTTCGGCTTGTGTGCTTTTCGATGATGCTTGCCTAATGCACAAGCCATATACTTCTCAATCGTCACAAAATCTCTAACTGGCAGGCCACGAATAATACTGTTTTTCGCAAGACGGTTCAAGGTTTTAACATTGGCATGACCAAGGCGACGATGCCAACGCATGGCATTATGTTCTGACACTTAAGAAAACAGACATGCAATTTCGTCAGGAATGTTCTTGTTCATGTTGATCAGGTAGGCATTATCTTTTCTCTAAGATCTGACCAGAACCCACTCTTCTGGTATGATGATACCAGGTTTTAGAATCAAACATTCCTTGTTAGTAAAGTGAGTAGAAAAACCCTTGTCACAAATCTGTGACACGCTAAGCAGACTGTGCTTCAACTCTGGAACATAGTTAACATTTTCGAATTTAAGAACCCAATTACTCACAGTACCCTTTTGAGTAATCTTCCCTTTCTCCCCTCCCGCAAAAGAAACATATCCACCGTTAAAGATTTGAATATCACTCAGCTGGTGTAACACCCGTTAATTTCCGGTTTAAAAGAATTAAAGCCTGTAAAGTATGTATAATTCTCGGGGTTTAACTGACTGTTCTCAGAAGCCCTCTCGCCATCCCGGTATGTTATAACATTTAAATTTTCAACCAAAATGTTAATTCTTTATAATTGGAGGGACTAGATGTGAAAAAATGTTTATAACATAAACAAACCTAACCCTAACCCATTCCAAAATCCCGATCGGCAGCTCTAGCCCCCCCCCTGCGATTTTTCATTTTTTTGGCCAAGTCGGGAGCATAAAACATCAATTAAAGGTTAGTACTATGATTGCCCAAGTCTTTTAGACCATAATTGGTCGTTATATCACGCATATTAATCGTTAAATTGCGTGTTGTAGGCTAACCGGGTGGCTGTCCAAACAAGCATTTCGGGGACTGTTTTAAGTGTGGTTTTTGCACCAAAATCCTCCTAGGTATGTCTAGTATAAGATACTTAAAAATCATTTTCATTGGTGTTCGTTAGATCGGTCAACTAGTTGTAGTTTGAAAGATTGTGTTCGGTTGACTAGAATTGTAGTTTGATGCGTTTAACGCGAGGGTTGAAGTGATTAACGATCAATTCAGCTCGGGGACACTTGGTTTGATGTACGGGCTGTTGAAAAATCATTTTTATAAGTTATGGGGCTGAATTGGTTGTCGGTTACACCAACGGGTCGGTACAACGCGCAATTGCGTTTATTGAATAGTTGGTGCGTAGTACTTGCGAGTTACCGATCCCTTCGACTCGTGAAGCGTCGTGTGGACTTGTTGGCTGTTATTTTATCATGTTGGGTCCACACGGGGCTGAGTTGGATGTTAATGGCCTAAACGACTCTTAAACGCGCGTATTGGTGTCACCTAGTGCTTCCGGGGGCAAATTGGGAATTCTTTATTCCCGGGAGTACCTAAGGATTGTTTTGGTAAATGTGAGGCCTCGGAGGCTGTTGTGATTTAGTTTGATGAGGTCAAGGCTTTAGGTGACCCGTACCCCATTAGAACGTCTCGTAGGATAAACGAGTCATCTTGATGTCATTAGTATTGATTGAATGTAAACCGGCAGGTGTTTGAGTCTTGGGACTACTTAGGGATCCTCTAGCTCATGGTGAATACGTGTCTTGTGTCAGGTGAGTTCATGATGCCCCTTTTAACTCTTTTAAGTTTTGGGCTAGCATGCACACCTAAACGATTTTGCTTGATGAAACATTTGAACTAGTTTATATAGGCTTGCTCGTATATGGTAGGCCTTGGGATGTTATAGTATGTATGTATATATTATTGTATAGCGAATATTTGGCAATGTTGTAGTCGTTATCGACTACGGATGTTACGTATGCCTACTTTGTGTTTGCATACGTTGATGAGATGTTACGTGTTTGGGTTGTACGTTTGCTCGACTCTGATGTTATTATTTGGATGTTATATATATATATATATATATATTTATATATAGGGATACACTTATAAGGATTTTTATTTATATGTATGTATATACATGTAGATATAAGGATGATTATGTATTGAAGATGATGGCCTAACTGATGTATCCTTTTTATAGTTTAAGACCTTTGGAATGACTATCATGATTATTATTATTATTGATGTTATCTAATAAAACTTGAACTCACTCAGCTCAAGCTGACTTTTAGTGCATGTTAGTGTGAGTTTCAGGTTAGGAGATGGATGCATTATCGCTTGGACGTGTACGAAGCTACTTGAACGATGGAGGGCATGCCTGGTCGGATGTTTCAACAAAAATAAACATTTTCTTTTAATATTTATTTAAATACATTTAAATTGGTTTTTGGGCATAATTCTCGGGTTTCGGGAACTTGTTTTATCAATTATGGTTTTTCCCTTAATTATAGTCCGAGATGTTTGATTTAACGAAATGAATTGTTTTCAAGTTTAAGTATTTTCTTAAGTTTTTTGTATGAATACCAACTGTAGGGTTCCCGGGGTTCGGGGCCTTACAGCTGGGATATGTGCCCCGTCATGTGCTTGGAATAGCAACTATCAACAAACCAAGGCCTGATAATATTCCTCCATAGCTATTCCTGCATGATGTGCGAGACTAGTTAATTTTGGGTACCCAGTCCATAGTAGTTCTGGGTAAGCCTAACTTGGTCAACCGTGTTACTGGTTTCCATGACATATCATCATGATTATCAAAAATCAAATTAGAAGATGTTGAGGACTTTGTTACCGGAGACTTGGGCAACCATTTGTATTTTGGTTTGAAAACTTTGTGATTTACCCAAGTGGTTGACTTGGTCTCCGGTTTGCGGATAGAAAACACGGTCAGCTTTGACCTTTTAAGCGTTTTCGGTTCTGAGTCCTACTTCGGTCTTAGAGCCAAAACCGTGTTTTCATGCCGCCTTTGAGTCACAATGGGCTTTGTCTGATGAGAGCTTGACCTGTTAGCCTCGTCTCTCCTCTAATTACCGTCAGAGGGCTTTGCCTTATAATTCCTCATTTTATCAAAGTGAACGTTTTTGTAGGCATTGTGGGGCATAGTCCTCTGATGGCGTTTGTAATATGGAACATACGAGAGACGAGAGCAATTTCTAGCAATGTAACCGAGAATGCCACAGTTGAAATAGGTTTGCCTTTTAACGTAAAAATCATTATGGTCGATTCCCGGTCTTGCTCTGTTGTGTGAGCTTGGTTTTCCATATTTGGACTTAGCATTTGAGCTTCCACATTTATGATTACAAAAACCCTTTTCTCTCACAAAATTAGGCGACAAATATTTATTATAACTTTTAAGCTCATCAGATTTATTAAGAGACAGATCACTGCCTTTTGAATTTTTAGAAAAATTAGCAAAACAATTGTCTTTGCTCTAAAAAACAGAGCCCACACACACATTAGTAACATCATTGTTTAAAACAGAGAAGACAGACATATTAAAAGAAGCAGTAGAATCAATGGGTGAGTCATCATCCTCATCGGTCCAATCCTCAACTATTACTTCATCTGCACATGAAGTAAACACATTAGAATCGTTCACCCCGGAAGTTGATTTAAATGTCGTGTCTGAACCAACTGTACCCTTGTCAGTTGCAAGTGTCTTACCATACGGCAAACACTTTTCCTTTTCTTCATCTTCCTTGGTAAGAGGAAGACTAGTATAATTATTATTATATGGAGGGGAGACCATGTTATATCCAATACTCACACCCTTATTTTCTTTCCATTTCAATTGGTTTTCTATCATCGACTCAACAACAGCACTAAAGACATCAAACTTTTTAAAGTTAAATTCAGCATTTTCGAATTTATTTGTTAGTTTTGTTATTTCCAACTTCGATGCCTCTAACTCAGCGGTTAGTTCAGCAATTTTATTTCTAGCATCTAGATGGTGACAGTACTTTGTGCTAAAATCTGATTACAGTTTAGAAAAATCTTGTTGCTGTGCTTCTATTTTGTCTTTTAAAGCTTTTTCAAGTTTCTTAAGTGTGGAAATTTCATATTTAACACCCTCCATTTTCCTAATTAGGTTGCTATTATGAATTTAATACTGACCTACATTATCAATGAATGATTGAGAACATAATACAGGACTTACCTCAGAAGATTTGGTGGAGGTGAAGACCATGAAAGCATGCTGAAGATCCCTATCCTTCTCCTCAGCTTCGTTCTCCTCTTCTTCAACATCTAGCTCAGTAAAATTTGCAACTTGATCACTTACGTTCAGTGCTGCCATCTGATCCTCCCATGAGAAGTTTTGAACCAATAAACCACGCTCACCCGCACTCGAACTAGCCACATTCTCTCCTCTACCACCATTCGCTGGAACCATAGCCCTCTCTCTATTCCCTTCCTTTGCCGGATTGGTACACTCACGAGCAAAATGGCCCAGCTCATGACAGTTATAGCACCTCAAAGAACTCTTGTTAAATCCCACCTTTTGGTTTGCAGGCACATTCTAGGTGTTCCTGCCTGTCTTTTAGTGAACTTTTTTGCTCTGAAAACGACCATGGCTATTTGCCAAGAAATGTCCATCTCTTCCACATCATCAGGATGCATCTGATCCAACTCAGCAGCCACAACGGGTTGCACCAGATCTCCAGCAAGAAAGGCATTATAGCAGTTCATAAAACCTGCCATTAAAGCGATGTTCTCTTGTTTCTCCTTAGGAATGGTAGGAATCTGAATGGGAGACTGGATGGAGGTAGCCGTAGAAGTTCGTGTCTTCGGTCTAGGAGCTGGTTGTAGAAAGAAGAGAGGGGCAGTTGGTGCGGGTTGTGGAATCGGTTGAGCTTGAGCCGACTTGAACATGGAAAAGGTCTGTTGAGATGACTACGATTGAGCTGGTTGACCCTAGGATGACTTGAATAGTGCGAAACTATCTTGTGAAATGAGAGCATTATTGGAAGCAATGTCATAACCAGCAGTATTATAGGTGTTTGCATGATTGATTGCACATTGTTTTTCATCCATATCGCACGCCTTGATAATTGCCATCACCTCAGAAAGTGTCAATCTTGCCAGATCTTTATTCTTCTTTATAGCAGCCACGTTCAAATCCCAGCTCTGCGGAAGTGAGTTGACGAGCTTGTTGTTAGTCTTAGAAGACGTGAGGTTTATATTGGCCGATCTCATTTCAGTGACTAATGAGATGAACTGGTGAAGCTGTTTTTGAAGAGATTCTCCCAAGACATAGTTGAACATGTTGAATTGCTGTCTTAGGAGATCCTGCCTACTTCTTCTCATGTCTTCATTCCCCTCAAACACTTCAATAAGAGCCTCCCAGAGTGCTTTAGCAGAATTCAACTCTCTAAATCCCAAGGCAATTTCAGGCGAAAGTGCCATGGTCAGGGTAGCCAGAGCCTTCTCATCCTGCTCAACTTTATCAAAATCAACATCTGTATACAGCTCAACTGGCTTCGTCTCCACTTCATCAGACCCCTCCCTCTGATACGTAATAGCCTGAGGAACTCTGACAATGCTCCTCCATAATTTCACATCCTTTGCCTTCACATATTTCTCAAACCTGAACTTCCACTTAGCAAACCCTTGCGAAGTCAGTAGACAGGGCACGCGAGTGGTAGTCCCCATGATGGAGTTGAGTTATTGATGAAGAGTGGCATTGGAAGCCGTACTAACAGTAGATTGATCCATGATAGCCTTAACCAAGAACTTGAAATAAAGGCCAAAAACAGCAAAAGTCTTCCGAAAACACAGAAAATTAACCGAAAATGTCGAAATCAACCCGAGAACTTAAAAATCCTCCCGAAAACCCTGAAGTTTAAACGAGAACTTTGAAATTTTCTCGAAAGCCTTGAAATCAACCCGAGAACTGAAACAGATTTACCGAGAACTAAGAATAGTTCAAGATATGGTAATCTTAGAATGTTTAACTAAATCCCGAGAATGATGGGATTCAAATTAAACACGAGATTTACCAAAATCTATTCCAAACAAGACTCCTTAGCAGCCGAAGAACAGTTCTTCAAGATCCAGAAATCTTCAGCCAAACGCAATCATAATTTACCGGTAGAATCCTTGATATCACTAATAACCGAGCCTAGAAAAGGTCTATAGGCTTTGATACCAATTGTAAGTCCTGTGAATGGATCTTTCAATATGATATCAAGTAACTCAATGATTAGGCGGAAACGAATCACCAAGCCGATTCTATAAAGCCAACGCAATCACAAACAAACACGAAGAATAAGCTTCAAAACACACGTATATTGATACGTCCGGTGCTTAAGCCCTTAACAAACTTACACGGGTGAAAGATAAACTTGAATGAACAACAACCCTACAATAGTAAACACATATCCTATATATAGTCTACCAATTAGGCCCAAAACAAACTAAAGCCCACCAAGATCAAATGATCTCGGTTTACATACAAAATCCCAACTAAGTGAAATTGGGGTTGACATGCTGATGTATTCAACAATTAGGATCTCTAGATGTTACAGCTTATATCTCAAAGTGCGGAATCCATTGAGATTAAACAACACAAGTAAACATTAAGCATTCTCTTCATTGATAACTTCAAAGATTACAAGATATGACTTTGTAGCAACTTTCTCTCTCTACTCTCTCACTCTAACATCCACCAAAAGTCTACATAATAACGCATAAGTCTCCTATTTATAGGAAACATGAATAAGCTCATCAAGTCCGTATATGATATACGGCGTATATCATATACGCCGCATATGATATGCATTGACTTGAAGACTTATGGGTTGACCCTTAACCTCAAACTATACATTTGACATTTTAGCTCTACACAATCATATCTAACACATCTAATACCCTAGCAATAGACATTATGCTCTAACAGACTCCCCCTTGGATGTTGCTAGGTCTTCGATCTTCTATCTTCAGTCTTTCTTTTTAAACGTCTTTTCTCTATATTCCCTACTCATATCATCCCATGAACGTTTAGATGAGGGATTCTGATTAGTTGGAATAGATACTCCAACTCCTTTGTATTGAAATCTTTTTAGTGCAACAATCCGTATCTTCTCCTTGATCTCCTCCTCTCTTTCCTTCTCCTTCTGCGCTTCCACTTCACCAAACTCAAACCATTTGCTTTTCCAGACTTTTCCAGAGTTAATTTTATACTTATAACAAATCTTAATCACCTTCTGGTATTGCATAGCAGACGCATGATGTTTATCTCGTGATACTTCAATCTTGCATTTATGCAATGTCACTATGTCCTTCTCCGAGCAATTTACTAACCACATCGGATCCATTACAACGATAACATCCCAAACACCGTCTCGATTTAACACAATTTGAGCTTCTCCATGGTTCTTGTCATAATACCACCAACGAAAATACACTTGAAAGTCTTGCTCCATCGGATACATTGGAATCACTTTTAGAGTTTCTGGTTGCTTGTACCTCCAAGTCTTCACGAAATCATCTGTTTCAGGATCTTTCTTGACTTTAGACACATGAAGATATGGAGTTTGAGGAGTCCGGCTTCTAAATCTGCACTTAGCTTGACGTTTAATAAACTCCCAGATAGCTTTCACCATTCCACGTTTAAGACAGTTCAACAATTCTTTATCAACAATATCCACTACGTCCATCCATGGTAAAGATTTTAACTCACATAGGCTATCAAAATATCGTATGCCATATGTTCTTCTAACAGCAATATTCCTTATCTTGGGTAGATACGCTATACTCACCACCTTACCCAATTTTAGCTCTTTTGCTTTCTTCTTATAATACTTGACTGGATTCAAGTATATACGCTTTGGTTCAATTTTCTTCCTTTTAAACCATTCCTCCTGCTCTTGACTGTTTACCTCAGCTTCTTCAGCTACATCAAGTATCTCCAGATCATCAACATTACTAATAGAATAAATTGTTTCTTGAGCAGGTTCACGTTTAGTTAATGGCTCAATCACAGTTTTAGTACTTCCACTTATTGCAGTACCATGCTTTATACCAAACCCACCACCAGTACTTGGGTCATCATTATTATCATCATCTTCATCATCATCCTCTGGAGAATCACCATAGTCCAATAATTCTTCATCTTATTTGTCTTCTTCCTCTTCTAGCTCATTAGGTTTAACAGATTCTGCAACAATTGGTTCAATTATAACCTGTTCAATCACTGTCTCTGGTTCATGTACAAATCCTGATGATGATCCACCAACCTCTAGAAATGAATTGTTGGTTCATCAATCTTCCATTTACCTTTAGCTTCAACTCGGTCTTGATCATAATGTATTTTGAAATTACTTTCTTCAGACAGAGCTTCACCACCATATACCCTTGTGAAAACTTTATCTTCTGACTTTCCAATTTCCTCAACCAGATTAATTCCCAATTTATCTTCCAATATCGCAAAGTATCTCATATGAAGATTTAACAAATCAGCTTGTTGTTTTCTTCTTACTTCACCATCTTCAATAATTTTCTTTTGTTCGGCATTTTCATTTCTCAACCTTTCTTTCTCCACTACTAGACTGTCAATCTTTATTCCTTGCTCAGTAACAGTAGCTTTTAACGCATCATGATCATGAAAAGCAGGAAAATCACCAAAACAACTTGCATCCAAAGATGGTAAACTGAAATCAGGAACTTTAGTAGGCTTTGGTGAAACATGTGGCACTTTCACTTGAGGCGATTGTTCCACCACTGGTGTCTTCAATACATTATCATCTCTGCCTAAGTCGACAACTGGTTCTTCAACTACAAATGTTGGATTGATTGGAGTCACAGTAATCTCATGTTCTTCACTATCAGGCTCATCAATCAATTTTAACTTTGGTGAAGTAGCTCTCTTTGATTTTCTCTTGATACGAATCTTCTTTGGTTTTACTGGTTTTCAACAGCAACTTTTAGAACATAAGTCTCATCATGCTCATCAGTAGACTTACGTTTCTTTGAACTTTCAGCACGCTTTTCAAATTTAGCCCTGGGATTGGCTAAGCTCATCCTTTGACCCTCAGAATCTAACTCTGTTTCCTCAGGATCGTTCTCGGATGTCGCTGAATACACTTCTTCTTGAGTGACTGGAGTGACAACTTCTTTCTTCACAACCTTTTGTTTCTTTTTCTTTGGTGCAGCAGATTCACCTTCTGAATCATACTCAATCTTTCTGAATCTCTTACCAACTGGTTTAAATTTTAACATTAATCTTTCTTCTTCGGCTCGATCAGAATCACTATTATCATGTCTCCACTTGTTATCAGTAGGAGCTACATAATCAGGATTCTTCAAATGTCCAAATAAACCTCTAAACTTCGGAATATCAGATTCTTTGACATTCTTATAAGAAGCTAGCTTGCCCAGATTGTTACCAGTAACGTGGTCAAGAAATATCTTACGCCCTTCCTTCTTTACATCAGGAAATACATCTTCAACAAACATCTGCACAAATCTTGGATATTGTAACCATTTATCTTCACTGAAATTCATCTTCATGTTGTCTAGAATCATCCGAGAAAAGTTGTACTTCAGATTCAGACACAAAGCAGCCATGGTACTCATTTGATAATCAAGAATATCATCATAACCACCATTTCGATGTCCCAAGCAGTGAACAACCACATGAACTAAGTACTTGTATGGTCGAGACAATGTGGTCCTCTTGAATGCTAACTTGTTTAATGAATCTCTATATCCCATCCTTAATAAACAACCTTTCACCATTCGTTCATCTAAATCAACTAGATCTATCGATTCATCTCCAAATTCTAGTACTTTCTGAATCAAGGCTTCATTAACAACAATCTTTTGCCCTTGAACTGTTGAATGAATCTCAGTACCAATCACCTTAGCTGTACTCCAGAAATCAGTGACAATATTCTCATATGGATCAGCCAAATGTGTAATAGCCCTGAAAATTCTCGATCTTTTCAGAAATGGCATTATGACTTTGAACTTTGAAGCTTTTGGGTCCTCCTCGTTCAAGTAAGCATAGATATTATGCTTTGGATCCGTAATCTTAGTTTTCTTACCCATCTGCAAACACATAACAAGTACACATGTTAAAATCAAATTCAGTATATTATGAACAGTAACGTATATGTCCATAAGTTTGTTTTAGCCCAAAACTTGAAAAGAGTGAAAAAGGGCATCATGACCTCACCTGACACAAGTCACGAAATCACCACGAGCTAGAGAACCCCTAAGTATCCCCACAACTCAAACGCCTGTCGGTTAACATACAATCATTTCTAACGACACCGAATGGACTCGTTTATCCTACGAGGCGTTCTAATATGGTTCAAGTTACATAAAGCCTCGAACTCACCACGTTCGATTAAAACAGCCCCCGGGGCCATATATTTAACAAAACGACCCATAGTTACTCCGGAGAACAAAGAATTCCCAAATTACCCCCGGAAGCACTAGGTGAGACTAACATACGCGTTTAAGAGTTGTTTAGGAAATTAACATCCAACTCAGCCCCGTGTGGATCAAATATGATAAATTCACAGCCAACAAGTCCACGCAACGCTACACGAGTTGAATAGGTCTGTAACCCGCTAGCACAACGCACCAACCATTCAATAAACGTGAATTCACGTTGTATCGACCCGTTTGATTAACCGACAACTAATTCATCCCCATTACCTTTAAAAATAAGTTTCTTACAGCCCACAACTCATACCGAGGCTACAACATTCGAGTTGGTTGTTAGTTTCCTCAAACAACGCGCTAGACATCACAATTCACAAACTAGTCAACCGAATTCTAGTTTTCACATCATCAACGATTGACCAACCTAACGAATAACAAAATTCACGATACACAAGATGGTATACAAAACATACCTAGGAAGATTATGGAGCAAACACTTCACTTAAAACAGCCCCGAACGACACTCAATTGGACAGCCACCGGTTAAGCCTAAAACGAACGAATTGATCTAACGAGTATAAGGAGCAGATTTTAGCACGCAAAGATGTATTTTGTTGCATAGTAAAATCATAGAAATAAATTATGAAATTTTTACCAGAGTTGTATGAATGTTTTATATATAAAAATATTTTTTTATATTTTTCTAGTGCACACAAAAATCATAGAAATTCCGCCAACACAGAAAGGTTTGTGCAGCTATTTTAGTGCGCAACAAAAGTCTTTTATTTGTTTAAAAATCATTACCAAATCAAATTAAACGATTCTAATAGGGTTAAAATCTTAACTCCAAATGTGAACTTTCAGAAGTGGAATCAACCAATTTGGAATTGTCAAGAAAGAGTTATGATGTCGGGAAGACATACCAGAATCCGTCACCCAGCATCAGCTTTGACAGACGTTTTTATAAAATCATAAAAATCATTCAAATCTCGTCCAAAAATTACAAATTATACCTTTCTGGAAACTAGACTCAAGGTAGAACATCATGGAAACAAGAATCGATCAAAACAATAGATTATCATCGTGTTACAGACCCTACTACAAACGAGTACGAATCTGTCAGCAAACTGTTATCATCAAAACTCAACCCTAACATGTTTAACAAAGGGTTTAATGGTGAAAAGGGTTGCATTAAGATAGTACCGACCTTGAATTAGACGAGAGGTATGTGGCTGGAACATGGCCGGAGTGGCACAAAAACCGAGGAGAAGACCCCTCCCCCTGCTGCCGATCAGACTAGATTATGGGTCTAGGGTTTTTTTTTTCTTTTGTTTTATGATATAAAACACAGGTTGCACTCTAGTCCTTCATCTATGAAAGGTGAAACAACTTGAGTGGAAAGTTAATAGATTTTACTTACTGGAATGACGTGAAGACCCCCCCCCCCCCCGCGGGGAAAAATGGATAAATCCCGAAAGATATACATACTCTACATAGCTCTAAATCATTGAACTGAAATTAACGGGCGTTACAAGTCCACCCCCCCTTAGAATGGGATTCGTCCCCGAATCCCGATGCGACAGGAACAATTGCGGGTAGAGTTTCATCATCTCGTTTTCGGACTCCCAAGTAGTCTCGGAACCCCTACGGTGCCTCCACTCTACCTTCACCTGCCTAACCACCATATATCTCAAACGCCTTTCCTGACGGTCAAGAATCGCGATAGGTTCCTCAATGTAATTCAACTTACTATCAAGCTCAATATCACCAAAAGGCACGTGGGCCTCCTCATCTGCCACACATTTCCTTAAATGCGATACGTGGAAAGTAGGATGAATCTCAGCAAGCTCGTCGGGAAAATCCAGTCTATACTCTACCTCCCCAACCCGTGACAAGATACGGAACGGGACGAATGAACCTCGGACTAATTTTCCCCCTCTTTCGAAAACGAATAATACCCTTCCAAGGAGAAACTTTTAACATAACCCGATCACCAGCCTCAAACACAATAGGTCTTCGCCTTTTATCCGCATAGGACTTTTGACGATCTGAGCGGCCTTCATGAAAGCTTTAATCTTGTCAAGCTTCTCCGTCGTAGCCTTGACCACCTCTAAACTACCCAACTGTTTCTGACCAATGGAGCCCCAACAAACTAGAGTCCTACACCTCCGACCATACAATATCTCGAATGGTAGCATTCTAATCATGGCGTGGTAACTATTATTATAAGAAAACTCGACTAACGGTAAGTGACGATCCCAACTACAACCAAAATCAATTATGCAAGCTCGCGATATATCCTCGAAAGTCTGAATAGTCCTCTCGGATTGACCTTCCGTCTGCGGGTGATAGGCGGTACTAATAAGAAGTTTGGTACCCATCTCCTCATGAAACTTCTTCGAAAACTTGGAGGTAAAACGCGTATCCCTATCCGAAACAATAGATACCGGCACCCCGTGCCTAGAAACGATTTCACAAATAAATACATCGGCCAACTGCTCGGAATTATAAGTTTCTCGAATCTGCAAGAAATGAGCGCTCTTAGTCAATCTATCCACGATTACCCAAATGGTGTCATAGCTACCCCTAGGAGTACGAGGCAGTTTAGTCACAAAATCCGTCGTAAGATCCTCCCACTTCCACTCTAGTATTTCCAGGGGTTGAAGTTTCCTGAAAGGCTGCCCAGCCTTAACTTGTAGACACGTCAACACTTACTCACGTACTGAGCCACCTCATACTTCATCGCGGGCCACAGTAATTCTTCTTTAGGTCTTGGTACATCTTTGTCGCGCCCGGATGAATGGAATAGCACGACTTGTGTGCTTCATCAAGAATCTTACTCCTGAAACCCTTTACTTGGGTACCCGTAACCAACCATCTTTATACTTCATCTCGTCACCGACGTCCTCCAACAACTTTTCCTAACCCCAAATACGCTCTGACATAATCCATTCCACCTGTAATGCCTCATTCTGAACGCTGGCTATTTGTTTCAAAATATCGGGTTTGAGAATAAGCTGGTAAGATTTCACATGAATGGGTTTCGGTCTCTCCTTCCGGCTTAACGCGTCGGCTACCACGTTAGCCTTACCAGGATGATACATAATCTCCAGATCATAATCCTTAATCAATTCTAACCACCGACGCTGCCGCATGCTCAGTTCCTTTTGTTCAAAGATAATCTTTAAACTCTTATGATCGGTATAGATGACACAAGGAATACCATACAAATAATGTCTCCGCAACTTAAGCTCAAACACAACCGCCGCCAACTCCAGATCATGGGTAGGATAATTCGTCTCATGAGGCTTTAACTGCCACAAAGCATAAGCTATGACTCGACCCCGCTGCATAAGAACACACCCAAGCCCCTGGTAAGAAGCATCAGAATAGAAGATCAGATCATCAGTGCTATTGGGCAGAGCTAGAATCAGAGCATGCGTCAACCTATTTTTCAACTCGAGAAAAGCCTCCTCCCGCTCCGAACCCCAAACAAGCTTAACTTTCTTCTTGGTCAAAGACGAAGCGATTTTTGAACAGTCGGGAATAAAGCAGTGGTAATACCCCGCCAAGCCCAGAAAACTATGAATTTCGGACGGAGACTTAGGAGATTCCCATTTGCTTACGGCTTCCACCTTTGCAGGGTCAACCAAAATATCACTCTGGTTAATAACATGCCCCAAGAACTAAACCTTGCGTAACCAAAAAGAACACTTCAAAAATTTCGCGTACAACTTGTTCTTTCGCAGAGCTTCCAAAACTTCCGAGAGATGACCGGCGTGATCGGATTCACTTTTGGAATACACAAGAATGTCGTCGATGAACACAATAACCGAACGATCGAGCATCGGCCTACACATCCGGTTCATAAGATCCATGAACGCAGCCGGTGCGTTGGTCAAACCGAAAGACATCACGAGAAATTCATAATGTCCATAACGAGTGTGGAAGGCAGTCTTAGGGATATCCTCATCCCGAATTTTCAACTCATGATACCAAGACCTAAGGTCGATCTTCGAGAACCAACTAGCTCCTTGGAGCTGATCAAATAAGTCGTCGATCCTTGGTGGAGGGTACCGATTTTTCACAGTGAGTTTATTCAGTTCTCGGTAGTCGATGCACAACCGCATGCTACCGTCCTTCTTCTTGACGAAAAGGACCGGGGCACCCCAAGGTGAGATGCTTGGTCGAATGCAGCCCTTGTCGAGCAAGTCTTCCAATTGAGCCATAAGTTCTTTCATTTCATTCGGTACTAGACGGTAAGGGGCTCGAGCAACGGGTTTTGCGCCCGGCACAAGGTCTATATGGAACTCGACCTCGCGATCCGACGGCACATCTGACAAATCATCTGGAAATACATCCGGGAAATCCTGAACAATAGGAACATCACCGACAGTAGCCACCTCGGTTTTCACGTTTATAGCATACGCCAGATACGCCCCGCACCCCCGCTGCATCAGTCTTCCCGCCTTAAGCATATATATGATATGTGGTGTCGCACCAGTCCGATCATTGAAGACCATAATTTGGGTCCCATCCGGGGCCCTTAGACGTACAAGTTTCTGACCACAAACGATCTAAGCATCAACACTTGCGAGCCAGTCCATCCCAAGCACCACATCGAAACAGCCAAGCGACATCAAGTACAGCCGCACCAGAAATCTATACCCAAGCAACTCGATGGAACAACCCTGAATAGCCCTAGACATGGAAACAAACTTTCCAATGGCGACCTCAACCTCAAACACATCGACTACACGCTCGGATGATTTATTCAACGTGGAACAGGAAGCGGTAGACACAAAACTTCTACTGGCACCCGAATCAAATAAGACCGAAGCCTATAATTCATCATGTAAAAAGGTACTTGGAATGATATTACACCACTACTTAGCTAAACCATTACACATACGTTCTCCAAGGGGCGAGGAATTTAAGCGGTCAAGTAAAAAGAAACCCAGAGTGACAGCATGCTTAACAATTACGTGCAAAGTGTTTGAGAGGATGAGAAATGAACAAGAGAATTTAAGGAATGAGATGAACTTTAACACTCTCGACATGAGCATTAGACATATCCTATCCCTACAAAGACGGAATCCTAACACAGTTAAGCACAAGTAGCATTTAGAACGTGAAAGGTAACGGTAAACTGCTAATAACGTTGATCAAGTGTTATTAGTTGTTTACTTTACCCGCCCATCCTAAGAACCCCTGCCCCTAAACTTATTAGAATCCCATCTAACATTTATGCAATTTATGCACATATTAAATCCAAATGCTTATAAAACTGAATAAACAAATATAAAATTACCTCTTGGCGTGCAGCTACTCGCGGTTGGCAATTCTAGTCCCTTCTTTTACAGTTCGAGTCCAAGCATTCGGGAATGCTAGGATCCCTCGAACCATGGCTCTGATACCAACTTGTAAGACCCCGACTCCCGTGAATCCTACAGTTGGTAATCACATCCACAATTTCACCAAAAATTTAAAACCAAACACTTTGTTTTATTTTAAAACCAATTCAAAGTATAAATCAGCGGAAAAATCATAATTATTAAAACAAGTTCCCAAAACTTGGGAATTATGCCCAAAATCAAATTTCAATGTATTAAGTATTAATTGAAAAGGATAACGTTCATTAACAAAACTTTCCAACTATATATGCCTTCAACCGTCCTAGTAGCCTTGAGCACGTCCAAGCGGTAAGCATCCTCCTCCTAACCTGAAACTCACACTAACATACACACAAAGTCAGCTTGAGCTGAGTGAGTTCAAGTTTTAATAATTGACATTTGTAATAATCATTCCAAGATTTTTAAAATAAAACGGGATACGGACAGTTAGGCCATCATCAACAATAAGTAGTCATACTTATATAAATGTACATCTACATAATTACATCCCTATAAATATCATCCAAGTAATAACATCATGGTCGAGCACACATACAACCCAAACACGTAACATCTCATCCAATGTATGCAAACACAAAGTAGGCATACGTAAACATCCTTAGTCGATAACGACTAATTAACATCACCAATTATTGGCCGTACAATAATACATGTATAAACATACATCCAAACATACAATAATATCATCCCAAGGCCTACTCTATACAAGTAAGCCCATGTAAAATAATTTAAACTGTTCATCAAGCAGAATCGCTTAAGTGTGTATGCTAGCCCAAAACTTGAACAGAGTGAAAAGGGGCATCATGAACTCACCTGACACAGGTCACGAAATCACCACGAGCTAGAGAACCCCTAAGTATCCCCAAAACTCAAACGCCTGTCGGTTAACATACAATCATTACTAACGACACCGAATGGACTCGTTTATCCTACGAGGCGTTCTAATATGGTTCAAGTTACCGTGAGCCTCGAACTCACCACGTTCGATTAAAACAGCCCCCGGGGCCATATATTTACCAAAACGACCAATAGTTACTCCCGAGAACAAAGAATTCCAAAATTACCCCTGAGGCATTAGGGGAGACTAACATGCGCGTTTAAGAGTTGTAGGGGAGACTAACATCCAACTCAGCCCCTTGTGTACCCAATATGATAAATTCACAACCAACAAGTCCACACAACGCGACACGAGTTAAATGGGTCGGCAAGCCGCAAGCACAAAGCACCAACTATTCAATAAACGCGAATTCGCGTTGTACCGACCCGTTTGAGTAACCGACAACCAATTCAGCCCCCATTAACTTTAAAAATCTGCTTCTTACAGCCCACAACTCATACCGAAGCTACAACATTCGAATTGGTTGTTAGTTTCCTCAAACAACGCGCTAGACATCACAATTCACAAACTAGTCAGCCCAATTCTAGTTTTCACATCATCAACGATTGACCAACCTAACGAATGCCAAAATTCACGATACACAAGTATGATATAAAAAGCATACCTAGGAAGATTATGGAGCAAACACTTCACTTAAAACAACCCCGAACGACACTCAATTGGACAGCCTCCGGTTAAGCCTAAAACGAAGAATTGATCTAACAAGTATAAGGAGCATATTTTAGCACGCAAAGATGTATTTTATTTCATAGTAAAATGATAAAAATAATTTATGAAATTTTTTCCAGAGTTGTATGAATGTCTCAAATATATAAAAATATTTTTTTTATATTTTACTAGTGCACACAAAAATCATAGAAATTCCTCCAATATAGAAAGGTACGTGCAGCTATTTCAGTGCGCAGCAAAAGTCTTTTATTTGTTTAAAAATCATTACCAAACCAAATTAAACGATTCCAATTGGTTTAAAATCTTAACTCAAAATGTGAACTTTCAGAAGTGGAATAAACCAATTTGGACTTCTCAAAAAAGAGTTATGATGTCGGGAAGACAGGCCAGAATCCGTCACCCCGCATCAGCTTTGACACACGTTTTTAGAAAATCATAAAAATCATACAAATCTCGTCCAAAAATTACAAATTATACCTTTCTGGAAACTAGACTCAAGGTAGAACATCATGGAAACAAGAATCGATCAAAAACAATGGATATCAACGCGTTATAGACCCTACAATAAACGAGTATGAATCTGTCAGCAAACAGTTATCATCAAAACTCAATCCTAACATGTTCAACAAAGGGTTTAATGGTGAAAAAGGGTTGCATTAAGACAGTACCGACCTTGAATTAGACGAGAGATATGTGGCTGGAACATGGTCGGAGTGGCACAAAAACCGAGGAGAAGACCCCCCCTGCTGCCGATAGGACTAGATTATGGGTCTAGGGTTTTTTTTCTTTTGTTTTATGATATAAAACACTAGTTACACTCTAGTCCCTCATGTATGAAAGTTAAAACAACTTGAGTGAAAAGTTAATAGATTTTACTTACTGGAATGACGTGAAGACCCCCCCGGGGAAAAACGGATAAATCCAGAAAGATGTACATACTCTACATAGCTCTCAATCATTGAACTGAAATTAACGGGCGTTACATTTGTACAATAGGAGAATATCGTTGACAGTCAACGTTTTGAACTTGTACGATCTTGTGGAGGATATGAATGTAAACACTTCTGAGTGGACTAGCACACCCCACAAAGAATCCTTCCACGGATTTAGGACCAAATTTCCCAGTTGGTTCAAGAACAGTACATATTGACCCAAACGGTTCAAGCCATTTCAAATTGGGTTTCCAACGATTCAGAAGCTCGAAACACGTCTTGCCAAATTTCTTGACTGTAAGCACCCGGTTGAGTGTATAACAAGCTGCAGCTACTATTTCAGACCAAAAGTTAACTGGTAATTTTGAATCAGAAAGCATAGTACGAGTTGTTTCAAGCATAGTCTGATTCTTTCGTTCAGCTAGCCCATTTTGTTGTGGAGTGTACGGTGCACTGAATTCATGAAGAATCCCTCGGTTATTACAGTACACAACCATTTTGTTGTTCTTGAATTCCGTCCCATTATCACTTCTGATACGACGGATTGGCAGATTGTACAATGTCTCCAGTTTCTTGAACAAAACCATAAGGGAATCATATGTCTCATCTTTAGATTCCAAAAACATCACCCATAAAAATCTTGAGAAGTCGTCAGTGACCACAAGACAATAGAATTCGCTTGTGATACTTTTGACATTTACTGGACCAAATAGATCCATGTGAAGACGTTCTAAAGGTAAGTTGATGGAGTTGACAAATTTCTTTGGATGAGGTTTCCTCGTTTGCTTTCCCTTTTTACAATCCCAACACTCTTCAGTCAATTGAAAGTTTCTCAAGTTAACTCCTTCTACCAGATTCCTGTGAACCAGATGGTTCATTTTTCTCAAGCTTATATGTCTCATCCTCCGATGCCATAATACTGATTCCTGTTCAGATGCTCTTGAGATGAAACATTGAGCTGACCCTGATAAAGTAGATGTTGTACTCATGTTCATGACATAAAGATCATTCACACGAGGAGCACGCATAATGATCTATTCCTCAGGTATTTTGAACCCCGGTTTCAAAATCAAACATTCTCAATCAGTAAAGTGTGTAGAGAATTGTTTATCACAAATCTGCGATATACTTAGTAGATTATTCTCCAACTCAGAAATGTAGTTGACATTATCGAATGTAACCTTCCCATTCGTTAAAGTTCCTTCACCCACAATCTGTCCACCTTGATTACCAGCAAATCCAACATACCCTCCTCTTATCGATTTAACATCATTTAGTAAGTAGAGAGTAGCCGTCATGTGCCTAGAGGCTCCACTATCCATTATCCAACGAGAATCGTGGAATCTTGGAAGCCCCTGCACATACAATTAACAGATTAGTGAAACAAGGAAACCCAAGCCTTCTTGGTCTTGAGTTGTTTAATATATTTAAAAAACAACCTATCATCCTCAACTTCTGAATCACATGATAATGATTTTTCACTTAATGTTGGTGACTCAGATGTAGAATCCCTTTCTCATCACACTCAGGTATTTTAACAACAGATTTTGGTACCCAATTTTGACCAACAGATTGTTTCTTTTTAACACATCATTTTGAACAATCCTCTCAGCATTCACTGACTCATTTCTTTTTAAAATTTTCACATTTTCAATGACAAAGCCTGGTTTCTTATCACCCAAATAACTTAAACCAGGTTTTTTGTTCACAATCTTTTGAGATTTTTGATTAGACATGTGATCTTGTTTGTATCGATTAGGACAAGCGTAGAACACATGTCCAACTTCATTACAACCAAAACAACGTCTCCTATCAATAAACTTATTGATCTGAGATGTTGATTCAACATGATCACGCTCAGCTTTCAAATGATAAAATTCATCATTTGATTGTTTTCTTAATTCAATTTCCTTTTCAGACTCGGAAGTTTTGCCAATTACAAACTTTATCTTTTTCTCTTGATTAACTCGTGAAGATTGCTTGTTATAGAAACTTGTTTTGCAAATCTTGAGAGTTTTCATCTTCTTTCTTTTGTTTATCCAAATCACTCTTATAATTACCCAACCCATGAGGTTTAACACCTTCCTCATTCAACACATCTTCTGCCATCTTTATCCCAGTTGCAGAATCACAACCAGAACTCTCATGTTCAACAGATTAAGAAATATCATGCGATGATGTATTGATTTCCACATTGAGTGCCTTTTTCAAACCTTTTGGTTTCTTTGGAACATAGTCATTCCACAAAGGTGGAGGCACAGCATGATAGTTTTCTCTTTAGTTCTCGGTCTCATTATCCTCACTCTTTGATGATGTTTTAGGGATAATGTGATCAAGTACATATGACGACGCAGCATAGCTTACCAGTTTCAGATTAACTCGTTCGGTCTCAATCTTGAGTGTTTGAAGCTCAAGTTTGAGTGCTGCGTTTTCATCAATGTGTCTGTTAATGGCAATTTGTTTGTCTTCAACCGTGTGTTTAAGCATTGAAATTGTCTTTTCGTTTTGTAAAATCTTTTCCCAAAGACCCTTTTCACACGATTGAAGCTTCATGTAGGCCTCATTAACAACATTTAAATCAAACAAAGATTTATCATAGTGTTTCTTTAATTCTTTGATTTCTAGATTTTTGAAATCACATTCAAAGCAAGGTAATTCGCATTTTTCACATAGATTTGAGTTTAGAATTACCTCATTGGCCATGAACGCTTGATCAATTACTTCTTCACTTGCCGTTTTTGAGTCATCATCAGTGATTTCTTCTACCACTCCTTCAACAACCTTATTCTTAGCCATCTTTTCATCAACAAAAACGATCTCCTCCTCATCTTCTGATTTGATGACGTCTGAAATTTCATCATTTTCTTCCACACCAAAATCAATTTTTCCTTGTGGAACATCCTCCTCATAAAACCAACCTGCAAAACTTTCAAAAATATCAAGAGGAAATAATGAGATCAAATAGTCAGAAGGAACCTCATGAATTTTATCATATGTTCGTGGAAGTTCATCATCAGAAGACTTTTGATCGTCCTCTGCTTCAACTTTGTCACTTTCATCCACACTTTGATCTTCAACCACTTCATCCTTTACCAAATCATCTACTATCCCATTCACAAACTCATTAACAATCACAGTCTCAGCTTCTATTTTTTCTTCATCAACTCTCTCAGCTACATTTGCTTGGAACACTGAATTCTAATTAAAACCTTCATCAAATTGGGCTGTA
The DNA here is from genome assembly GCF_021521415.1 of Bidens hawaiensis. NCBI lineage: Eukaryota > Viridiplantae > Streptophyta > Magnoliopsida > Asterales > Asteraceae > Bidens > Bidens hawaiensis. The sequence goes on along the minus strand of NW_027493273.1, from coordinate 110,058 downwards.
GCTGCCTTTTGCTTCGAGGATGACGCTTCAGAAGTTTTCTTCCCCTTTGATGATTCTCCCTCTGGGTAATGATATATAACTTTTTTATAGTAATCTCGTCCAAAAGGATTAGCAGTATTATCATCAACAATCTTGCTAGTACATTCCCTCTTGAAATGTCCTCTTTCTTTGCAATGAAAACATCTAACTTTAGACTTGTCAAAGCCTAATTTAGAAGTTGTACCATCAAGCACATTCCGACCAGTTATCTCCTTGAATCTTTGTGCCTTTCTTATCACACTAGCCATGCACCATCTTATGTCAATCATCTCCATTTCCTCTGGATCAATCTGGTCATAATCTTCTTTAGTTATATTATAATTTCCAATGCGACCCGCCACCAAACACTCATATGATTCTAGAACAGAACCTAGAAAAACAATGTGTTCCTTGATAGTGTCAGTGGTCATATTTCCAGTATTCTTCAGATTCACTGCAATGTTTCATTGGATAACATCAGTTTTCTTTGAACTAGAAGCTTGAGCACTAGGGATTGTTCCTGTATAACCACTACTGTACTAAGGAGTAGCATTGACATTTGTAACACAAGCTTGACTGATTGACTCAGCACAAAATGCAGTAGGAATCTTGGGATTTTGAGTAACAGCACTTGAATTAGAGCCTTTGTAATACAAACCGACATCTTGTGATATAGTTGTGGATTTCATCTTTTGTTTCTTTCTAAGCTCCAGATCATGAGCTTCAAGTTTCTCAATAAAACTTGCGAGGTTCAAAGGAGCATAAGCAATGGGATTAGATTGTTGAATCAATATGAAAGTACCCCACTCTTCTGGCAAAGCATCAGCAAGTTTATCGATGTATTCATACTCAGGCTTATCAATCTTCAGCCTTTTCATCTCTTTCACTAGATAGCAGTATCTTTCAATTAATTGAGCAAATGATTCACCCTTAACTTGAGTGAATATGTCAAATTCTTTCTTCAGCAAAGCAATTTTAATCTTTCTCATGTCGGGATTTCCACGATCTTTATTCAACAATGCTTGCCAAATTAAGTAGCAAGAACCATTGTGTTGCAAAAATTGAAAGATCACAACTTTGATGGACTGTTGAAATAGATTCAACATCTTCTTTTCTTTAAGGAATGAATCTATTCTGCATCAGCAATCTGAGATAATCTATAATTTTCTCCATTCTAATTCTAAGGGATGATGTATTCTTCTTCAACGGCAGTCCATGTTTCGTAGTTCAATGCTTGAACGTAGGATAATCTTCCATCCTAAGAAGCTTAGGAGGCTTGTTGGCTGTACCCATCTAAGTTTCCAAATTAATGTTCTGAAGTAAAACAGACGGGTGTGATATGAAAGCACTTAGGTTTTCCATTTTGATCACAGTCAACGTATATCTTCTTTGGTCAACGGATATGTTTGAACTCCAAGAAAAATCATCGTATAAGTCTTGGTCAAATGTGGTCAACGTATATGTTTTGAAGAAAGGTCAACGTATATGTATGAGGTCAACGTATAAGTGGTCACCTTATAACATATGCAGAATATATGTTATACGCCGTATATGTTATACGTGATGAACATATACGCAGTCATGACATATACGGTGAAAATTTCCATGTTAATGATTTTGGAATTTGAGGATGCAAATGATGTCAGAATTGAATGAATTTTGGTAGGGTTTGTCACAGATGTGTATGGAACGTATTGTGAGAGTTTGAAGAACTTTTGACGGTTGAAATTGTAGATAGAGACAAAAACCTTGAAAACTTGTGATGTTCAAGCTAGTAGCGAGCCATATTCTCTTATACCACTTGAAATTGGGGTTGACATGCTGATGTATTCAACAATTAAGATCTCTAGATGTTACAACTTATATCTCAAAGTGCGGAATCCATTGAGATTAAACAACATAAGTAAACATTAAGCATTCTCTTCATTGATAACTTCAAAGCTTACAAGTTATGACTTTATAGCAACTTTCTCTCTCTACTCTCTCATTCTAACATTCTCCAAAAGTCTACATAATAACGCATAAGTCTCCTATTTATAGGAAACATGAATAAGCTCATCAAGTCTGTATATGATATACGGCGTATATCATATACGCCGCATATGATATGCGTTGACTTGAAGACTTATGCGTTGACCCTTAACCTCAAACTATACATTTGACATTTTAGCTCCACACAATCATATCTAACACATCTAAGACCCTAGCAATAGACATTATGCTCTAACACTAAGCCTACTACTACAAAGCATAAACCACAAATTACGGCCCAACAGGTTGTATCTCTGAATCATATGCCCAAAACAATAGCACAACCAAGCGAATGGGATGTCGAAGAGTTTTAAAGAGTGATATTTTGGGATAGACGTTATCAAGAGAGGGAAAAGCAACATGAAAGATGCTGAATGATTGGGTTATTCTTGAAGATGTCTGACAAGGTCAAATGTAAAGATATTTTTACTTTACCAGTGCTGACGGATAGCTGATAACTTGCTGCTGATTGTTGAAATATTGAACCATGTCATATGACAGTTGGATGATCGGAACGATCACCTGGAGATGCTTACTTGAGGGGGAGATCTAATACGAGAAGTTATGAGTTGTTGGTTTGCTTACAATACATAGATTTTATCTGTCTTCACAAGCCCGGGAATCATAAGTCAAAGAGGAACTAAAGTATTGCGGCTGATGATTTGCTGTTAAAGTATTTGACTTTAACGTATTCTTCCTTAAAGTATTGGGAGCTAAATTATTAGAATTTAAAGTATTCGAAAGCTACAGAAAAGGGGGAGTCTATTAGTGCATGAATTGTTGTTCACAGATGTTCGAATAGGCTAGGGGTAGTTTAGTCTTTATACTAATGTAAAATGGCTCATTCGCCAAGCATGTTTTAGCGAATGAGGTCCATTCGTTAAAGACTAAGCTCATTCGTTAAAGTAAGCCCATTCGCTAAGGGTGTTTAGCGAATGGGAAGACATTCGCTATGGAAGCCTCATGCATTACGGATGTTAATGAATGAGAGGCCTCATTCGTTGCTACAGTGTAACGAATAAGAGCTGCATATATATAGGCCTTCCATGGTGAATATGCATAGAGATTTGTGCCATATTTATTTCCCATGTAATGTTATGCTGCTAGATTCTCTCTAAGCTAATGTATTCATCATCATCATCATTAACGTATCAATGAAGTATTCATTTAATGTATTCATCTTGTATCGTATATTGAATTGACGTATCAATTTGCGACTAGATTCTCAGGCTATATAACGTATTTTTAGATGAAAAAGGTTCAAGTGTGGAGATATTTGATGTGTTGCAAAACACATCTGTTTTCGCACTCGTTTTAATAATAGTTCATGTTAAGTTATAATGTTTATTTGTTAGAATTAGCATGTACTTACATATTGCCTTATATTCAGGTACCCATGCATAGAAGGAGTTATATGGTGAAAAAGTTTGCTAGTTAAAAATTTTATGAATTTTTTAATTTTTGCAATTATATCATTTCAAATCAAATTAAACCACCATCATGTGCTGAGATTATCCACTGTCAACAAATTTGATTTAACAACAATCCATATGTCATTGATAGATCTTCTTGAAAAATCTTGCACAAAAGCAAGAGTATTAGTTTGAATAGTAACCCAAGCCTCAGTCTTCGGTTGAACCTCAGTTTCCTTTTGAGATATAAACACTTTGTGCTTCTATGTTGGCAACTCCCAACAGGAACCTCTTCATATTTAACTTTCTTCTTCAACACATGTTGATGCAACATCTGGAAATGTCTAAAGGTTAAAGTCGCCTTCGACCTTTTAGTCAATTTAGTCTCAATAGGAGTTACATCAAGCTTGACAGTTTTACAAACGGGTTTAAGAAGCTCAACCCGTTTGTTATCATTTTTATTCATCTCATTGTAAAGCAAATCAACAACTTTTGATTTTTAGTCTCAACAGGAGTTAAATCAAGCTTGCAACTTTTGATTTACAAACTGGTTTAACAAGCTCAACCTGTTTAACAAACTAGTTTAACAAGCTCAATCCGTTTTACAAACTGGTTTAACAGCCTTCTTAGGGTTAACTAAATCAACAACTTTTGATTTTTCATCAACCTTATCTTGTGTAGGCTGTCCTTTCAAAATACTTCTAACCACAGGCATCTTATCCTTGGTTGGAGGTTTTTCAATCTTTCCTACCCTAGGTTCACAAAACTTGGCAATGTGGCCCCTTTCACCACAAGAGAAACAAGTTATTCTTTTAGCAAACATTTGTGGTGAACTAGGTCTACCATATGGAACATTAGGTTGAAAAGTTACAACCTTCACTTGAGAATGAACCAATTTTTCTTCTTACTTTGATTAAAAATCTAGGTTAGAACACTTAGAAAAACTCTCAAGCATATCTGTCCCAAATAATAAAATGATTTTGTTGAAATATCATTGGTTGATTTTCTTTTGGGCCTTAGGCTTATTATTCTTTATATCCCCAATAGAAAGCTTAGTCTCTTTGGACAAAGGTTTCCCACAATCAAAACCCTTTTCCACACATTCAGTTTTTACCGAAGCCAAAGGGAATACATCATCAGCAATAAGCTGGTCAACTCTCTTCAGTTTATAAACCTTCTGGTTTCTCTCACTAGTAACTGGATTTACATATGCTCTTAACATGTCATTCGAGGCAACTTGCTTCTCAGATGACTTCGGTACAATAAAAGATGATGTGTTAACAGTTTTAGATTTTACAATCGTTTGTCGTTCACAAAGAATATGATTTTCAAGTGAAATGTTTTCTTCTTTGTGAATCACACTTGGTTCCCACACATCTTCAATGACAACACCGTCATCAGTTTGATTAAATACCAGATTACTCTTGCATTGAGATTTTGAAGTTATCTTTTTCTCACTTTTCTCAACACTTTTTGTTTTGTTGACTTTGTCCTCATTCACATATTTTACTTTACTAACTTGTACCGGAGGATCTACTATCTGTGGAGATACAATATCCACCTCCTTTACACTCTTGGTGTTAGGTAGTTTAGTATAATCATGATGAAAAGGAGAAGGAATCTTAACAAAACCTAAACCATTTTTTGTTCCTTGATAATGATTATCATTAACTTCAATTATTTGGTCTAGTGAAAATGAAAAATTTTTTAAATTACTTAATTTCGGTTTTAGGTCCAAAACCTCAATCTCAAGATCATGAAACTTGGATTTACCTCTAATTATTTCCTCAAACTGAGCATTTAATGAATCATGCTTTATAGAGACATCAATTTTTAACCCATTTTTGCGAAGAATTAAAGCATCAACTTTATCATTATATTCTTGTTCAGTTTCAAGCAACACATGATAATTATCTTTAATCATAGCAAGATAAACAACTAAGGTTTCATTACGGTACATATCTTCTCAAGTTTAGTTAAAGATTCATCACAATGAACACACATAGTCACATGGGAATCATCAGAAGTATCACTATCAGATGAACTAGTACAAAAGGATTCAGATGAAGTTGAAGAGTCAAAACTTACCTCTTTGATTTTGGCCAGACAAGCAAAAATATCCTTTTAATCATCACTTGAAGTTCAAAATTTGAATCAGACACTTCAACCATCATGCTCTTATTCTTCAAATCTTCAATGTCATCTTGATCAGCTTCAATAATAACAATCATGTTGACTTGCTGTTGATCAGAGGATGATTCACCCAATAGTCTTCCTGACCAATCAACAACATCTTGATTTGTCCCACCATACAGAGATACATCTTGATTTGTCTTTGATGATATTTAACACTTCAAATCATACTCCCTTTTCTCAATTTCTTAACGAAATCCACACATTTAAGAGTAGGTTCTTTGAAATAACCATTCTCAGTCAATTTCATCACATATGTAGAGTAAGAGTTGGGTAAAGCATTCTTCAATGTATCAACCCTATCAGCTTCATCTCGATGGAGCTCATAACGATTCAACTCGGCTATCAAATGACAATACCTAGTTAACATCTCACCAATATCATATAGCATGATATTGAAGTTCTTAAATTGAAATTTGAACATAAACTTCTTTCTCTCTTGAGTATTCCTTAAACTCCTAGCTTCTAAGACAGCATAAAGAGACGCTGAGACTTTAATGTGGCAAAATTAGTGGAAAATGTTTTCTAGTAAAGCCATAGTCAGTGTTGATTAGGTCTTGATTTCCATATCACATTTCTTTCTTTTAGGAGGAGTCATCTGATCAATATACTTTTCTTGTTAACCAACACCATTAATATCCATATTTGGTCTAACGTACGGAGTATCTGTCACAACCCATCTATGATGGAAATGCCGGGGTACGAACCGTTGGCTAACAGCTCACAAGGTACTATCATACAATTTAAATATGATAATAACTAATTAATTTATTTATTCAAAATTTCAATCAAGTACAAAAATTTCAAATCATAACAAAAACAATCCAAATTTAAACAATTATCAAAAATAAAAATAGAACACAAATATCCTTTATTTTATTAACTAAGGTATCTCTATATGTTTCTTCACCTTAGCTTCAAACCAAATGATTATCCTGAAAATGTGTACAAAATAATATAGATTTTTCAACACAATGTTGAGTGAGAAAATTCACTAGTTTTAATATAATAATGATATATAAATAAAAGAGCAAAACTGATATTATGAGTGTAAATCAATCAAACCATGAGCAAATAAAAGGTGTAGTTGACCATGCCTCTCGAACACGGGCTATGGCTATTATGAAAAAACAAATACAAATAAGGGTGTCGGTTTACTATGCCTCTCGAACACGGGCTATGACTACTAGGACGGCGTATGATCATACTGACTTGCTAGACTTCTCATGTACCTCTCCGAATGTGATAAAATAAAACAACTAAACAAATAGCAGTTAATCATTCAATTAATAACACACAACACTCAAAGTTTGCTACTGTGGATTATATATAATATGTAAATACGAATAAATACGCAAGTGTCTCGAAAATGTTTAAAAGCTATAAAATGTGGGGAATGAATTCTCACCTTGATGATTAAGCGAATAAACCAAGAGATAAAATAAATGAGCAAAGCTAACGTGATGAGTGTTCTGATCCAACCAGACCTGAGACTTATACAAAATAAAAAAGAGTCAAAACGGAGAGCATTGCCACTGGAATCAATCCAAACGGATATATAGAGCTCCGATTATGAGATTTTCCGTAAATAAGCGAGCCGGTACTGACCAGAATCCGAAAAGCGAGTCGGGATTTGGGCTTTGATCATTACACTCAAAATATCAAAATAATTCTAAAAGTATTCTGGTCTGAACGCTAGTTTTGACCAGAAGATTGAGTAATTGGTCAAAGAATTTGACTATAATGCTGCCCTTAAACGGGTCGGATCAAATTGACCATCGAGACTCCCTCAATATGAAAAATTGATTGAGGGCTTTTGTTCTACAGATGAAAATACACAATATTGAAGAAAACAACTTAACCTAGTGATGAATCAAAGGATAAGAAAATCATGGTCAAAGAAGCCTTGAACATCAAAGTCAACTAGTCTTGAAAGAATTCGATTAAACTTGAAGAATATAATAATGGGAAGAAGAATTTCATAAGATTTGAGATGAGGACGGCCACTACAAGGGTTTTAGGGTTGGAGAATGTCTTTAGATGAAAATTATAAAGGTTGTGTTAGTTGTTTTAGTAATTACTCGGTTAAGGCAACTGAATAACATTACTAAAACAAAATTGGTTCAATTAATTTAAATATCTTGGTGTGATGAAGAAGAAATGGATGTAGACAATGTGTAATAGTATATTATAAAATAAGTTCCCGAAATTAGTCCATCAAATTTTGTTTTTTTTTGGAAAAATTAGTCCATGTAGTTCCCGAAAATGCATTTTTTTAGCAATTTTAAGCGATTTTAAGAGTTTATAAGGACTTTTTGGCATGATTGAAAGTTATGAAATTATAAGCTAACTTAAACCAAGTTAAATACCAGTAAATACAAGTCTTTATCAATACAAAATATCCTAATTATATTCCCAAGTCGAGTAAACGAATACGGTTATGTATATGAAAAATCCGAAATGTTATAGTATCAAGCAACTCTAAAAAATCCGGTTCAACCACACCAAGATGAGATCTAAACCGTTGACTCCACCGTTGAAAGTCATCAAGGCTATTCAACTTAGGGGTTTTGGCATGAGACCTTATCTCATTATCATAATAGAGCATTGTCTACATTAGGGCGTTTTGTGAGGCAAGAGCGTAATAATTTGCCATCTTTGATGTCACACCCCAACATAAGGCGGAAATGCCGGAGTGTGATATGATTGCTCACAGCTTGAAGATACTATCATACATAAAAGGTGACAATATCTAATTAATTATTTTATTGAAAGAATACACACAATATCCAAATACAACAAACAATTTAAATACATGAATGTAAGCTCAAATAATGATTATCTTGTTTATATCCTAAGGTCTTGTCTAAGTTTTCACTTCAATATTCAATAAAGCATCCTGCATATGCGTAGTTTGTCAACAACACATGTTGAGTGAGATGATCATCAATTTTGACACAACAAATAATTATATAATAAATAAATAATAAATGATAAATATTAAATACGCAAACAACACATGTGATAGTAATCAATCAAATCATAACAAAGCATATATCAACCATAAACACAACCAAAGACTAACCTAATACTTGCTAGTGTGCCAATGAATCGTTGCCAAGCAAATCGGGCTCCGGTTACTAAGACGGTCGTATGATCATACTAATGAGAACCCTATCATGGGGATATGTTGGTTCTCACTGACAATGATAGAATATACACATAAGCAAATAGCAATTAGCAAATAGCATTTAATTGATATACACACAATGATTATGTTTGCGAGTTTGTGTGTGTGTGTGTGTGTATGATAGAAAATATGAATAAGTACACATATGTCCCCGGAACGTTTGAAAATAGTATATAAAAAGGGGGAATGATCAACCTCACCTTAGATTAAAGACAAGCGAATATAATTATGAATACGCGAGCTAACGAATAAGCGAGTCGTCCACTACATGTCAAATGATATAACCAATTCATAATCTGAGATTTTAGGATATGATAATATAAGTAAAAACGAACATTTTTCCGCTGAAATCAACCCAAATGGACGTTTAGAATTTAAGTTATGTTTTTTTTAAGATTTAAGCGAGCTGGTACTGACCAGAATCCGAACTGCGAGTCGGAAGTCGGGTTTTGGTCAGTAGCCTTAAAATTATGTTACGAGAATAAAATTCTTCTGGACCGAACGTTGAATCCGACCAGAAGTATGAGAAAACGTTAAGTCAAACTAGTTGACTATTTTGCCCTTTAACGAGTTTTAGATGATTTGACCAGTCAACACCCTTCAACCACCGAAATTGATTGAATATTATTGACTAGGGAATATATATGAACAATTTCTTTGTTTACAACTTACCCGAAAAGTGAAAGAATCAAGAGATATGATGAGTCAAAGGTCCATACGCATGCAAAGTCAAACGAACAAGCTCGTATCTTCAACAATCATGCAAAAACCGAAGAGTTTGATGAAGGTTGGAGGTAGGTGACGGCTAGATATTCTCTCTAGGGTTAGGATGAAGTTTGTGGTAGAGAATTATGATATGTTTATATAGAGATTACAAAAACGAACCATAATTGGAAGATTTACTCGTTTAAGTAACTAAATACGATATTAATGACCAAATCAATGAAATAAGTTGTAGATTTCGTGCATGATTAGAAATTTATGAATATGAACTTGTATTTTAGTTATAATCCTTTTCTTGGCCTTAATTTACTCGATTTATGCCAAAAATAAGCGATTTGGATGCTAAAAACAAATCAGGAAACAAAATAAGCTATTTAATGAGAAAATCTAGTACAATTACTAACAAAATTTGGCTTGGAAACCAAGAAAACGAAATTGGACCAGCTATAACATTTCTTGGAGTTTAAGTTTCGTTAATTTAATAGAAAATAGGAAAAAAATTGATAAAATTAGTCCCTGTAGTTCCCGAAATTGCGAATTTTAGCGGTTTTAAAGGTTTCTAAGGATTATTTGACATGATTGAAAGTTATGGAATTATAAAATAAGTTAAAACAAGTTAAATAAAAGTTTTAATCAGTTCAAAAGATACGAATTACATTCTTGAATCGGTTTAAACAAATACGAAAAATCCAAGATGTTACATTTGAAAATTATGGATTCAAACAGTTAAGAATGAAAATGTGAGGGTTAAACTTCACAATTCTGAAAATTTGATTAACGAATGGATGAGAAGATAACAAATGAGTGAAACAGGATAGCAGATTAGTTGGTTTCTTTAGCAAATGGATAATGCACGAATGAATCAGTTTAGCGAATTGCACTAATTTGGCGTATGGGAATGGGTGAATGAGTCTATTTTGACGTATGAGATATTAGGCGAATGGGCTCAGTTAACGAATGACAGAACTTTTTAACTAATGGGTTGTTGAGACGGTTACAACAACCTGTAACTGAATTAGCGAATGATCACTGAATTTAGCGAATGGCTCAAGAAAAGAGAGAATGAACTCATATCTTCATCCATAAACCCAGAAACCAAAACATACCAATACTAATCCAATAACCATCACAAATTACACAACTTACAATTCAACCAAAACCAAACACAATACTATACCAAATCAAACCAAAATCAAGTCATATCCAAACCAATTTTGACATAATCAAGTCAGCAATACCGTTTCAAAACACTGTAACTTCCCACCATAACCAATTCAATCCAATTCAACCAAAATAGATCAATTCAACTAAATTGAATCAACCTCAATCTAATTAACATTCTGTCATACCCTCAAAATCCACTAACGGAGTTTTACCGTCAGAGGGTGTGAACTAACAGGATCGGATTCATTAGTTATAATCAAACCATAAAACAAAGTTTCAAAACCATGAAAACGTTTACGAGTATATACTCGTAAACGTTTTCATGGTTTTGAAACTTTGTTTTATGGTTTGATTATAACTAATGAATCCGATCCTGTTAGTTCACACCCTCTGACGGTAAAACTCCGTTAGTGGATTTTGAGGGTGTGACAGATTGGTATCAGAGCCATTGGTTATAGTGAACTAGAAATTGCATGCATACTAGACTATAACCGCGACGACCCATTAGTTATAATGATACGCACTGCATAGATTTGTGTAGTCTTTGTTATCTTATCTCTTTACCCCTTTCACTCATACGCGCGCATACACGGCTTACCTGTAGGAATGTCGACGCCGCCATCATCATCATCATCCGATCCGATGACTCATGCTCACGAGAAAGAACCGCAGATACCTACCGCATCGCCACCCCGAGTAGTTCCGGAACTCGAAGCTCCCGCACCGAAGAGGTATCGCTTATCTGGAGGCATGTACGAAAACGAAGTTAGCTGGGATTGGTACCATAATATGATCAGACGTATGGTCTATCGGGAACAAGTTCCCCCGCTACCCCACCCGAACCATCATGCTTATCCCAACACCTTACCACCCATAACCGAACCTGTAGAGCGTGTGTTCGCAGCTGTTGTTTCTTGTTTGGAGCGTGATGTTGGTTACATGCGCTATACGAGAGCGAAGGTTTCCGGACTGTTAAAAGATGGAACCGAAACTAAAGAGGAAATTTCCCGCATGACAGTAGCAATGAAGGAAATGTAAGAGGCTAGTGATCAACAGATGAAGATTATGAGAAAGATGCAAGCCGAGATGATAGACTTGCAAGAGCAACTCCAAGTAGAAAGGACCTGAACCGAGATAGCTTTAGAGCGCTGCGATGTTTTACAAATGCAAATTGCTCAGAACGCAGCCGAACCTGAGGCAGAACCTGAGGCAGAGCCTAAAGAGGAACCCGAAGAAGATCCCGAAGAGGAGCCTGAGGAGGATCCCGAGGAAGATCCCGAGGAGGAATCTGAAGAAGAACCGGAGGAAGAACCGGCAGAGGAGGAGGCACACTCAGAGGTGTCCTCAGACGATGACATATAAGGATGATAACACCTAGATGGAGGGGTTGTCTCCATCCAAACTATTATTTTTCTATGATTTTAAGGATTGGTTTTAAATACTTTGTAGCGAATACAATGGTTTTAATCATGAATTATTATTTGGATTAATATATGGTTGTGATGTGATGTTTGTTCCTTTTATTTCTTTCTTACCTATCTTTTATTACATGTATGGTGTGTTTCATATGAAAGAAAAATTCATGTTTAACATTTTATGCTGTGATTCTAGGAAATGGCAGGAAGAAACGCTGGACACGGACGTGGTAACATCAACCTGACTGCAGCAGAACTCCAAACTCTGCTGAATGACCACGCGCGGCCGCTTTAGCCGCACATGTACAGAACCAAGATAGAGGTCCAATAGGAACTTGTACCTTCAAGAATTACCTTGACTGCAAGCCCAGTTCGTTTAAGGGCACCGAGGGAGCTATAGGTTTCCTGCGTTGGGCTAAGAAGGCCGAATCAGCTTTTGAGATGTGTAATTGTCCACCTGCCAGTAGGGTCAAATTTGCTGCTGGAACACTCGAAGATTCTGCCCTCACTTGGTGGAATTCGAACGTACAGATTCTTGGATTGGAACTGGCTAACGCGATGAACTGGGAGGAGTTCAAGAACATGATGCGAGAAGAGTACTGTCCGAGAGAGGAGATTGCAAAGTTGGAATCTGAGTTTTGGTCATTGAAGATGGTGGGTTCGGAAATCGAAGCCTACACTACCCGTTCTCACGAGTTAGCTGTGATGTGTCCGCGGATGGTGGATCCGCCGAGTAAGAGGATTGAAATGTATATTGATGGGTTAGCACCGCAAATTCAGGGCATGGTAATGTCTTCCAGACCAGCCACGATTCAACAAGCGATTCGGTTAGCTCACAAACTAACGGATCAAGCAGTGACCCAAGGTGCGCTACCACCTAGGGGTTCAACCACTAAAGCCCGTGACAACCCGAGCACTGACAACAACAACAGCAACAGCAACCCGAGCAACGGAAAGAGAAAGTTTGACAACACCAGATCCTCATCCTCGAACCCCCCACAGCAACACCACTACCGTAAGCCCGAACCCATTCGGAGCTTCAACAATCAGAGTCACAACAATAATAACAACGGTAGCGGGCAGGGTTCGAGCGGCTATGCTGAGAAATATCCGAAGTGCAACAGGTGCAACTATCATCATGCTGGCCCGTGTGACCGTGTCAAGTGTCAGAGATGCGGAAAGATGGGTCACCAGGCAAAGGAATGTAGAGGAGACCTTGCGGCAAAGGGTGCTCCTAAACCACCCGTGACAACCAAGGGATGTTTTGAGTGTGGACAAGAAGGACATTTTAAGAAAGACTGCCCCAAACTGAAACAGAACGACAACAATGGAGGTAATGGAAGTGGCAGTGGTGGTGGAAACAATGGTAAAGGAAGAGCTTTTGTTATTGGGTCGGGTCAAGCCCGCAATGATCCGTACGTGGTGACTGGTAAGTTCCCTGTGAACGATTGTTTTGCTTCTGTATTGTTTGACACTGGAGCTGATAGGAGTTTTGTGTCGAAAGCCTTTAGTCAACTCTTAGACCTAACTCCAACCCCGTTAGATGCTAAGTTTCCTGTTGAATTAGCTGACGGTAAGACTATAGTAACGACTCATGTACTTGCGGGATGTAAGTTAAAACTGGCAGGTCATGTCTTTGATATCGACCTTATTCCTTTTACGCTTAGTAGTTTCGATGTCGTGGTCGGCATGGACTGGTTATCCGAGAACCGAGCGGAGATTATATGTCACGACAAGATAGTCCACATTACTACCCCTTCCGGCGAGATCATTTCGATCCGGGGCGAGAGAAAAGGCATGACCACCAGCGTCATTACCCTCATGAAGGCGCAGAAGTATCTACGAAAGGGTTATCCGGCAATTTAGGCGCAGATTGTTGAGAAACCCGCGGAAGAGAAGCGAGTTGAAGATATACCGATTGTGAGAGATTTTCCGGAAGTTTTCCCGGAGGATTTGCCTGGACTCCCTCCTATTCGACAAGTCAAATTCCAAATCGAGTTGACCCCCGGTGCAGCACCCATAGCACGAGCTCCGTATCGGGTCGCACCGGCGGAGCTTCAGGAGCTGTCCACTCAGTTACAAGATTTGTTGGATAAGGGTTTTATCCGACCTAGCTCATCACCATGGGGAGCCCCTGTCTTATTTGTCCGAAAGAAGGACGGGACTTTCCGCATGTGTATCGACTACCGGGAGTTGAACAAGGTGACGGTCAAGAACCGTTATCCTTTACCCCGAATTAAATGAACAGTTTGACCAGCTCCAAGGATCGAGTTGTTACTCGAAGATCGATCTGCGATCTGGTTACCATCAACTAAGAGTGCGCGAAGAAGATATTTGAAAGACGGTTTTCAGAACATGGTATGGTCACTACGAGTTTTCGGTTATGCCTTTTGGACTAACCAACGCACCAGCCGTATTTATGGATCTCATGAATCGAGTATGCAAGGCGTACCTCGACAAGTTTGTGATTGTGTTTATTGACGATATCCTGGTCTACTCCAAGGACAAGGCTGACCATGAGGAACACTTGAAGGTAATTCTGGAATTATTGAAGAAGGAGCAACTGTATGCTAAGCTCTCGAAATGCGAATTTTGGCTTCGCGAGGTTCACTTTTTAGGACATGTGATCAACAAGAACGGTATCCATGTCGATCCCGGTAAGGTAGAGGCCATCAAAAACTGGGAAGCACCTAAGACTCCGACTGAGGTGCGGCAATTCCTAGGACTGGCCGGCTACTACCGGCGTTTCATCGAGGGATTTTCAAAGATTGCTCAACCCCTCACCGCTTTGACTCACAAGGGTACTAAGTACAATTGGGGTGACGCGCAAGAATCCGCTTTCCAACTGTTGAGAACCAAACTCTGTAGCGCCCCTATTTTAGCCCTCCCCGAGGGAACAGAGAATTTTGAGGTACATTGTGACGCATCGATACAAGGTCTCGGTTGTGTGCTGATACAACTTGAGAAGGTTATAGCTTATGCCTCTCGACAACTACGGGTTCACGAGAAGAACTACACGACCCATGATTTGGAACTCGGAGCTGTGGTGTTTGCCCTTAAGATATGGAGGCATTACTTGTACGGTACCAAGTTTACCATTTACACCGACCACAAGAGTCTCCAGCATATCTACGATCAGAAGGAGCTGAACATGCGACAACGTCGTTTGGTCGAGCTGCTTAAGGATTATGATTGTGCCATCAAGTACCACCCTGGCAATGCCAATGTAGTGGCCGACGCCCTCAGCGGAAAAGAAACAGATAAACCCAGACGAGTGCGAGCATTGCAACTCACGATTCATACCAACTTACCCGATCAGATTCGCGAGGCGCAACTCGAAGCTTTGAAAGATGATAATCTTCCATCGGAACTCATGCGAGGCATGAACAAGCAACTTGAAACCAAATCGGACGGGGTCCGATATTTTGAGAACCGGATTTGGGTTCCACGATACGGAGAGTTGAGAACTCTGGTGATGGACGAAGCACACAAGTCCAGATATTCTATCCACCCCGGCTCAGATAAAATGTATCATGACTTAAAGGCACTTTACTGGTGGCCGAATATGAAAGCTGACATTGCCACCTACGTGAGCAAATGCTTGACTTGTGCCAGAGTCAAAATAGAATACCAGAAACCATCTGGCCTACTACAACAACCGGAACTTCCAATGTGGAAATGGGAACACATTTCAATGGATTTTATCACGGGATTACCTAAAACACCGACGGGATGCGATACCATCTGGGTGATCGTTGACCGGTTGACTAAGTTCGCACACTTTTTAGCGATTAAGGAATCGGACAAAATGGAAAGATTGACTCGCGTCTACATCAAGGAAGTAGTGTCTAGACACGGAGTGCCTGTCTCAATCATTTCTGATCGAGATTCTCGTTTCACTTCGCACTTTTGGAAGTCACTACATGTAGGTTCCCTTGATTGGATCAACACGAGATATCTCGATCTACGTAGGTGCGGAATCCCTGCGTAGGTCGTTACGAGCGTAGAAGACACGAATAGATCAAACACGATACGATAAACAAACACGTTATATTATAACCAAAACACGTGATACAATATCACTATTACAGACACGAACTCTCGTCCTCACGTTACAGCTCTCGTAACTTCTATAATGATCACACCCAACTCTCTTTCTAAGCTAAGCCGTAACCTATATAAATACACGACAACTTCGCCTGGCATGTTCAGGCGAAGTTGTCCATAACTTCGCTTGACTAACAAGTTCGCCTAAACAGCGAACTTGTTAGTAACTTCGCTTAAGACATATAAAACATAATTAATCATTACAGACTCGATTACAGACACTAGACTATGAACTACTGACATTATGCATCAACAGACTCCCCCTTGGCAGTAGCTTCATGTCTTGATCTTCAAGCACGTGTCTTGTAATCTTCAATCTCTTGGTCTTCATGCATGTACTCCTTCTCTCACGCATACCGTGACTACTCGCTGATATTTCCTCGCTTCGTATTTCCAAGCAGGAATATAAAATATCTTATTTTCATTTAACACCTGCAGATCAGCTTTCGATAAATTAACAAGATGCATCGGATCATACACTCTTAGCACTTCTTGTTCATCTTCATCTTCCATCACGGCTTCAGCAGTCTGGCAATCAACATACCACCATTTAAGATCTTTCAACACATCTTGAGGCATAGTCTTCATTGGAACCTCTTTCATGCATCGAATCGGTTTGTACTTCATTACCATCCATGGCTTGCCATCTGCTCTCATTCCTCTTTCCTTATCTTCCACTAGCTTTCCCTTCTGTGGCTTTAATAACTCAAACTTCTTTTCTTTAATACTTTCTTTCCACACGATCTTCCCAATAACTCTGGCCATGTTGTCGTCGCTTCTATTAATCAACCCCAATCTAGACAAATCCTTCACCTCACATTCAGGCAATGTATTGAGAGATCTCAACGTCCTCTTAAAGTATTGGATCCCATCATATCTTTTCACCATGAACACTTTTAACTGTTCATCATATAGCCAACAGATAATTCCTTTCTTTGATTCAGCATAGCCTTTGATATTATAACTTTTCTTGAACATGGTTGGAACAGCAGGCTTCTTAGTTTTGATAAACCAATAAGCATAGCCTTCCTTCCATCTAGGCTGCTCCTCCCATTCTGTATCATCATCTACTGTATATCGACATACATCTGACTTTTCAACTTCAGGGATCTCGTGTTCAACATTCTCCTCAACTATTTCACCTTCTTCAACATCATCTTCTATCACAATTTCTGCACCAATCTTTTCAATCTCTTCGACTGGTAGAACATCATCTTCACACATAAATTCATCATCCAACATATCATCATCCAACTCCTTCAAGGCATCGATCACATCATCTCCCATCTCCTCGTCATCTACCATCACCACCTCATCACCACCAGAACCGCCAGCTGCACCTGCAGACTCCCCCTGAGCTGTGGTTGTCCCAAGAGCTTGAGTAGTTCTTGGCAACTCACCACCTGCACCTTTTGATGCATTGGGATCATCGTCTCTGTCATTCTTCTTCTTTGTCCTGAGCTCGTCGCCTTTACAGCTCGTCTCCCCCTGAGATGCCAAGAACTCCTTCATAGCATCTATAATTTTTCCATGTTCAACCAGGAGGGACGACTGTAGTTGATTTTCTGCTACTAGGCGCTGAATAGCCTGGGTCTGGATAAGATTCACTCTTGATTGTTCCGCCACGACCCGTTCAAGTGCGGCTATTCTTTCCGAGTCTGATAGGGTTGCATCGAAATCGAACCTCATATGCGATAAATCGTGAGTGTACTGAGGAGGGATTTCCGATGAAACCGGGACATCAGAAGTAGCTGTGGACGTAACCGCAGGTGGTATCGTGACCGACAACCCTGCAGTGTGAACCACTGTCGACTCAATAACCTGTGCAACAACCTCCGACGGAGTAAGCGTTGGAGGCGGCAACGATACAATATCTGGAGTCGTCAGCTAGAGTGTGATGGATGGGAGGCCAACAGATGATAATGTAGCCACCACGGGAACGTCCGTGGCGCTTGGCCTTGTGACCTGTAATGATGTAGTAACAAGTGACATACCTGACAGTGCGGGCGGAGCGAAGCGTACGACTCTAGAGCTCTCACCAGCTCCCCTACCTGCACCTGTCCTGTCCCTTCTTGAACGTCTGATCAACTTATGAATGTCTTCTTCTTCTTCTGACTCACTGTCGTCATCCGTCCTCTTTCTCTTCCCATACGTTCTTTCTCGAGTTACCATCATACGTCTTGCCTCATCCATTACATCATCAAAATCTGAGTCAGCCACCGTCGTAGCTGCTCTAGTAACATCCACCCTCGAAACTTGTGCAACCGAGACCTGTACATCTTCTTGAGGATCAACTCGGTCCATATCGAAGTAGCCTTGACCACCAAATTCTGCATCAAGGTCCACTTCCTCCTCCGGTGACACAACAGGCGCAGCGGTATATATTGAGGTGCTCCTGCCTGTTGTGGTTGAGGGTCTCTGAACTCGTCCCCATTGGCAGGAACATACTCCGGGTTGATTAAATACCCAAAGAGTGGAGTATGCCTGGGACGGAGCTCAGGTTTGCTCCTCGCGCTCGATGTCCTACACTGAGCGAAGATACGTTTGTTCACACTCTCCACGTATCTGATCGGGTGGCGCTGAGGTAGATTTGGAGCCACATGGTTCAAGATCATCTGGATGAATCTTGGATACATAATGAACCTCTCACGCGCCACTGCCCGTCTTTGTCTATCGATCTCATAGAAGACCATCTGACTGAAGCTATAACGTTTGTTATAAGTCAGAGCAGTCATCGCCGACTGCATGGTCGCACCCATCCCGTCAGTACCCGCCTTCCTCCCTGACATGCAGACAATCATTACGTGCATGAGGAAGCGCCACTGATCGAGTAGGAAACCCTTCCTTCTTTGTGTATCGCCCAACGGGCCCGAATAGCCCATTCGTAAAAACGCTCCATCTCGGAAAGGAGCCACAAAGTCCGTCGGGTCATCCCTGGTCTCATTCCCGAAACGTAAAGCCGCCCGGATTTGTTCAGAAGAGAACTGAACTTCTTGATTGTTGACGGTTGCTCGCATAACCGGGGGCTCAACGCGGCAATCGTATTCCACCGTCTGCCAAAAATCCTCAATATTGGGTAAGGATATCGGCAGAGTAGTTGTGATCGCGTGGAATATCCGCGAGCGAAGGAGGAAAGTGATGATTTCGCGGTAATCCTCCACACCACTCGCATCTGGGTCTAACGTAATATACATATTATGCCCAGGGAAGAATTGTCTCTGGTTATCTCCCCCGTCATCGCCACCAACACCTCCAGCACCAGCAACAGCAGCCATATCTGCAACAAACGAACCAAGTTAGATACAGGTTAAGGCATAACACAAGTTCGCTTGTTACCATGAGCGAAGTTGTGATAAAGTCTGTATAGGCGAAGTTAAAAGTGGGGCGAAGTTGGGAACAACTTCGCTTCATCTTTAAGTTCGTCTAATAACTAATAAGTAAAAAGGTCCAGGCGAAGTTAATGATAACTTCGCTTCACCACAACATCGCCTCAGGCGAAGTTAAACCTCAGGCGAAGTTGCGGATAACTTCGCCTAATCCTTAAGTTCGCCTGAATATGAATCGGCGGTTGATAGGTTTATGAAACAACGTGCAGTTGGTGATTTCGTGATTAAGGAATCCGGAAAACATGATTTTATGGTTATCTAGACGATCAATGTGTGAACGACCACGTTAAAACAAGTTTGAAACCGGGTTTAAGGATCGAACGTCCGAGATCACTAACCGGTGTCGAAACAACCTAGGATTAACAACATTGAACATCGATTATAAGATATAAGAAACCTTACACACCTTTAATCACGGAATGGAATCGAAATAAGAACACAGAAGATTTTGATCGATAAGTTCCCTAAGGTATGCACAGATAGTAAGTTCGCTGGATTGAAAAATAATGAAAAGTTTGACCTTAAAAATTCCTTTATATAGGAGCGGAGTTATACAAGCGAAGTTATGGATAACTTCGCCTAGGGCGAAGTTATTCACAAGTTCGCCGATATATCAAATTTTACAAAATCAACCCCTATAATTTGAACAATTTGCAATTAAGTTTTAAAACTTCCTTAAAGAATTAAATGACACAATCAAGACCAAGTAACCAGTTATAAAATCATAAAACTACCTAAGTACGAAAAACTTTTAAAAATTAAAGTACAAGGGATCAAATTTCAGTCTCGACAGGGACTACTACGTTTTAGAAAAGATCCGAACAGGAATCATACTAACTACGTGTCTGTCACATAGATCCGTGTTTAGCTGTATTATGACATAAAGAAACAGGTTGTAGGCAGGTAAATAACTTAAGATGGTTTTCATCGTTTCTGTGATACGAGTTAAGTTCAATTAAGCTCAAAAATTAAGTGGGTAACAACTCAGAGATTATGATGCCTCCTATCTATTCTCAAAGCGTATTTGGCTTTCCCCAAGTCACCCCGAATTGACTTCGACCCGTAGTGTCTGATTAAGTTGTAAGTATTATTCGATCTTTAGACTCTGCTTCCCGTTCTCTTTCTTACATCATGATTGACATTTTAAGTTAAAGAATGTCTCAATGACTTAATTTTTTATTTTTTTTTTATTTAACAAACACATAGAGAACAACTGCAAGTCCCGAATCTGGATCACTGCAGTCTCTTGACACACTTTCTTCACGGGAATCAGAACACTAACAGGCTCGTGTATGATTGGGTAATCGCTTTTCTGCCTATCATTCGGAAAGATATATATGAAGACATGCAGAACTCTTAAGAAGTTTCCACATAAAATCGAGTAGATTTAGTTAGTATCACTTCTACTTTTACGCACCATAAAAAGCTACCATGACATACAATGACTGTTCTTAAGCCTTTTAAGCCTAATAACTTCACTAGTTAAGCACACAGAATCAGTATATCTATCATTTTCCAAGGTTGGATCAATTTTCTGTTAAACATAGCAAACGAACTTCTTACGAAGTAGTTGACTTGAAAAATAATTTCATTTCCCTAAAAAAAATTTTGACTTCAATCGCCCCGATCAGTTCAAAGTCTTCAGGTAAACGGTTATCCTGCGAATCCAATGGATTAGCTGGACCGACCACATACAAGTATGTGTCCTTCTAACTAAGTATGATCGACTAATTTTCAGCGAAAGAATAAAAAGATATCATAATCGCCCCGGTCACTTTCAGTCATCTGGTTAATGGCAACCCTCATACTCTACAAGTAGAAAATGAGGACCAAACATATCCGAGGATATGTCCTTCAAACTGAGGTAACCAACATAATTTTAAGCGATAGTAACATTTTTTTTTTATATATGCACAAAAAGCATGGTTACTCGGGATTGATCATCCCATTCAACTCAACAAGGTTTTGAAATCTTGATTTGTCAAACGCTTTAGTATATAAATCAGCGAAATTATCAAGCGTATCCACCTTTTCAAGCCCAATCAGTTTCTTCTCAGCACAATCCCGTATAAAATGATGACGTATGTCAATATGTTTAGTTTTACTGTGCTTCACGGGATTGTTAGTTACTGAGATAGCAGCTGTGTTATCAATGCAAATAGGAGTAAGTGAGAAATTCAGACCATAGTCGCGCAACTGTTGTTGAATCCACAGAACCTGGGAGCAGCAGTTGGATGCTGCCATGTATTCTGCCTCACATGTTGAAATTGCGACTGAAGTCTGCTTCTTGCATTGCCACGACACCAATCTGCCACCTAGAAACTGACATCCTCCAGTTGTTGACTTTCGACTCTGATTGCACCCTCCATAATCAGAATCTGTGTAAGCGACTAGCTCCAAGTCTCCTCCTCTCGGGTACCACAACCCCAGCTTCGGCTTGCCCTTGAGATACCGCAGTATCCTCTTCGCACCCTTCAAATGAGATTCTTTTGGGTTTGCCTGAAAGCGTGCACAAAGACAAACAGCAAACATTATATCAGGCTTAGAAGCAGTTAAGTACATTAAAGAACCTATAATAGCCCGATATTGGGTTGGGTCCACGTCTGCATCGTTGTCTGAATCAGCACCCAATTTGTGATTAACGCAGACTGGATTGTCGAATGGAGTGCTGTCCTCCATCTTGAAGCGTTTGAGCACATCATGGACATACTTGGTCTGATGAATGAACATCCCATCCTTCTTCTGATCAACCTGCAATCCTAAAAAGAAAGTTAGTTCACCCATAGCACTCATTTCAAACCTTTTCTTCATGACGGCCTCAAAATCCTGACACATGGAGACTTTTGATGCAGCAAAGATAATGTCATCCACGTAGACTTGCACCAGCAGTAAGTCGCTTCCTTCTCTCTTGAAGAACAACGTGCTATCTATCTTCCCTCTTTCAAACCCATTTTCAAGCAAGTAATCTGATAAGGTTGAGTACCAGGCACGAGGTGCTTGATGTAGTCCATACAACGCCTTGCTTAACTTGTACACGTGGTCTGGAAAGTCTGGGTCAGGAAAACCCGGAGGTTGCTCAACATACACAACCTCATCAACTTTCCCATTTAGAAACGCACTTTTCACATCCAACTGAAATACCTTCATCTTCATATAAGCAGCAAATGCCAAAAACAATCTAATGGCTTCCAATCTTGCCACAGGAGCGAACACTTCATTATAATCAATCCCCTCTTGTTGATTAAAACCTTTAACGACTAGCCTCGCCTTGTTTCTTATAATAATCCCTTTCTCATCTCTCTTGCACTTAAAAACCAATTTTGTGCCTATCGCATGCACATGCTTCGGTTTTTCAACCAAAATCCAAACTTCCATTTTCTTGAATTGAGCCAGCTCTTCTTGCATGGCCTCGACCCACGAGCTGTCCTTTAGAGCCATTTGGTAATTCTTTGGTTCAATCTGGCTGATAAAGCAGGTGTACAAGCATTCGTTGATTATGCCTGTCTCCTTAATGCTTGTGTAAACACAGGTGTGCTCATTCAAGCTACGTCTTGTTTGTACACCGGAGGACACATCACCAATCACATTCTCCAGTGGGTGATCTTTATGAATTCTCGTGGTCGGAACCGAACCGACATGCAAATTGTCTTCCAAGTTAGAAGAGAGCTCGTCAATGGTTGTTCCTTGCTGAGAGTGAAACGGATTGAAAAATTCTTCTTCAGGAGAGGCAGCAGGGGTATCGATAGCATTTGATGAGGAATGTTGACATTTATCAAACAGCTGTCTTTGCACTAGATTTTCTTCCTCATCAAGGATCATCTTCGTTGCAACTCTCTCTTCTTCTTCTGCACTATCCAAATACGGTATGTTAAAAGAATTAAAAAGTCTATCATAGTCGAAAAACTCAGCAGGTCCGTTGCTTGGTTTTGGCGGTTTGTAACTTGTGATATCGGTGTTACACACCACCTCAACCTTGTCGGTCGATGTATTAAAGACACGTCTGTTGGGAGTCCCAACAACATAACCGACTAAGATTCCTTCATCGGCTACTTCACCAAATTTAGAATTTGTCTTTAAAATCGAACAAGGGGACCCGAATGGTTCAAGACCACTCAAGTTGGGCTTCCTCCCATGCATAAGCTCATAACACGTTTTATTAAGCCTTTTAACAGTCAAGACTCTATTCAGGATATAACATGCTGTAGCAACAGCTTCAGCCCAGAACACCACAGGAAGCTTCGAATCAGCCAGCATAGTTCTGGCTCCTTCAATTAACGTTCTGTTCTTCCTCTCAGCCACTCCATTCTGTTGCGGAGTATACGGAGCGCTGTACTGGTGCTCAATCCCTTTCTGAAGGCAGAAGATCTCCATTTCAAAATTCTTGAACTCCGTTCCATTGTCACTCCTGATGAACTTAACCCTTTTATCCATAACGTTCTAAACTTTGGTAATCAAATTCTTCACCATCTGAGCCGTTTCATCATTTGATTTCAGGAAATATACCCACGAATATCGTGAGTAATCATCAGTGATCACCAAGCAATAAGAAGTACCTCCTAGACTTTTTGCATTCACGGGACCGAAGAGATCCATGTGAAGCAATTCTAGAGTACTGACAATAAAATTGACCTTCTTGGTGTGATGGGATTTCTTGTGCTGCTTTCCCTTCTTGCACGCTAGACATTTGTCTTCAAAGTTGAAACTTTTCAAGGGAACGCCCAGCACAAGTCCATTCTTGACAATGTGGTTCATCTTCCGAAGATGAATGTGCCCCATTCTCCTATGCCACAATTCGGACTCCGATTCGCTCGCTTTTGTCATAAGGCATGATTCTTCCGTGGCCATTTCAGTCGACCTCATATCCATAATATACGTATTCCTCTCAAGTGGAGCCTTCATCACAATCCACTCCTCTGGTATCTGAAAACCAGGATGTAACACAATCGCCTCATTCTTTGTAAAATTTACGGTGTACTCCTTATCACAGATCTGCGACACACTCAGCAGATTGTGCTTCAATTCTTCGACAAAGTTTACTTTCTCTAGAGTCATCTTTCCATTAGACACCGTTCCCATTCCTGCAATCTTGCTTCCACTTTCTCCTGCAAAGCTCACTCTCCCTCCTTGAACAGGTTTCAAATCGTGTAACAAGTTTTTGTTACCCGTCATGTGCCGGGAACAGCCGCTATCCACAACCCAAAGATTATTGGCAGCCCTGTTCAACTGTTCCAGCACGATTAAAGCAAAAGATTAGAATCTAGGGACCCAAGACCAATTGGTATTGGATCTATACATCCCGAACTTTGACTTTCCAAAGTTAGTCTCTGTATAATTCCTGTAAGTCCTATTAGTATACCTCCTTGTAGATTGATTGTGAGGCCTTCCAAACCTTTGTGAATTGAAAGAATTATAGCTTGTGGTTTGGTTATTAGCAGTGTAAAACTGAGATTGGTTTCTTTGAAAACCTGAATTAGTCACATTTCTGAATTTTGAATGGTTTTCACTTTTACCAGTATTATTATTACCATTAGACTTATTCTCAGTTTTAGTAGGCCTCACACCTCTGAATCTCTGCTTCAGAGGGCAATCTGCAACTAGGTGCCCTAATTGATTACACCTAAAACAACACCTATGTTCAACCTTTTTATCAACAGGTGTTTTAGATGTCGAGGCATTATTACCGCCCGTTTGTCTCACATAAGGTGGGACATACGGGTTTAGCGGAGAACTCTTTTAAGTTGTTTTATCTTTCTCTCCACTATCTGGCAATACCGCCTCCTCTTTTGCCTTACCAGGCTCGGATGACTTATCCGAACTTGATGAGACTGGACTCGGATCAGAAATTTTAACACTTGAAACAGGCGAACTTGTTTCGCCTCTACTAACATCTGGTTCTTTACTAGTTACTTTAATTGGAACTGTCTGAACAACCTCAAAGTCAACAGATTTCTGAACACTATGATTAAAAGTGTAATTGTGATTATAAGGTGGAGGAACCTCATGATAACCAATTCCTCCCCTCTTAACAGAGGAACCTTGATCACTAACAAGGTGATCAAGAATAGCAGAGGAATTTCTGAACTGCTCAAGTTTTCTATTCAGTTCCACCACTTTCACCTGGTGATCAGCAATCTGTTTTTCTCTTTCAGCTATTAGCTTGGTTTTTTCTTCCAAAACTTCATAGCTTAGATCAATCACTTGTATTTTTTCAGCAAGTTTTGCTTTTAGACTTTTAATATCCTTTTCACAAGCTTTTATTTTAACTTTATAGCTATTTTCTCTTGCTTTAGTAAAGTGATGATCTTCTTTTAAAGTTTTAAACTCAGCATCCAAACCAATATACTGATCAGTTATAGTTGCTAATTGCTCAGACAAGTTTTCACATTTAGAACAAGTAGGTTTAGAACATACCTCGGAGAGCTGGTCTTTAACATCTGCCATGAGAGCTTTTTCTTCTCCGGTAACCTTCTCATTTCCTTCAGTTTCAACCTTCGCCAAATTGGCCTGTTCGAAAGTTTCTTCAGAATGCAGGTTCCAGTTGTATTCACCATCTTCTCTGGAAATCATAGCACTATAATCTTTACTACCCCCATTATGCTGTGTAGACTTGCCTTGACCACGTTCTACACGCTCATTTCTGCACTCCTTAGCAAAGTGGCCGTTTTGCTGACAGTTGTAGCATCTTACCTTCGTCTTGTCAAACCCTGGCCTTCCACCGACAAACTTTCTTCCGGTCTTTTTCATAAACCGTTTCACTCTTCTCACGATCATAGCCATCTGCCATTGCAGATCCATTTCTTCCATATCATCAGCATCAATCTGGTCATAGTCTTCATCCAACATAGCTGGATCAACAATCTTCCCCTGAATGTAGTTCTCATAGGAAGCAATAAAAGAAGCATAGAGAGCAAACTGCTCTTCAGCAGATTTGACACTCATAGGCATCTTAGAGTAGTTGTTGCTAGGAATACTTGGAGAGCAACTACTCTTGCTTGCTTGCGGTTTAGAAGCACTAGATCCACCTGCTACAAAGCAAACATCACCATTCGTGTTGACTGACACATGCCCCTCATGTGATGAGTTGGCGCCCGACTCTCCCTTGGAGTAGTAGGCAGCTGCTTCAGTCTTCGAACCTGAACTAGAGTTGACTTTAGCACCATACATAACTGGATCTTGAACCTGATCCGTAGGTGTCTCCTTTCTAACCATGTTAAGCTCAAAGGTTCAGAGCTTATTGACTGCCGTTTCCAGATCATATTGGGGAAAGTCTTTGTCTTCCCTCATCAGTACCGTGTACATCTCCCATTTTGGTGGGAGAGCATCAAGAAGCTTCTCAACTATCTCTTCTTCTCGGTAAGAAATTGAATAGTTGCTCAGTTCAGTCATCAGATGATAATATCGGGTGATGATATCATCTAGAGATTCATTCTTCAAATACTTGAAGACTGAGAACTGGGTTTTGAGCAATTTGGTCTTCGAAGCACGGATTCTCACATTTCCTTCAAACCGGTTCTCAAGAGCTTCCCAAAGCTCTCTTGCTGTCTTGTACTTTCTAAACGTATGAAGGATCTCTTGTGGAAGAGCCATAGTGATAGCAGCATGAGCCTTGCTCTCGGCCTCATACATCTTTTTCTCTTCATCTTCCATTTTGCTGTACTTCTTGATCTGATCACGACCTTCGTACTCCATAGTTGGTGGAATATAACCATCCTGGATGCATACCCACATTTTCGCATCCTGGTACTTGACATATTGTTCGAACCGATCCTTCCATGCAACGAAATCGGTTCCCTTCAGCAACCTTGGTGCTTTTGTAGCTGAGCCTGCTTCTACTTCCATCTTTACTAACTCAGAGATGTTAATTGACGACATCTTTCTCAAAAACTAAGAAACCCGAAAAAAATATATATATATTTTTTTTTGAAAAGTACTGTAGGCGAAGTTACGGATAACTTCGCTTAAGTCTTAACTTCGCTGAAGAACTTCGCTGATTCTTAACTTCGCTTGAGGTAAGCGAACTTAGGAAGTAGGCGAGGTTGTAGAGAACTTCGCTTGAGATAGGCGAACTTGAGAAGGTAGGCGAAGCTGTTGATAACTTCGCTCAACCTTATATCTTCGCCGAAACCCTACGAACAGTGACGGCAACTTCGCCTGATGAACACGAAGTTTCTGCAGATCTGATTTCTGGGTTTTTCGAGGTTTTTGACGGTGTAAAGGGTTGAATACGATGGTAGGAGGTAAGAATGACACAAAAACACAGAAAACACGTCCCGCGAATAGTCGAAACGGGACGATTTCTACACCCGCGTGAATATCCCAAACCACACAATCGAGCCAAAGCTCTGATACCAAATGTAGGTTCCCTGGATGGATCAACACGAGATATCTCGATCTACGTAGGTGCGGAATCCCTGCGTAGGTCGTTACGAGCGTAGAAGACACGAATAGATCAAACACGATACGATAAACAAACACGTTATATTATAACCAAAACACGTGATACAATATCACTATTACAGACACGAACTCTCGTCCTCACGTTACTGCTCTCGTAACTTCGATAATGATCACACCCAACTCTCTTTCTAAGCTAAGCCGTAACCTATATAAATACACGACAACTTCGCCTGGCATGTTCAGGCGAAGTTGTCCATAACTTCGCTTGACTAACAAGTTCGCCTAAACAGCGAACTTGTTAGTAACTTCGCTTAAGACATATAAAACATAATTAATCATTACAGACTCGATTACAGACACTAGACTATGAACTACTGACATTATGCACCAACACTACAAAGCGCACTAGGCACACGTCCTGATATGAGCACAGCCTACCATCCTCAGACGGATGGGCAAAGTGAACGAACTATTCAGACCCTGGAAGATATGTTGCGTGCATGTGTGTTGGATTTCGAAAAAAGTTGGGAACCTCACTTACCTTTGGTTGAGTTTTCGTATAATAACAGCTACCACGCAAGTATTAAAGCAGCGCTGTTTGAAGCACTGTACGGACGGAAGTGTCGATCACCACTCTGCTGGGCAGAGGTGGGTGATAGCCAAATCACTGGTCCAGAACTGGTACTCGAAACTTCGGAAAAGATTGTTCAAATCCGAAATCGCATGGCAACAGCACGAGATCGCCAAAAGAGTTACGCCGACAAGCGCCGAAAACCTCTCGAATTTCAAGTGAATGACCAAGTGTTACTCAAAGTCTCACCTTGGAAAGGTGTGGTTCGCTTTGGAAAGCGAAACAAACTCAACCCACGATACGTTGGTCCTTACCGGATAACGGAACGCGTTGGTCCGGTGGCGTACCGACTGAACTTACCAGCGGAACTCAGCAGTGTACACAATGTTTTCCACGTATCCAATTTGAAGAAATGCTTATCCGATGAAACCCAAGTAATCCCTTTGGACGAACTGCAAATTAATGAACAGCTACGCTTCATTGAAGAACCAGTTGAAGTTTTGGACTGGGAAACCAAAACACTCAAGCACAGCAAAATTCCAATCGTTAAGGTTCGTTGGAACTCAAGACGTGGACCGGAGTTCACGTGGGAACGTGAGGATCAAATGATGAAAAAGTATCCTCACCTTTTTGAAAGGCTGACCAAACACAGAAAACCGTGAAACCTGACAAACCGTCAGAAATCACCGGAGGTATGAATTAAATTTCGGGACGAAATTTATTTCTACTAGGGGATGATATGACAAACTGAAAATTTTTCTTACTTTTTCAGACACTCATCACGACTTGATTCAAATTTTCGGGACGAAAATTCTTTAACATGGGAATGATGTGACAATCGTAAATTTCAGGTTAACTTCGTTAACTCAACTCCGTCAATTCAAACTTAAAGATCACTGAATCTATAACGTACACCTCATTACATTTAAACTAGGGTTTAAATGACGCTTGACAATTACTACATGTGTAGTCTTTCGGGAATTGCACCGAAACGCAAACAAGTTGACGCGAACGATTAGTGAATAAACGAAAAACGTCAAAACAATAATTATGTGATAATTATGTGTTAGACTTATGTGTTACTTGTTTATATTATGTGTGATGCTAAACAAGAAACAAGAACTAGTTATTTAAGCTAGAAAAGTAACAATTGGAAGTTGAGGGACTAGAGTGTAACATGTTATTATAAATAATAACATAAACCTAAAACCCTAATCCTCTCTTTCTCTCCCTCATAATCGACGGCCAGCCCCCCCCCCCCCCCCTTGTCTCCTTGCGATCGGCCCTCATACACACACATACAATCAAGATTTTTCAAGTTTAATCGAAGATTAAGGTGCTAGGAAGGTATAAACAACTATCCTATGTATTTTACATGCTTAATATTGAGTTTGAATGGGTTAATTATAAACCCTAAAATCTGGAAATTTCATATATTGTGTTCATATGATCTTTGTTTGATTTGATGATGTATTGATGATGATTTGATAACTAGAATTGATATTGTTACATGTTAATTGTTGTGTCTTGATTTTGAGATCAAATAAAACCCTAAACATGTATGTATGGTGTAATTGATGTGCATGGATAGTGATTATGGTGTCTAGAGTGTTATATGAACGGATTATAGTCTATAGATGGTTAAATTGTTGAGTTTTGTTGCAAACAGTTTCTGGACAGGTTGTGTTGTTGATGTTCAACTGACTGTAACGGGGTGTAAATGTAAAAATTGATTGAGATAATTGATACTACAGTAAACTAGGTTGAGTCTAGTTTCTAAAGAATGTAAATTTGCAATTTTTGGACGTGTAAAAGTTAACCTTTATGATTTTACAAAAACGTTGTGCAAAGCTGAGTTGTTAGACCTGCTGTTAGGTTGTTTTGTAAATGTTATATCTCATGAACTACGAGACCAATTGGGTTGGTTCCACTTCTGAAAGTTGACTTGTTGAGTTAGGAACCTAACCCAAGTGGTCTTGTATTTATTGGATTTTTCTTTTAACGGGAATTTCAAATAACATTCTGCTGCGCATAAATTTGACTGCTATGAGTTTGCTGTGGTAAATTGATCTTTGTGAGAAATATGTATGGAATAAAAATACAACAAAATATGTTATGGAAACCTAACACATACATGCTTTTGTGATGATTTTTGGTAAATTTATTGTGATGCTATGATCGGTGGGATAGACTAGTTTTTCAAGTAGAATTTTGTCGTTAAGAAACTAGTTGCTGAATTTTGTGAAAGTTGTATGAAACATGATAATTGCTAACTAATTGTCGTATTTTGACCAAAATACCATTGCGGGGAATAATTGCTAATTGATTGTCATGATTTGACCAAATTGCCCTTGCGGGGAATAACTGCTAGTTAATTGTTATGTGTTGACCAAATTGCCCTTACGGGAAGTAATTGCTAGTGATGTATATTATGAATACACGACACGTAAATAATTGTTCACACATGTAACGTATCACAAATACACTTGTTAAAGTCACACACGATTCACAAACGAAACACGAAACATGTTGTGTGCATAGGAATTATGTGCCGGGTCTAGAGACTCGATATTAGTTCCGATACTTAGAAAACCTCCTTATTGTTTTAGAACGCTAGAGAGAGTTTTCTGTAACGCGCATCACTTGGTGATTCATTTTGGGAATTCTTCGCAAACAGTGAGTTTCACTTACCCATTTAAACTGTTTTCAAACGCTTTTCACTTGGGGAGATAACATACTCCGAAAACGCATTTAAGATTTTGTTAATATAGATTATATATCACTTGTAAAGACTAAGTGGCAAACGCAATAACTAAAGTCTTTCATTCACATCGAACCGTTTAATATTAGATAATAGCGAGTCATTGTTGAGTAGTACTACTGGGTTTGACAAACCCCACCCAACGCTAAACTCGACTGGAGGTCGAGTGGGTGTAATCTTGGCTAAACACATACCATGGTCGGGATAGACCTGGTGGCAAGGCAAATGATAAACAGTCAGCTTCGGTGTCGAACACTTAGTAATACTTGTTTTATAGGCTAGCTACCTATAGATATATAATTGACATAACACTATTTGGTAACACAAAACGCATAACGCAAAACGCATAACGCAAAACGCTGACCGCAAACGCTAAACGCTTTATTTTATATAAACTTGTGAACTCACCAACCCCGTGTTGACACTTTTAGTATGTTATTCTCAAGTAGCCGAGGCGGGCGCGTGGTATAGGATCATGCATTGCTTGAAAACGCTTTTGTTATTCAAACTCTTTTAAAACTGTTATCATTGGGTTTAAGTCGTCCTGCGAGACGCAACATTTTGTTTTATGTTTTTTTTTACGCTTCCGCATTTAAATACTCGTAAACGTTTTCATGGTTTTGAAACTTTGTTTTATGGTTTGATTATAACTAATGAATCCGATCATGTTAGTTCACACTCTCTGACGGTAAAACTCTGTTAGTGGATTTTGAGGGTGTGACACATTCAATCGATCAATCCTCAATTCATAATTCATATAATTAACCGCTTAATTTGAAGTAACTGATTCAAACACAGTCCGTACACGTACGAGTATCAAATTCGATTCAAAACACCTATAATAACCTAATTCAGTCCATAAATCAACTAATCAGACAATCCTACGGCTCTGATACCACTTGAGAACACATGATTTCATCATCATTCGAGCATAACAAGATCTAGTCTGGTGATTATAGTCGATTACGTTAGATTAGGGTTCACTGTGTGTTTGTATGTGTTTTAAGAGGATATTTGGACAAAGTAACGAGACACAAGTTCATAAAATACCAGATCGTTAATTAGAGAATAATTTACAGACTATATATAGACCTCAGCCCATTAGCTAAACAGTCTTAGCGAATGAGCACCTTTCGCTATGCCATGCGCTAGAAAAACTCTAACGAATGGCCTCTGGTAACTTAACCCCCATACGCTAACACTCCTAGCGTATGGACTAAACCAAAATTGTCCCATTCACTGGACAACCCTAGCGAATGAGCTTTACATTAATAGCAAAAATAGTCCCTATACTTTAACAAAAGACCAAAGCATGCTAAACAAATACCGAGACGACATTAAATGTACCAATATACCCCTCGTCTCGAGCTTTGTCATCTTCACTTCTTGAAGTGCGTGGTCTTCCAATTGATTGTCACATGTGTTATTATACAGGTAATACCATGTAGAAATACATTAACACTTATTCGCCATGACCGTAAAGAAATGATGGCATATTCATCAACTTGATGTGAATAGTGTCTTCCTACTTGGAGATCTAGACGAGGATGTTTACATGAAATTCCTCAAGGTTTGAAATACGTGACAGCAATTGAGTTTGTAAGCTAAAGATATCACTATATGTGCTTAAGCAAGCCTTAAGAAATTGGTAACAAAAATTACCAACTCATTGCTTGAAATCAGTTTCAAGAAAACTAGAGCAGATCCTTCAATGTTCCTTTTCAAGACAACAAATATGTTCATTGATGCCCACATATACGTCAATGATGCCATCATGGTAGGAAACGATCTAAATAAGATTCAAAAGTTCAAAAATTTTCTCGATCAAAGGTTTGGCATCAAAGACCTTGTTCCTTTGAATTTTTTCTAGGAGTTGGGTGGCCTGGACCAACGAGGGAGTAGTGAGGGACTAGTACTAAACCAATGAAAATATGTCTTAGATATTCTCCAAGACACTGGGATGACGGGATGTCGTCCGAGCTAATTTCCAATAGAACAAAACTTGAAATTACATAAATTTAACAACGAGCCACAAATTGATGCTAACCGATACGGTTAACTAGAAGAATTCTTTATCTCCAAACAACGAGACCCGATGTTGCTTACACCATAAACATTTTAAGCCAATTCGTTGTTGATCCTCGAGAAAGTCATCTTGAGGCCACCAACCGTGTTCTTAGATACCCCAAAGCAACTCCAAGTCAAGGGATACTACTACCAAAGAAAGGAAGAATGAGTCTCATCACCTATTACGACTCAGATTGTCTTGGTTGTCCCTTTACTAGTAGATCACGAACTGGTTACTTATTGTTCTTGGGAGGCGCCCCTATATCTTGGAAATCCAAGAAACAATCGGCCGTCTCTCGATAATCAATAAAAGGCGAATATCGAGCTATGGCAGTCGTGATGAGCAAAATTTGTGGATGCGATGACTTTTGAAAGAACTTGGTGTTTCTCTAGATGGACCAACACAATTATTTTGTGACAACCAGGTGACTCGACACATAGCAAGCAACCCTATCTTTCATGAGCGAACAAAGTATGAAAATTGACACCAAGATGCAACTTGCTGATTTATTGATCGACCAAGCTGTTGGGCACAAACCGCTTCCGCACCTTACTCGACAAGTTTGGCATTGCAAACCTCCATGTTCCAACTTGAGGGGGAGTAAACGATATTGTGCATATTTTCCTCCAAATTAGACCGTCTAGTTTATTATGTTGCCATATTGGCTTTGCTTAATTGTTGCCTTAATATTAGGCCTCTGCTATTAGTATCTCAATAATATATAGAAATTTTTATGCACCGTACCTTTTCAAAACTTGAATATAGCCAAGTTATTAGATACTAGCATAAATCTTCATGCGTCTTGTGGAGACGTGAGAGATAAAACTTCCGAAATAGTTTTTTTGGTAAAATGTTCAATCTAGTGACACTACTAAAAAATATTTCTTTAGTTACACGTAATGTGCGTTATTAAATGATATATATGACACGTAAAAGACATTGTGTGGTTATAAGGTATGCCACATCTACCTAATTATTATTTAATCCAAAAAAGTAAAAAGGACATCCCGGCCTTTAAACACATGATAAGCTTAAAACCACACATTTTGCTTTTGTAACTTTTATACTTTATGAAGTACACACATTTTTTTATAGTTATTCTCAATAATATCTGATTTTTGTTTACATAAGTTTTCTTCTTAATCTGCATTTTGAATTCAAGATTTTCTTTGTATGTCTTTTACTTTTAGTACTTTTTAAGTACACCTTCTTTTATTATAATTCTACTTATTAGATTCTCCGTATGCGTTTTATTTCTTCAAAAGTTGCATATGAATATCAAATGTGCACATTTTTATACAAGTATTTAGCAAAAAGTTATATATGTATTGAATCAAAAGTTATATATGTAATATCAAATGTACATATCTTTATACTTATGTATATTCAAATATACATATGTACAGTCATTTTTAGGTTCTTAGATTTATAAGTTACATATTGGAATAACGAAATGGAGGGTTGTTAATGTGTGTTTATATATAGGAGGTGATCGATCAAGTGGGCTTGGGGATGCATGCGGGTGGTTACTTCTTAGATACCAGGTATGTCGTTGTCTTGTTGTCTCAGGTGACCATCTAGGCAAGTTGGAGGTTAATTAATTAAGTTGTACATGCTTGAGTTTAAAGAGGTTTCAATGGAACAGGTGGGTCATAAACCATAGATACCTTGCTTTTCTTATATATGGATAATATGCAAACTGGAGAATGTTCTTTTGGATATAAAATTGGGACGAGTGGGTAATGAAACCTTGCTTTTGTCATACGTATAATATGGAGTCATATTATATATTAAGAAAAATATATATACTGTATTATTTATGGAAGGGCCAACACTCGTGTTATATTTACTATTTTTATTAATTATATCTAATCTACATATTATCTGTTAAAGCAACATCTTTTTGGACACATGGCACTACTCTATTGGGTCATTACCATACTTTCCATAAATATCAATGCTTTTTAGAATTTCTTTGTATTTAAATAATTCAAAATAAAATTAATATATTTGCTGGATGGACCAGTTTATCTTTTCTATAACCCGAAACCCATTTCATGTTATTCATTTTTTAACCCAATTCACAAACCCTTAGTCAATTATCAAACCTTATCGTATCCCATCAAGCATTTCTTCTTCTCCTTCTACATCCTGTTCCTGCAATCAACCGCAGATTCACAATCCATACGGTAAGTAAGGTTATGCCCCTTTCAAATGTGTCGCTGTTTCTATAATATTAATCGTATCTCTCAAATCTCAATCGATTCATACTATTCTCAATCCGAAAGGAATCGGACTCCAATAGCATCTGAATATCTTATTAACAATTTTTATTATTGGTTATATGTTAGCATATGTGAATTTGGTGTTTCGATTCGCCATATTCTGCACTTTCATGTGATGATTGTGTATTTTAAATTTGTTACAATCATATGACGGAAGTAAATTCTTTTCAATTTGATTAGTTTGGCTACCTAACAACATGATTTACCATTTTATTATTACATTAACTAATTAGATTATCTTTTTGGGGATTTAAACTTTTTTCGCCTTTGTGTTTTGTTAATCGCTACTACTTTTATTTATCGTGTGATTTTTCATTTTTTTTTATATTTGTAAGCATTCTACATTTTTTTTTATTTTTTGAAGTATACGTATTTCAGTATCATGTTTTTGTTCGAATAACAATTGCAATTATAAATCATGTTCCCGTCTCAACAAACATATTAACAAATATATTATTGTTTAAAATTATATATGTGTTTAGTGGATTATTTTTTTTCCACCTGTGTAGCACACAGGTTAATAACCTAGTTACTAATATATATAAACAAAGACTTTGGTGACGGTAAAATATGATTGATTCACTTGACAGGATGTCATTGGGCCAAGTGTTTTATGTATGTTTTTTGTTTCTTTTTTTGGGTTTTGCCTCCTTTTAAAGTTTAATAATTATATGTCTAATTATTTTTGTGAGATCCGAGCCCCGGTGCGGAAGCATGAATAATGGTCGATATAAACAGTGGAGCTCGGATCTGAGCTTGGATCGAATCGTATTCGCTCTTAAAAGGGGGTTTTGGACGGATGAGTGGTGTTTGGGAGAGAACCTGAATCGATTACAATGAACAATAGACTGGATGAACAAACTTATGCAATCGATTCACAAAGATAAAGAGGTGGTAGTATGATTTCATTAACCAAAAGATTGTCATTACAAAGCACTCATACATACACATATACATACAATAAAGATCAGCCACCTCCAGGAGAGCTCATCCTAGAGGCGGCGGCTCTCTCAAAGAGATAAACCCTAGATCTCACACAATACACAATACACTCATACTAGACAAATTAACAAATACATCTATTTATACTAGTCTAGCATGTCTTGGTCTTCAAGCCATCCACCCTTGGTTGAAACCAAAAATATTAATTTTTTTTCGCCCATAATAATAATAATTCGATGCGTCGGTCTAAAATATTAATCCCAACAATCTCCCCCTTAGACCGATGCCATCGAATTTCTTCCATGATCACCTCAAAAACCGTTGTTTTTCGTTGAACTTCTCCCCCTCACGTTAAGCTTCTCCCACTGTTCATTTCGAATTATCTCTCTTATATCACTTTTGGATACAGTTGTACGGGCATATGAACGAGGCTTTGAACTTCAAAGATCAACTTCAAGTAGCAAGGTCATCACAAAAAGAAATAAACTCAATGTGATCATCAAATAATCTTCCATTCTTCAAACATGTTTCTTCCCTTGTAAGTCATCTTCAAACCTTTCCGTGAATCAAGATAGCATTCAAGTCAACCATAACCCGTTCTGATTCTCAATTGACTGTTTTCATAGGAGATTAAACTCTACTGATCATCCGTTCACCATGTTACTAGTGATGACTCTATCTTCTCAACCGTACTAGTAAATCTGAAAACTCACAAACATTGAAACATCTCTAAAGAATATTGGATTATCGATCTTGATCAACTTTTCCTTAACTTGAGTCTTTTCACTTGATTTGAAGCAAGCAATTTGCAATGAAATTCAAGAATTTTTACTCCCCCAATTTCGTTGCAATTGTCTTTGAAAATTCTGTCTTCAAATCAAGTATGGGTGAAACAACCTTGACCATCCATTTCAAGATTGTTGATTCTGTAATAAACAAAGATAAACAACACATTATGTTGGTTGACACTCATAAGGGATAAAATCCGTAAGCTTGGTCAACACTTGTTCTTGTAAAGCTCTTTGATGAAGTTTGTGAAAAATTGATAAGGCTTTGATTTCCTTTTGCTTGTTGATGATTGGATAAAATTTACCAAAATACCCTTGGTATATATCTTCCATATAGCTCAGCTTGGTCAAACGGTCAACGGCACCAAAAATCTCAAGTGTAATTCATTCACGAGCATGGATTATCGGTTCACGAGCACACAAGTCCTTTAAATCCCTTCACAAGCACACTCATAATAATTTTTTTTTTCTTTTAAATCGAGCGTGCTCAATTTTTTTTATTTTTTTTATTTTTTGCTCGAGCATGGACCTTGCTCGAGAAAATACTTAAGTCTTTTTCTCACATCGAGCATGCTACAGAGCTTGCTCGAGGCCCTTGCTCGAGAAAATATTTAGTGTTTTTCTGTGTCGAGCATGCTGGAGAGCATGCTCGAGGGCTTGCTCGAGGCCCTTGCTCGAGAAAACACTTGTATTTTTCTGTCGTTACTCGAGCATGCTCCTGTCTTTACTCGAGCATGCTCGAGACCTTGCTCGAAATACTTAGTCTTTCATCAAGCATGCTCAAGACCATGCTCGAGACCTTACTCGAAAAGTCTTTCATCAAGCATGCTCAAGACCATGCTCGAGACCTTGCTCGAATTACTTGGTCTTTCATCAAGCATGCTCAAGACCATGCTCCTTCTCTCTTTTCCTGAGCATGCTCACAAGCAAAAGTGTGCTCGAAAACACTTGTATTTTTCTTCTCTTTTCATGGGCATGCTCAGGAGCCAAAGTGTGCTCGAAGAAGGTTTTCTCAAGTAAAACAAAGTGTGCTCGAGACCAAAAGATAGATTTTGAGATAAACCAGGATGTGCTCGGGGTTCATGTGCTCGAATCCAAACTTGATGTGCTCGATATAAGATATGCTCGAGATAAGCTCTGCTCGAAGCAACACTTAGTCATTTTACATACTCGAGACTATTCTTATCAAGCTCGAGACATCCAGACTTCTTTTCTGCATCATCAATCAATGTTTTTCCAATACAGAACCTGCTTAAATATTCCCTTTGCATCTTCCATCTGCTGCTACAAACAATGATTAGATTGCTCATAGTACCTGTTCATTCTTGACTTCTACATATCAGATTGTACCAGCAGCAATGTTCTTCAATATTCCCTTTACTGTTCAAGCAGCACACTCATATCAGAACAATTTCAAGCACATAAAACCCTAATTTTCAGATCAAGAACCAAGCTTCTTCATCTAAAATTAATCGCTGTAGCAATATCCCAGTCTTCTCAATATCAACCATTTATCTTCAATCTATCAACAGCCGTTACAGATCTGAAAATCATCTTCAATAACAGTTTTGCCCCAAAACGAGCTAAAAACACTGTTACATCAGATCTGGACCGATATGACCAAATAAACATGAAATTGATGTTGAATCTCCAAACAAGTCATCAACCCAAACATCAATCCACATAAATTTTACCCAAATCATCAAATAATTTCAAAACCCTAAAAATTTTTCAACAAACCTCATCGGCTTAACGTCCATGGTGGATTCAAGAGCGAGGTGAATCAGATTCAGTGGTTAGTCTGAACGATTCAGCAACCTGCTCTGATACCAATTGTGAGATCCGAGCCCCAGTGCGGAAGCGTGAATAATGGTCGTTATAAACGATGGAGCTCGGATCTGAGCTTGGATCGAATCGTATTCGCTCTTGAAAGGGGGTTTTGGACGGATGAGTGGTGTTTGGGAGAGAGCCTGAATCGATTACAATGAACAATAGACTGGATGAACAAACTTATGCAATCGATTCACAAAGATAAAGAGGTGGTAGTATGATTTCATTAACCAAAAGATTGTCATTACAAAGCACTCATACATACACACATACATACAATAAAGATCAGCCACCTCTAGGAGAGCTCATCCTGGAGGCGGTGGCTCTCTCAAAGAGATAAACCCTAGATCTCACACAATACACAATACACTCATACTAGACAAATTAACAAATACATCTATTTATACTAGTCTAACATGTCTTGGTCTTCAAGCCATCCACCCTTGGTTGAAACCAAAAATATTAATTATTTTTCGCCCATAATAATAATAATTCGATGCGTCGGTCTAAAATATTAATCCCAACAATTTTTGTTATGTTTTTTATTTGTATTAATTTAGTTCCGATACCAGCATACCGTAATGAACGTGACAAAAACTGACCTAATTTGCATAGGCTTACCGCATTTTGTTTTAATTTTAGTACTATAACGAACGTAACGAAACCAACCGGACACCAATTCTTTTTTTAGCCCGGTTTCATAACGAACGTGAAAAAACCAACCGAATTTTCATAGACTCGTTGCTAGGGACCAACAACACTCGAGTTTTACCGACCGACGCCACCCAATTGGTCCATCTCAATTTTTATAACTTTTTTGTTTTAATTTTCGTACAATAAAACACGTAAAAGAAACAAGCCAAATTCACGTCAACTTACCACCTCAACACTTAAGACCGGTAATGCTTGTGTTTTACCAACGTTTGGATTTAGCGGCGCCGGGTAAAAAACTAGTTTAAAATAGAGGGAAAAGTTATAATGTAAATGGAGACAAAAATGAGAAGTTTGAAAAGAATTTGTGGCTATAT
This sequence comes from Bidens hawaiensis, assembly GCF_021521415.1. Taxonomy (NCBI): domain Eukaryota; kingdom Viridiplantae; phylum Streptophyta; class Magnoliopsida; order Asterales; family Asteraceae; genus Bidens; species Bidens hawaiensis. The sequence goes on along the minus strand of NW_027493273.1, from coordinate 69,749 downwards.
GAAAAAACATTTTAAAAAATAATAAAAGAATCATAACTTAAAATATAAATAAAAAACGAAAAAATTTGAAAAACCAAAATGTTTCCTCCATTCATTCCCGTTAAAAAAAACAAAAACTAAATAAAAAACCGTCGAAAGGACATAATGCCGAGAAAAAGACACAATGCCTAAAATGAACAACAACACAATGATAAGTAAAAAAAACACAATATGTCGCAAAATATAACATAATTCCGAACAAAATATAACACGATATCAAGAAAAAAAGACAAATTCCATGACGAAAATAAATAAAAAGCACAATGATATTTTTTCCTTAACAATGTATCATTTTCGAGTTTTTTTTTTTTGAACGAGGAAGACGATGGAAATATTTTTGTGTTATTACATTTTTTGTTTTTTTATTAAATTTTGAGTTATGATTTTTTTTATTAATTTTTTGTTATTTTTTTGAAAAGATTGTTTATGGCTACAAATCCTTCTCATTTTTATCCATCTTTATAAAATAACATAACCCTTAAAATAGATTGTAGAGTAGGCATTTTGGTTTATTTATTTATTTTTTTTTATCAACTATCAGGTTAACTAGAATACACAAATGGTCAAGGCTTAGTTGCGATCTTACTTTTATATTTTCTTTTTTCTTTTTTCTTTTCCTGTCACATGAATCATATACTCGTATGTAGCCTTCACTTTATATTGACACATAGTCACTTAAACACTTTTGTATTACATGGATTTAATTATTAAAACTATATAGTTCGCATGTTTTCGTACAATCTGCTATCTAATCGTTAATAGGAAAATGCAAATCCTGCTACAATTTGACGCATTGCCAAAACACATACAACCTACAATAGAAAACCGGCTCGTTTAATGAAAAATGTTGGTGTGACTGTGAATATTATAGATGTGAGTTGCATGTGTTTTGGCTTTGTGAATTCATTATAGTCTAGGCATGTAGTTTTTTGGGCATACGGTTCTTTGGTAGTATCATTCACAACATTAACCGTCAATAATGAGTTTAAGCTCTCTAGTCCTGAAACATCTACCAAATGTTAACCAACACATGTGAATCCTGTTCATTGCATATATTGAACATGTAACCATCAATATTCAGTTTAAGCTCTCTAGTCATGACTCATCCATAAAAATAATTGGGAAAACCCATTACTGTGAGAAGAACATATTCGATGTTTTCATGACCGGACCGGGTCGGCCGTATTGACCAGTTCAACCGGGAATCAGAGACGAGCGGTCCGGTTTAAAAGATTGAACCAGAAGGCAAAACATGTTAAAAATTTAACAGAATTTTATGGTTGTCAGGCATCAAGCCTGGGAACTCAAATTTAGAAGATATTTAGAAGATTGAATGTAAGTGTTTCTAACCAACTCTACCAGCTTGTGCTTGTATTTAAGTTTTGAAAATGATAATTATAAAAGTATATTAGATTTCATGAGATATGATATTATCAAAAAGTTTTCTTTCTCCTAAATGAATAATAAACATGATCACTATTTTTTACAATTATATCATTCAAAAATATAAAATTTTCAAGATTAAATATTATGAACGTTACTTGAATAAAACAGTAATCAAAGTAAACTGTTTTTTATTAAAATTTTCTATATTAATAAGTAAACAGGTAATTAAAAAAACTAATAAAACTAAAAAACTAATAATAATGAGTAACTAGGTAAACTAATAATAATGAGTAACTAGGTAATGAAACTCGTCGCGTTGTGACTGTGCCATGTCATCAATTTAGTTGCATGGTATTCGTAAGTTATGTAACGGTAACGACAATACACCAGACAAGTTTCAGCTACAAGCCACGCGAATTTGGCCGATATCAACAGTATCGACACTAAATCATAAGCATAAATTAGTAAGTGTCAAAATATAGCACAAAACTATATAAAAGAAAGGGTAAACATAAATGAGTAAATCCTCAAAAATAACATAAATTAACTTTAATATAAAAAAAAAAAAAAAGGTTAATGCGACCGCATCTAGTGTCGCCACATGATCAAATAGATTATCGTGGCACCAACTATCATTATTCATATAAAGTATAATATAGTATATAATTACTATTACTATTACTTTACTAATATATATAACTAGTATATTGACTCTTCGCGTTGTGGCGGACTGTTAAGCCGTAACCAAATAAACTAACGATGTCTGTCAACCGTGATTTGCAAATCCTCTTTGGTCGATGTCAAACCAAGATGGTCAACCAGCATTATTTTGCTCATTGCCTTAACAGGTTTTGACTTCCATAGCCATGAGGTATTATACTCTTGTTGAGTATCTGTACGATATCGTTTTATTTGTACAATAATCGTTTTATTTTAACTATACAGTTTGTTGAATTTTAGTGATAAATTCAAGCTCATGCTCCAAGTTTATACTCCATTTGCCCGCATTTGTTCTCAATCTGTCGCATTGAAGACTTCGTTAGCCCGTATCCATTCTCAATATGTCACAATAAAGACTGGTTATGCCATTTGCTATAGCTGTTGAGTTGACCCGCTTATGTAAAGCAAGCCGATTTCAGTTGTAATCCATCTCTTAACAGGTGGGAAATAGCTAAAAAAGGTCAAATACGACACACCAGTATTAATTATCTTACTCATCTTAATAAATTATCTTACTTATCTTTTAAGTATAAAGTCACACATATAAGACTTACCTTTTAAGTGATGAGCCTCTCTAGTGATGTTAAAAGTTATTCTACTTTTAGCTACGAACCTGAAAAAGTTGTGTTGGGTTTTAACAAGATTATCAAAGTTATAAAATCTTAATTTTATGAAAAATGCAGCGGAAATAGTTGTAAATCTTTTTAATTTGATATGTATAAAACCAATTTTACACATACAAAACCCAAGCCCGGATCCAAATACGAAATACATACTATCTAACACATGCATGACACTAAAAGTTCATGCATGTCAAACTACCTTTTAAAAGGATAGTTGGAAAACAAGAACTTCAATGAGTAGTCCCTCAAGCTTGCATACCCCAGGCCTCCGACAATACACCCTTGTAGCTAGGATTTTACACTTCAAAACACCTTCTTCCTTGTCCTTCTCCTTTGGCCGAATCCAAGAGAGGAAGAAGAGTTGAGAGGATTTTTCCTCTTGTGTTTTGTTACTTGTGAAAAACTAATTGAGAGAATGAAGGTGTTGGGTGGTCATTCAAATGCACCTCACTAGTCCCCCAATCAAGAGCTTTGCATGCCTCAACTACCTTTGAAATAATAATAAAATAACAAAAGAGAATGAAAAGGGGGGGAGGGTTTGGCCGGCCCCTTCCTTCATTGGGCATATCGAGTCCAACAATCTCCCACTTGCACAAGATACATAGAAGATTGATGCAAGTAGCAAATACCGCCTAAACTACGGTTTACTACCCCTAATACGCATGACGAAATGCCATTCAATAACATCATCCCCTTCAAGTCCCTTACTTGAAATGATTTAGGTACATCTATCATTTATCCTTTTGCCACAGATGTCATGTCAAATCCAGAGACACAGAGTGATCATTCTCTGTTGATTTAACTTAGCAGGCCTTAGACATCTCACTCTCAACGAATAAGAGGGACAAATCCCCTCTTGACTACATACGTCTCTCACAATCACCTTGTACTAAACCTGATCCTAGCCTTATGTACTGTCATGTTTCAGAGCAGCGAAGAACTAAGTCAACGTATAATATTTGGTGAATATCAAGACCCAATATGTATCTCAGGTTGGAGGATACTATGATATTCCCCTTTACTCAAATTTATTTATGATCAATCACAAGGATTCCATGTAGTAACATTTGAGAGCGGGTCAGTCCAATATTTATATCCCATAAATATATATGAACCTTGGCAGCAACCCTTGCTCTATATTCATACCCTATGAATATCCACCAATCCAAGTTCATAATAGTCTTACCTTCATATTTGTTCCCACAAATATGAGCGACTACGGACATTTAGAATAAGTAACTTATTCATGGATTTAAACATGCTAAAATGGAACATAACTCAAAATGTCATAATCATAAACCATAATAATATGAATGAGCCAAAATAACAATTATTCTGATATCCAAATACCAAATTCGATCATATCCAATCACTAAAATATCGAAGTCCTAAGGCACAATGATGTGTTGTAAAACACACGTATTTCAGCACGTTTTATCTACATTTTACATTATATTTTATATGTTTTTAACTCGTTCTAGATAGGTTTTACGTAAGTTTAATAACCTTGTAGGTTTTGGGTGAAAGAAAGAAGAAAACCGAGACTTTTCGAGCATTCTACGAGCCTTTTACGCATACAAGTTCAAGACAAAGCTCAAGGCCTGACCCGTATGCATTATGGAGGCCCAAGACCATATTATATTATAACATAAAAAAAAATTAAAAAACCCTAGGCCAGCAGAAAGTTCCGATCGCAGCAGGAGGTTCAAGGGAGAAAAGAGAAAAAGTTTTGTGGAGCTAGGGTTTGGACTTGTGGTGGCTAGGGAAGGAAGAAGACACGAGAATCAAGCCCCGGGATCGTTTACCATCTGTTTTTACAGCCAAGGAGCAGCCATAAACATCCAATATCCTTACATCTTCATTGTTCATATACCTTGAATTACTTGTTCAATTACTTAGAAGTTTTACAATTACTTGGGATATTGACTTGTTATTGATTAGTATTGATTATTGAATGCTTGAATTGATGTTTGAGATGAGTTTATTGATGTGTTTATTAATTGTTCATGGCTGTCCAAAGATGATTATTGGCTAAACTTGTTAGTTCTACCTAGGAATGATGATTATGGTTAGTGTTTGATAGGTTTTATGGATTGTTTGATTAATAGACTTGAATTGCTATTGTAAAAGTTTGATTTAGACATGAAATAGGTTGTGTTTAGTGGCTGGAAATTTTGGTGATTCATTGCATAAACCCCGTGTGTTGATTGATTAGTTTTGTATTGATTGATCGGTGCATTGTTTGATTCTAGGCTTTGTGTTTAGGGTTTGTTTGCGGTAGGTACAACCGTAGGGTTTTGTTGCGTGATTATTTGGATTAAGAACACCTTCTTTGAGACCGAGAGGTGATAGAAAGTTAGGGTTGTCTCATTGCCTTTGCATGCTAGAATAAGGATTGCGCGAGAGCGAGTTCGTTTCTTGTCAAGTTTAGGAGTTTTGAGCGACTAGTTGATCTATTTTGGTTTAAGTTAAATTGTTCCTCTATCCTTGGTTGTGTAGTATTCATTGCCATTAGGGTCGAGTGTTGGTGAGACCGAGAGGTGATAGCAATTGTTTCCCGGTTTGGTCGTTTTATGCGATTTTGAGTAGTTTAGGCTTGTTGAGTGAGACAGAGAGGTAATCCAGTGAGCCCCAGCGATCCTTAGTCGTGTCATCTTTAGGGACCGGTATCTATATATCATTCAATCCATTAGCTTGTTAGGCCTACAATTTGATTCAGACCTAGGTAGACGTTTTTCTCCATCCGAAGTCAACTCAGTTAGTTTTTCGTTAAGTTTTCTATTTTTGGTAAGTTTTGTTAGTTAGTCCAGTTAAGTAAGTAAAAATCAAAAATCAATATAATATTATTCTAAGGTAGTGTTAGTAATCGTTAGCGTCTTACGTGTCCACGTGTTCGATACTCGGACTTCCTAGGTCTATACTACTTGCGATCGGTACACTTGCCGGTTGTGTGTGGTTTTAGGATTTTTGTTTTATATTTAAAGCTTAGTTGTGAGGGTCTTTTTTATAGGGTTATTAGACACACATCACACAAGTATGACCCTCATGCTTTGGCCTTTCCAGGAGCTTCGTGAGTCGATCCTCAATGTTTTGATCGGTGTGAACTTTGCGAATACATATCTTTCCCTTTTCAACTTCATCCCTTATGTAGTTGAACCTCCGCTCAATGTGCCTCGTCTTTTGATGTGCACGAGGTTCCTGGATTTGAGCAATCGCACCTCGTTGTCACAAAAAATCTTTAGAGGGTCCTGAATGGTACGGACCACCCCTAGGTCGGCAATGAATTTTCTAATCCACGCAGCTTCTTGAGCTGCCAATAAGGCGGTGATGTATTCCGATTCCGTGGTGGACAAAGCTACCACATCTTGTTTTGAGCTCTTCCAAGAGACTGCCCCACCATTCATAATGAAAACATATCCCGATTGTGATCGAGAATCGTCTCTATCGGTTTGGAAACTCGTATCTGTGTAACCCTTTACTACGAGTTCCTCCTCACCCGAACCGTATATTAGAAACATGTCCTTAGTCCTTCTAAGATATTTCAATATACTCTTAACCGCCAACCAATGGCTACTTCCCGGATTATGTTGGAATCTACTTGTCATGCTTAAAGCGCATGACACATCCGGTCTAGTGCATACCATTGCATACATGATGGATCTAGTAGCCGATGCGTATGGGATTCCATTCATTCTATCTTGCTCTTCCTTTGAGCTTGGACATTGAGATGTACTCAATATCGTTCCTCTTTGAATAGGTACCAAACCTTTCTTAGAGTTCTCCATCTTGAACCTTTTCAAGATTTTGTCAATGTATGCACTTTGATTTAAACCTATCAACCGCCTTGATCTATCCTTATAGATCTTTATTCCCAAAATATAGACAGCTTCACCAAGATCCTTGATTGAAAAACAACTTCCAAGACATGCTTTTACACCCTCCATGGTTGGAATGTCATTCCCAAATAGTAGTATGTCATCAGCATACAATACTAAGAAGGTAATGATGCTCCCACTAGCTTTCTTATACACACAAGCTTCATCACCATTCTTAATGAACCCAAATTTCTTAACTTCTTCATCAAAACGGTGATTCCGAATTCTAGATGCTTGTTTCAATCCATAGATTGATTTCTTTAACTTGCATACTTTATTAGGATGTTGTGGATCGACAAAACCTTCAGGTTGAACCATGTAGACATCTTCCTCAAGATACCCATTTAGAAAAGCGGTTTTGACATCCATTTGCCATATCTCATAGTCATAATGTGCGGCTATGACAAACAATATCTTAATCGACTTTAGCATTGCTACGGGAGAAAAAGTTTCATCATAGTCAACCCCTTGAGTTTGAGTGAAACCTTTTGCTACAAGTCTAGCTTTATAAGTAACCAAGTTTCCATGCATATCGGTTTTCTTCTTGAAAACCCACTTACTTCCAACCGGTTTGGAATTAAGAGGTGGTACAACCAAGTCCCATACTTGGTTGTCATGCATGGATTGCATCTCAATATTCATGGCTTCAAGCCATTTGTCACAATTGGGTTGTGACATTGCATCACGATATGTGGTGGGTTCATCCGAATCTACCACATAGCACCCATCCATGAAAAATCCATATCTTTCGGGTGTATGACTAATTCTACCGGATTTGCGAACGTTTTGTGTGTCTTGATCAACCATTTGATTATTTTCAACAACCTCTTGTTGATTGCTTGTACCAACCAAACGTGTATCGAGTTGTGGTTCTCGATCCTCCTCGAGTTCCACCGTTCTACTAGTACCTTCCATAAGGAACTTAGTTTCCATGAACTCGGCCTTTCGAGCAACAAACACCTTTTGCTCTATTGGGTTGTAGAAATAATATCCCATAGAGTCCTTGGGATATCCTACAAAGATACACTTAATGGATCGACTTTCAAGTTTGTTTTGGGTGTTGTTCTTGACATAAGCCTCACAACCCCATACCTTTAAATATGATAACGATGGAGCCCTTCCATGCCATATCTCAAAAGGTGTCTTGTCCATTTTCTTGGTTGGGGCCATATTTAGAATATGGGCCGCGGAGAGCAAAGCGAAACCCCAAAATGATAGAGGCAATGTGCTTTTAGTCATCATAGATCGAACCATATCCAATAGAGTTGGATTCCTCCTTTTGGACACACCATTGTGTTGTGGTGTTCCGGGTGGAGTAAGTTGTGAGATGATCCCACAACTTCTAAGATGATCTCGGAAAGCATCACTTAGGTATTCACCTCCTCTATCCGAACGAAGTACTTTGATGGTTTTATCAAGTTGATTTTGTACTTCATTTTGGAAGACTTTGAACACTTCAAAGGCTTCATCTTTGTGTCTTAACAAGTACACATACCCATAACGACTATAATCGTCGATAAAGGTAATGAAGTATCTTTCACCATTCCTTGTCATTGCCTTAAAGGGACCACATACATCCGAATGTATGATACCCAATAAGTCTTTTTCCCTTTCATTTGTTCCACTAAAGGGGTCCTCGGTTATCTTTCCAAGTAAACAAGACTCACACTTATCAAATGAATCGTCTCCACTTGATTCCAAAAGACCATCTTTTGAAGTGTATGTATGTGATCTTTGTTTATGTGACCAAGGCGACAATGCCAAATATAAGTCTTACTCAAATCCATTTTGAGTTTCTTGGTGCTTGATTGGTACAACATGTTATCATAGGATGTGTTATAATGAAGTAATTCAAAAATGCCATTAGACGACATTGCTTTAAAATAAAATACATTATCCATGAAAACACAAATACCATTGTCTACAAACATAAAATCAAACTCATATTGTCTTAACAAATAAACGGAGATAATGTTTTAGTCAAACTAGGAGCATGCAAAACATCTTTCAAAATAACTTCCAAACCATTTGGAAGGTTCAATATGTAGTCTCCTCGGGCTTCGACAACAACCTTTGCTCCGTTGCCCAAGAAGAGACTAATATCTCCTTTCTTAAATCCTTCATTTCCCTTGAACCCCTACAATAAATTGCAAATATGAGTTCAACATCCGGTATCCAATACCCATGTGTTAGAGGAAATAAGATTAAGATCAATATGAATCATGAAAGTTGTACCCGAGGTTTGCCCCGCATCCCTCTTAGCTTTCAACTCTTTGAGACTGGTTAGACAATTCCTCATCCAATGCCCAATCTCCCCACATCCAAAGCACGGATCCTCCGAGCTAACCTTTAGCTTCTTTGGTTTGGGTGGTTCCACTTTAGCCTTTCCCTTGAACTTACCCATGTGTTGTCCCTTGCCTTTGGCAACCTTTGCCTTTGGTTCCGGGTGATTCCTCTTCCTATTGCCTCCCTCATTGATGGTGAGAACGGGTAAAACCTTTTTACCCATTACCGTCTCGGCCGTCTTGAGCATTGCATGAAGCTCACCAATGCTCTTGTCCCACCCATTCATGTTACAATTCATAACAAATGTATCAAACCTTTTAGTTAAGCCATTTAGGATCAAATCCGTGGCTAACTCTTTTGAGACGGGACAATTTAGCGTTCGAGACGATCAATGTGGCTCTTCATCTTAAGCACGTAAGATGAGACCAATTGGGTTTCTTCCATAGGACATGCATGAAGCGCTCGAACTGTTTCAAAGCGTTCCACCTTAGCTTGTGTAAGGAACATTTCCTTAAGTTGGGTGATCATGTCTTATGCGCCATGAAGTTCAAAATCCTTTTGAATCTCGGGAATCATAGTTCCCAACATGAGGCAAGCAACTTGCATCGAATCCTCATTGTGCTTAACCCAATCGTTATGGTCTTGGACATCGTCAACACTAGGTTCATCGGGAATAGGATCCTCTAATACGTAGTATTTCTTTTCTTACTTGAGAACGATTCTCAAGTTTCGATACCAATCCATAAAGTTGGTATAGTTTAGACGATCCTTGTCAAGAATAGATCTTAGTGATAAGTTATTAACAGGTGGGATAATAATGTTAGGTGGATTGTTGATTGCGGCCATCTACAAATATAACAAAGCTCAATTTTAGTATTTGCGATATCAATTAATTTTAATCGTTAATAACCTTTATGTCTCCAATACAATTAATGATTAAAATCTAGAACCCAACGTTACATTCAAATAGTAGTTAGGTGACCTTTATCCTACTATTTAAATTAACAAGGTAGTCAACGTTTGACGATTGAAACCCTTTGCAATTTCTAGTTTTATGGGATCGGTTAAACATCTTATATTTAGTCGGCACGTTTAATCCCATCAACACCATTGTACGCCATGCTTCGGTGACCCTATTCACATGGTTTCCAATTTAAGTCGTCCTACTTATACACACATGTGAGTTTACACATACAAGTGGTTAGGTGACCTTTATCCCACAAATATTGTAAATCCACCTCCAACTCACAAGTTTCCTCCAGTGCGGTTAGGTGAGCTTTATCCAACATCGAGTTCCCAAGTGATTCGAGTGTTGTATAAAAGGATGGTGTTCAACTTATTTCAAAAAAGGGATTTTAGTTTTCTAAATTCTAGATTGGAAAACATTTTATGTACCTTCCATTTGCATGCATTCAAATGTATGGTACTAAGTTGAAAAACCCATTTTCAAAGTTCCTATTAATAAAACCCATTTTATTATGAAATCATTAGTCTTTAATAAAACCAATTTTATTACCTAACGATTTCTAAGGAACCAATTTTATGCTTAGTTATTGATTTTAAGATGTTAGCAAACCACATTGCAATAACACAAACAAAATTAAAACAACCACACAAGCATTAAACATACACAACCACAAGTTCATAACCATAGCCTCCTAATGTTGACCACACTTGTTAACCGAAGACAAGTGTGTCAAAAGGTCTCTCTTAAGGGACTCAAAAGGACATGTGCTTGTGTCGGTGAACTCCCACTTGATCCCGCATCCAAATGCTCCAAGTGTTCACCCCTGTGTGGTGGTCTCCATCATTTTATATGGGCTTCCTTCCTTGCATCTTCTTTTACAAAATATATCCTAATACATTTTTCTAGTAAAAGAAATGCATCTAATCTACTTATTATTACAAACCAAATGAAATGAATAAATAGATTACAAACCCAAATAAATATTACAACCATATCGAATGAACAAACAACCATTTGAATGAACAAACAATCAACACAAACATTCAACCAAACACAATGCCATGGCTAGGTTATGAACATCCAATACATATCCATATATGCAATGATACAAGACCCAAAATGGTTCCCCTTGACCCTTGAAACTTTCGGCCAAAACAAACAAAAACCGAAAGTTCCGGTTTTTGTCCAAACAACACAATTAATTATCCAAATGACTTAGTTTTTTAAAGATTACCACATGCATGTAAAGTATAACCTTGAAAAACCATGGGGTAACCAAAACCCCTAAAGTTTTCGGCCATATGGTAAACCCCACCATAAACCCGAAAATTTTTGGGTCTAATGAAGCATGCATCCGTATAAGCGGCTCTTGATGCCATTGTTGGGTTTTAAACAAGATTATCAAAGTCATAAAATCCCAATTTTATGAAAAACGCAGCGGAAATAGTTTTAAATCTTGTTAATTTGATATGTATAAAACCAATTTTACACATGCAAAACCCAAGCCCGGATCCAAATACGAAATACATACTATCTAACACATGCATGACACTAAAAGTTCATGCATGTCAAACTACCTTCTAAGAGGTAAAACTCGGATGAAGGAGAGGATAGTTGGAAGGCAAGAACTTCAATGAGTAGTCCCTCAAGCTTGCATACCCCAAGCCTCCGACAATACACCCTTGTAGCTAGGTAGCATGCTTGGTAATGTTATTCACATATCATTACTTAACCATTTTTAATAACAATATGAAATGCTCTTTCTCAAATCATAAATCATCCACATGATTTATTTATTTCACAAGTACATATTATTTAGAAACCTTTTTCTAAATAACTCAAGTGTTAATATTCATTTTTAATGATCATATCATATATAAACAAATATTATTGGTGTTTGTCTAGCTTGTTATTGGGTATTACCCGACTTGGATCATGACATACTAGTCACATCAATAATAATATGTGTCTTGAGCATATCAAGTCCACAAGTTGGACTACGGTTAAGCATCTGAAATATAGATCAAACCTGCAAAGTTCTAGAGAAGCACATATTTGGTAACAACACAATTTGAGGCTACAACAAAGAAAGGCAGTTGATATATTGAAGACAATGTTTAACAAAAACAAAAAAAGTACCTTTTTGGCAGCATCGATGGTCTTGCGGTCAAAAAGTTGAACAAAACACGTATTCCATTGTACTCTACAAGTGAAAAAAAAAACCATAAAACATGTTCTATGTCGATATAAATAAAGAAACAATGATATGAATCGAATCAAAATCAGGAAAAAAAGAAAAATTAAGAAAAAAACATTAGAAATCAAACCTCAAGTTGCGGATCATAATTAATCAGCGAAAGCCGAAAGGGCAACTTCAGCATTGGCTTTCCCCACATGAAAACATAAAAAAATTATCATGTATAGTACAAGTATGTTTCCTACTTTCCTAAAGCAAAATAGATAAGAATGATCTAGTGTGGAAATGAATTAACAGGGATCTAGTTTTAGTGTTTATTGATCATAATAATAAAACGGGTTTGAAGAGAAGAATTACTTGAGATCCACCCCAAAGCTGGCCCCAATAAACAATGCCGAGTCCACCTTCACCAAACTTGTAATCATAGTTAAAACTTAAAATTGTCTTCAGCATTATGTAATATTCTCAATGAGAAATTTTCCATGTTGTCTATATCTTCTTGTCCTATAAAGTTTGAAATGAACCCAGCCAAAAGCAAAAATCAAAATCAAAATCACAAAGATCACGAAATAATAAGTCCTATAGATCCGACAACCGCAATGTCAAAAACCTAAATCCATTGGAGTAAAAGCATACCAAAACATGAAATTTATTAAACCAATAACATACCGAAAGTTCTTAGGGGGAATATAAAGAAAACGAAAATCAAAATTACCTGAATTTCTCGGTAGAAGAACACAAAGATCATCACAAACCGATTTATATCTGTGTCAAAAGATAGAAAAAACATGAGAAGAAACTAAACCTATTAGTAGGCATCATGTTTCAATATATTCAAAGAAAACCATAAATTGAAAAAAAAAAAAAAAAAAACTTTGTGCGTATCTGCACCTTATGTATCCGCCTGCTTCATCATAATCAACTATCCACACTCAATTCGTTTGTCCGACATCGCTAAGTGTTTTAGTCCATCAATAGGGCGAGAATGATACCACACCGGAGATGAAAGCATTAGTTCTTTGAGTCAACCTGTTTCAAGTATAGGGATCGGAATTGCCCCATGATAGATAGATTATAGATAGCAGGTAGAAAATAGGATAGCGTAACAATGCAATCCTATCTTGAAAACAGTTGTGACATTGTTGAGAAGTAACTCCTACTCTTTGATATTTTCCAAAATAATAAAAATGAAAGAAAAATAATTTAGTTGAAGCAGAGCATGAGCAGATCATGTTGAGTAGGCTTCATAACCAAAAGTGGCAGCTGCATATGCATATAGATAACAAATGGGCTGACCCGACATGTTAAGTGTCGGGTGAAACTGGCTTGATACTTCACACTCAAATATATTGCCTAACTCTTAAAAAAGCTTTTGTTAAGAAAACTCTCACTGTAATAATAATGTAAATAAGCAGATATGTTGATTAAGCAAAACTGGTCGAATGTAAGCACACACGTAATTTTTGTGAACCCACTCAAGATTTTTCCCCTTTATGATTACATGCTTTCTAAAGAAATTATATGCGTGAAGTAGTGAACTAGCTAAGAAAAAGTTTAAGTTAATGTGCAGAAGATAAGTCTTAGACTATAAATTGCTCCAACTGAAAGCGGCCATGACAATGTTGGAAAAGCCAATTACCTTAGTACTCATGATCAAAAGCAGAATTAATTGAGAAACTATAGTACCAAATCCCAATCTCCTACTTGCATGTCCTGTAAATAGAATAATAATCATTGATTAATCCAATTGACAAAAGATACTGAAGAGACGTGGATCGACTCACTGGTAGACGATCTACTTTCCTCGGGTGTGATTATGCTATTTCACCGATGGTTTTCTTGGATCTGGGTTCTTCCACCTACAAAATGAACAGCACCGTCAACTTACCCCTCAGAAAGGGACAGAGGGGTCCTCTTTGGGGTAACCCTCCGGTGTGAGAATAAGTGTTTGTAGGAGAAGATAATAATATGAGAGTAAGGAAAATGGAGTGTATTGCTTAATAGCTGAATACTCTGTAATTTGATGTTACTGTGTGTTGTTCTGTGTTATGATCATCTCTCCTTGTGGAGTTGATGCTGTATTTATAGTGCTAGGGTTTCCAATGATTGGGCTCAGACCCAATTAGGGCTTTGTTGGCCTCTTCCAGTTGCTTTGCGCCACGTGTCCTTTGGGACACCTGGTGCTTTTTCATTGGTTATAATCACGTGGTAGCACATGGGTTTTGCTGAGTTGTCCACCTTTCATTGGCAGCTGTCAACATCAGCATATTCTTATTCCTTAAAAAGATACCTTCTGGAAGGTTGTCTGACGTGCACAATCAAGGTTGCCCTAATCCTGATTTGGATAAGGGCGAGGTTGATTATGTGCATGTGTGATATGCGCCTATCCTGAGGATGCGCAAGGTCTTCTCTTTATTCTCACGCGCAGATGTTTAATGCGCAAATGTGATATGCACGAGCATGTGATATGCGCCGCGCGCGGATGCGCCACGCGCATATGTGATATGCGTGAGCATATGTGATGCGTGAGCATATATGATGCGTGAGCATCTGTGGTGCCTGAGCATATGTGATGCGTGAGCATCTGTGGTGTCTGAGCATATGTGATATGCGCCATGCGCATAGGTTTTGGCTTTGTGCCTTCATAAAGTCTTGATTTAAAGCCTCTTGTCTATATCTTGTGGGTTGACCCGCCTCGCTCGTTGTTGAGGCGGGAACATACCTCTTCAAGCCCCCCCAGTCTAATGTGTGTCTTGTCTCGCGCGAGCGAGGTAAGATAGATATTAGACTTAATAGTTTGCTCTTTTAGTAGGGGTTTGTCTTTTTCTTCTTATTATTCATCGTTGCGTGAAATTCTATCCTTTTGTTTGAAAACGAATCGTCCCTATACGTGGTTGGTTGTTGCTGACATGCGTCGGTGATGGAGACGTGTCAGACCTTTCGTGTGCTCGAGGTGCTACAGTTGCCTTTCGTGTCCCCTCAAATAGTGTCAGGGACACGTGTCGCGCTCGCGTTGGTCTGTTCGTGCAAGTGGTGGCGCGTGAACTCTGGCAGCAGCTGTACAGTTTCTTTTCGTGTCCCCTCACACAGTGTCATGTACACGTGTCGCGCTCCCGTTGGCTTACACCTGCGAGTGGGGGCGCGTGAAGTCCGATCAGCACCAATTTTTCTCTCTCCTGGGCCTATAAAAGCCAGCCCTTAGAGTTTTTTATCCTTCATCTTCTTGTTTATTATTCAGAGCTCTTTTCTTTCTTTCCTTGTCTTCCGATTACCTTTGTTCTGCTTCCAAATATCTGTTCTTCAGAAGCAACCTTTGTTCGTTGTCACAGTTGTATGTCTGATAGCTCAGACAACACAATCTCCCCCATCCATTGCCGTGTGAAATCGTTAGTGATGTCGACGTTGAAGAAGACCGGCAAGGGGAAGAGGGCTGCTGAGGCCTCATCGGAGGAGGTAGGGAGGACCAAGGCCGTGAAGAAGTGGAATGAAATCCCCTGCAAACTGAGGCAGGCTGATCTTGACAGCCTTATCGCCTCTCAGGGTTTTCTCCCTGTGTTTGGCTGCATGTTGCCTGGGGCCGGGCAAACGGCGGCGGACCCGCCTACCGGCTATATATCCCTTTACTGCCATTTTTTCACCCACTGCAACCTTCGTCTCCCGATGACAAGGTTTGTGGGTGCGGTGCTTAGGTTTTATGGGATTCATATATCCCAAGTCCATCCGTTTGGACTCGTGCGCATGACTCACTTTGAGTTCATGTGCAAATCTCAGCGCGAGGAGCCCACCCCTCGGCGCTTTCAGTTTTTTTACAAGCCCAAGATCCAAGATTCTTGGTTCTCATTTATTCCTCGCAGTCAGAAGGTGAAGTGCTCCACTGTTTCATTCAAGAGCCTTCATGACTGGTCTGAGAGGTTTTTTTACATCAGGGCTGGTGTGATCCCCATCCGCATGACGATGCGCGCGATCTCTTCTGCGCCTGCGGATGTGGGTGTCTTCAAGAACCCAACTGGCGCCTGGGTTAAAAAGTTGACCGCCGAACCATCCCCCGCCAAGAAAATTTGTGAGGAGGCGTTGGTGGGGGTTGGTATGAGCAGAAGGTGGGCGGACAGCGCGACTGAGCCCGTTATCCAAGTCGACGGCTTGTGTAAGTTAATCTCATTGCTTTACTTCTGCGCGAATATAATTCGTTTTGCTGATATCATTTGACTTGTTTTGTGCAGTCACCAAGGAGTATATCCACGCCGCCTATGATGAGCATATGGAGGGTGGCTCCGTCGCGCTCGGCGCTGGAGAGGTTGGTTTCCCCGATCGCTTTGATGACATGTTCATCCCTGTTGATCTGGGATTTCTCTTTGAGAGCGATGCGCCTGGTAAGCCTTTGTACTAATGCTTATGCCTTTATAATACCAAATTTGGCTAACATTTCCGTTGCATGTATTGTAGATGCGCTCGAAAACTACGAGCTGGAGCTCGCGGAAGAGGAGGAGGAGGAGGAAGCGCCCCAACTAAAGCGTAAAGCTAAGGGGAAAACTGGCGCAGGGGCCAGTAAGAAACAGAAGAAAGATGATGCCCCTGTTGTTCAGGATCCTCCTTCTCAGGCGAAGGGACCTGAGAAAACCCAGGTGTTTACCACCAAGGTTTCCTTGTCTTCCCTGCCTCAAAAAGTGGGCCGACCTCCTGTCCACCTGAGGTATGGTGCCACTACCTCCTCCCTTCGCGCGGCGGAAATGGGAAGCGGTGTTGCGCCTTCGACAGGTATACTTTGCTTATCCTTTATGTCTCTATGAGCGCGATTCTGATAGAGTTACTAATGAATCTTTGCTCACTCAAATGTTTGTAGAGCCGGCGACGTTGGTGGATCAACCCCAGGCGCAACAAGGTGCCGCGCCTGCGCCGGAGGTCGCTTCGAAGTCCCCTGTTTTACCCTCGAAAAAGGGTAGAATGGACTTCATGGCGATGTTTTGACTCCCGAACGGAGTTGCGCCAAGGTATGTATTGCGCTTTTATTTTCTGACTTTTTTCTTTTAGATCAAGTCATGAACCATTTCTTTTTGTTTGATTTTTTCATAGGAGTCATTGCTGGCGTACAAGCTGCCGGCGGCACTCCTGGCGCCGGTGCCAGCGCCGCTGGTTCTGCTCCTGCTCCTGCAAGTGCTGAATCTCCCCTCATCGGGATTACTAAGGAGCAGGAGGCCGTTTTACGCGCCGACCTGGCGGCGTCGAGACCCCCCTCACCTCCTCCTGCGCACAGCCCTCATCGCGAGACCGATTTTGGTTCTAGGTCGCAGGAGAAAAGGCCTGTTTCCGAGGAGGATGAGGAGTTTGAAGTTGAAGGCTCCGGCAGTGGCCGCGCCAGCCCTGCAGCGCCACGAGGTTTCATGGCGGAGTCTTCTCGTGGGCCAGGCGCTGACTTTTCTGCTTCATCCCCGCAGGTATAGGTTCTTTTTTGCTCCGCTGCGCGGACTTCCATCTTAGTGTTTTGATGACTTAGGTAATTACTTTGTTTTTGCAGGAAGCCGATCACATTTACCGCCCGAGATGGAATATTACTGAAGACAACACATTTCAGTCCATGGGTGTGTGTGCGAAATTCTGGGCTCATGCTGTGCCTCCAGCTGAAAGGAGGTTCCAGGAGGACCGCGCTCGCGATGACTTGCTAAACGATCATCTGTTTGCTGGGTCGGCCTTCTTTGCTGCCTCCCAAGAGCTTCGCTATGATTACGTAAAGGTACGTGATGCTCTTGCGGAAGCCAAGCAAGAGGCTAAGGTGTCTGCTTGGCATCTTTCTGATGCTCGAGAGAGAGCTGAGAAGCTCCAAGCAGAGCTCAGTGAGAACAGAGCAAGTGCCAACAGCGCTTTCGTGAAGCGCGGGCATGAGCTTCAGGCTGCACGGGAGAAGCTACAGGCGGCGGAGGCGGAGGCGGCCAAGTACGCGCGCAGAGTGCGTGACTTGGAGCTGGAGGCGGAGGCGCGTGACCAAGCTCTTGTCCAGTCTATAACTGAAAAATCATCACTAGAGAGTGAGGTTGCGCGCCTGAAGAAGGAGCTGGCGGACGCGCAGGCCGAGAAGGATGAAGCCTTGGCGATGGCAGCGTCTAGCCAGGAAGCACTTGATTCTGCGCGGGCTGAAAAGGAAGAAGCCTTGGCGGCAGCAGCGTCCGACAAAGAGGAGCTAAAACAGACTAAGGAAACTGTTGAGTTGTTAAACTCTCAGATTCCTGCCCTCGAGACGACTGTTTCTTCTCTCGCGCAGGATCGCCAATGGCTAGTCTCACAGGGTATGACTCGTTGCGCTTATACGATGAAATATTCAGACGAGTTTCAGGCCCTTGTGATGGATTGCAACGCTGCCGCGCGCTTGGTTGGTCGAGCTGAAGGGTTTAAGGATGGCTATGAATATGGGATGCTGAAGAAGAACCCATCCGATTACCCTTATCAGAGCGACGTTGCCTGCGCGGACATGGCCGCGATGGGGGAGAAGTATTTAAATACTCCCATTCCCATCCTTGGGCAGGTATTTTAACTTTAATGAGATTACTTTGATTTATTTTCCAAGTATTTTTGTACTCATATTTTTCCTTATGATTTGCAGATATCCGCGCTTGCTGACCAGCCCGACCTCGGCGCGCTAAAGAAATTACTTGACGAGTGCGAAGGGGCTGGTGGCGGCGATGATGGCGCGGGGAATGCTGCTCCCGCAAGCGGCTCTGGCGTGGCCAAAGGATCCGCTCCTGACACTACTGTGATAGAAGACTCCATTCAGGATGAACAACTTGACTATGGTCAGTTTGGAGATGACGAGGAGCAGGCTGCGCCAGGAATCTGAGGGCGGTGATGAGGATGATGAAGAGGCTGATGTCAACGTGGAGACTTGAGAAGCCCTTCATGTTTTTTATTTTTATTTGTAGTTTGTATCTCATCTTTTAAACTTGTAAATTTCAATGCTTTGGAATGAAATGTTGTTTTTCCCTTCTTCGCATCTTGCGCATTCCCCATTCATCTCTTTATATTGAATGTTTGCTTGTTGAAAATAAGATATGCTTGCACGTTGAAATAAGAACAAGGTTATAAGGAAATTATTATACTTAATCCTTGTCATATTGTAAGTGATTTTGCCATATCTTGATTATGTTGACACGTGCGTTGGCGTTTTCATTATTCCTCTTTTGCGCGACGTTATCGCACATTCATTATATGGAATTATGAGTTATTTAGCCTTTACGTGTCAATGTGTGTTACTCAGATATCCATTACAATTTCATGCGCGACCTCGACCTGAGACCTTAACAACTATGTTTTGGCATTTGCTTTGCCTTAGTTGTGTTTAGCTATTTTATGGTCAGGCTGCGCAGCATGTAAGATGGATGTTGTGAGTGATTTGAGCTAAGGCTCACATTATTGGGCTAAGGCCCTGAGCTAAGGCTCATATTATTGGGCTAAGGCCCTGACGTTTTAGAGTTAAGACTCGTTAACGCGTTTTTGAGCTTGAAGCTCGCGCATGTATGTTTTACTTCGTTTTATTTTGTTTTGATGTCAATACAATGTTGTCATATTGCTCAAAATTAATAAAGGGAAGTGTGAAACATGTATGCAAAAGGTAATAGAATCCACATTAAGAGAAGATAGCGCGTATCATTATTCATAATGGCTTAAAAAGCCTTGATTACAAACTTGACAATTTTTACATGAAACATTTTCTCAGCTGTGCCGCGTTCCATGTGCGCGGGATCTTCTTTCCATTCAAATCTTTTAAAGCGTATGCGCCTTTTCCCAATTCTTCCGAGACTTGATAAGGTCCCTCCCAATTGGGGGACATTTTTCCCGGGGGTATCGCTCGGCTAGCTTCATTGTTTCGAAGGACAAATTCATTTTTCTTGAAGTGGCATTCTTTCACGCGCTGGTTGTAATATTTTTCCAGCTTTTTCTTGTACTTGGCTTCACTGATGATAGCCGCCTCTCTGCGCCCTTCAAGTAAGTTAAGATCCAACCTCCTTTCGCGCTCGTTATCAATCTTGTTCATCATGAGCACTCTATGGGATGGGCATCCAATTTCTGCTGGAATCATTGCCTCCGTTCCATAGGTTAGGCTGAACGGGGATTCGCCATTGCTGGTTTTGCTTAATGTCCTGTGTGCCCACAGGACATTAGGTAGCTCTTCGACCCAAGAATGGGATTCTCCCTCCAACCTTTTCTTCAGCCCATTTAACAAGCTTTGGTTCGCGCGTTCCACTTGTCCATTCCCCTGAGGGTGATAAACTGAAGTGAAAATTTGGTTGATGCGCAATTCCTTGAGCCAGCTGGATATCTTCTTGTCAGTGAATTGCTTGCCATTATCGCTCACAATTTCCATGGGCAAGCCAAAACGGCATATGATGTGGCTCCAGATAAACTGCTTCATCGCTTCGGCTGTGATTTTTGCTAGTGGCTTGGCTTCAACCCATTTTGTGAAATAGTCTACTGCCACTACCAAAAATTTTACTCGCCCTTGCGCTTGCGGAAGGGGACCCACAATGTCGATTGCCCATTTGTGGAAAGGCCATGCGGAGGTCACTGGAATCAAGTAGTTCTTTTGTCGCATGGTGTTTGGCGCATAGCTCTGACATGCTTTGCACTTTTGGATCTCTTTTAGAGCGTCCAAGTACATGCCTGGCCAATAGTAACCTGCGCTCATTGCCTTGGCAACCACCATGCGCGGGCCAGCATGTATTCCACAGATTCCTTCGTGTATCTCTCTGATCACATAGCTTGCTTCCTCAGCATCTAGGCATTTCATGAGCGGCCCAAGATAAGAGCGTCGATATAATGTGCCATCAAGCAGTTCATAGTTCTGCGATTTGTGCCTTATCTTCCTCGCCTGTGCGCGATTGTCCGGTACCTTTCCCTCCTTCAAGAATTCCATTATTGGAGTTATCCATGACGAAGGGGTTGTATGAGTTACAAGGACAGACTTCGCTACCACCGACAGGTTGCTCATTACTTCTACCCTGACATCTTTGCCAAAGTGGTCGAAGCTGGTTGATGCCATCTTGCTCAGCGCGTCAGCAGATTTGTTTTCATTGCGCGGAATATGAATGATTCTGAAGCAGTCAAATTGCTCGATGAGCTTTTTCGCCTGCTCTAGATATAGAGGCATGGTGTTCTCCTTGGCATCATAAAGGCCATTGACCTGTGCTGCTACCAAGTATGAATCAACATGGGCCTCTAGCTTTTTAACTCCGAATTTGTGCGCGATGCGCAGGCCAGCCAGCAGGGCTTCATACTCAGCCTCATTATTGGTGCTCTTGAAGTCCAACCTGATGGCGTAAGTATATTCATGATTCTCTGGATCCACCAGTTTAAGGCCTGCGCCGGACCCCTCGTTGTTTGAAGCTCCGTCAGTGAACAATCTCCAAACATTTTCTTCATCATTGGCTCGCGGAGGGTCTACCTCGCGCTGAGCCTCTTCAATTTTTCCTTCTGGAATTTCCGCGATGAAATCAGCTAAGACTTGTCCTTTTATTGCTGGACGGGGCTTATAGGCGATCGTGTGTTCACCTAATTCCAGGGCCCATTTTGTCAGCCTTCCTGAGAGCGCGGGGCGTCGCAAGACTTGCTGGATGTTGTAACCAGTTAGAACTTCAATAGGATGACCATTGAAATATCTATGAAGCTTGCGCGACGCGTGTGTTAGTGATAAAACTAACTTTTCCATGATGGAGTAGCGCGTCTCAGGATCTGTCAGCACCCGACTCACATAGTATATTGGCGTTTAGATTCCCTAGCGATCCACCAACAATACTGCGCCGATGGCGCGCTCTCCTGCTGATAAGTACAATGTCAAAGTTTCACCAGGAAGTGGAGCTGTGAGCGCGGGCAGATTTATCAAACATTCTTTAATCTCACTGAAAGCTTGCTCGGCCTCAGGAGTCCATTTGAACTGGCTTTTCTTTAAGCAGTTTCTCAATGTATTGACAAATGGGGTAGATTTGCTTGCATGGTTCGCTAGGAACCTGTTGATTGATACCAATCTACCATTCAGCTTCTGGACTTCTTTCATGGTGGATGGCGAAGGCATGTCAAGGATGGCCTCCACCTTTTCTGGGTTCACCTTGAAACCATCCTTGGTGACCATTACACCTAGAAATTTTCCCTCTTGTACGCCGAAAGTACATTTGCTCGGATTGAGCTTCATGTTAACTTCCTTTAAGCGTCCAAGGGTTTCCTCGATGTCTTTGAGCATTTGTTTTTCCTCCCTGCTTTTGATCACCAAATCATCCACATAGACTTCTAGGTTTCTTCCAATTTGCTCGCTGAAAACGGCATCCATAAGTCTTTGGTAGGTGGCGCCCGCATTCTTCAAACCAAAGGGCATTTTTGTGTAACAAAAAACACCCTTGTCGGTTCTGAAGGCGGTCTTGTCCTCATCTTGTGGTGCCATTTGAATCTGGTGATAGCCTTTGTAGGCATCCAGGAAACATTTTAGCTTGAATGGCGCCACGGAGTCCACCTTTGCGTCGATGTTTGGGAGGGGGTAACAATCCTTTGGGCACGCTTTGTTGAGGTCCTTGAAGTCAATGCACATCCTCCACGACCCGTTACTTTTCTTTACCATCACAGGATTGGCTACCCACGTCTGGTATCGTATCGGGCGGATGATGTTTGCGCGCAGTAGATCCTCAACCTGCTCATTCATGGCCCTCGCTTTCTCATCCCCCTATGACTCTCTTCTTTTGAGCAATTGGCTCTACAGACTTGAACGTGTTGAGAGAATGTTGTGCCAGGTCTCGCGGAACCCCAGTCATATCGGAGTGTTGCCACGCGAAGACCGACATATATGCTGTGAGCAATCTTTTTATTCTCACCCTCGTGTCGTCTGATATCGTTGCGCCAATTGTGATCTTCTGCTACGGGAATTTTGGGTTGAGAATCCATTCCTCTGGCGCGTTGTCTGCCATTGGAAGTTTCATTCTCCCCTCCAGCGGAGTACTTGTCACTGCACACAAATGATCCCGGTATACAAAAGTTACACCTGTTGGTGTTGGGAACCCCAACGCGCCGTGCGCTGGCGACGGTATGGCGTTGAATTGGGCAATCGTTCCCCTACCCAAGATCATATTGTGGCAAGAAGTGGTGGGCAAGACCAAGAAGTTAACAACTTCGGCTCGCTTGTGTTTCTCATCCCCCATGGTTAGTTCAAATTGTATTTGACCTAGGGGATGAATGATTTCATTTGAAACACCAGAGATTGGTGCATTCACAATTTCAATCCTTGCTTGGTCTGCCGGATCCAGTTTCCTGAACATTGCTCATACATGATGTCTGATTCGCTGCCAGTGTCCACCAGGACTTTTGACACTTCGTAATGAGCAATGTGTGTAGTGATAACAAGAGGACTGCTGATAGAAGGGCCTCCCCTGATTCTTGGGAAAATTACTTGTTGCTCGCGCCAATCTCCTTGGATTTGCGCGTTTCTCTTTCTTGATCTTTGCCCTTGCGTTCCTCCCTCGGCTACACAGATTCTTTTAAACATTTTACTGGCAGAGGCTCCTTCCGGTTGTTCATTTTCAGGTCTTGAGTTTTTCACCAGGTGAGCCAGCTTGCCTGATTTCACATCTTTCTCAATTGCATCCTTCAAGTGGTGGCATGCATCAGTGTTGTGTCCTGTGGACTTGTGAAACTCACAGTACTTGCCACTGCTTGACAGTCCCTTGTAGTGTAGTGGCTTGGGGCTTTTGAACTGGACATTCTCAGTGCTCAACACATGTGAAGGTGTTTTAGTGAGGGGAGTCCATATTCTTGGCAGAGGTCTGCTAGGATCTCTGCCGCCTTCCCTCTTATCACCTTCCCCGCGATTACGAATGTCTTTTTGGGGCTGAGGTGAGCTTGGTTGCGCCTGTTTTTCTACGGGAGAAAAACTGGTTGGTTGCAACCTGGACCATACAGTGTTCTGTTTGCCCCTTCTTTCGTTGCTGCGCGGTGTCTCAGCTTGATGCCCTCTTTCTCTTGCCCTATCTTGGGCAATTTGTTTTTCATTTCTCGCGAAGACTCGCGATGCTTCCATTAGCTTGGCCCAAGTGGTGGGCATGCCATCTCTGCTTACGAGAGCTCGTCGGAGTTGATCACTGCGCGCGCCTTGTATAAAGGCCACGCGCAATAGTTGCTCAGTGATACCTCCGATTGCCAGAGACTCCTGATTGAAACGAGTGATGTAGTCTTCAATCGTTTCATCATTCCTGCGCACGCAGTGCATGATGTCATCAGGGTCGCGCGTGTGTCTGCGCTGTTGTACGAAGTGAGCTTGGAACTTTTCCAATAGTTCCTCGAACCCATCGATTTGCCCAGTAGGCAAGCTCTCGAACCAGACACGAGCCGCGCCCGTTAGGCATCGAGCAAACATGTGACACCATGTTGGCATCGTCCAGCTTTCTAGGTTTCCCGTGTTGTAAAAACCTTGCAAGAAATCATCTGGATCTGTTGTGCCGTCATATTTGCCCAAACCACTTGGCATCTTGGTTTTGTGCTGAATGGGGGCCTTCGCGATGCGCTCAGTGAATTTTGAATGTTTCACTAAGATGGCTGGCCTGTACGGTGTGGTTACGTCCACTTGCCCTCTCACTGGTGGGCTGTACGGTTCGTGCAGATCCAGATCGGCTCTGGCTCTAGGCGCCATGTTCATTTGCGCGCGGGGCTGTGAGCCTCCTGCATGAGTATCTCGCGTCCTCCTGACGCTGTGCACTTCTTCATCACTAAACTCAGCGTGTTCAGTGTGAACAAAGTGACCCTCTTCCGGCGCGCGCGCCCTTTTCGTTCCTTGAATGGCTTGCTTGTCAAACGCTAGCCTTTGTGTTAAGTCGGCTAACTTTTTCTGTTTGACCATCTCATTGTACTTGTCCATTAGACGCCGTTGCTCGTTTATGAGCCATTCTTTAGGGTCATTTGCTTCATATTCTGGACCCATTGGTCCTTTTTGTTTCGCGCCGGCAAGATTTTGTAACGTGAGATCGTCTGGAGGAGTTTCAGTCTGGCCGTGAGGAGTTGTGATGAAGGGACGGTTACTGGTGGTGCGCGTAGAATCACGCGGCCCCCTCAGAAACTGCTGTCCCTCATTAACATCCTCACGTTCAATATCCTCCAGAACTTGATCGACGTTACGAGCACCAGAAACCATAGTGAGAATTTGTTTTTTTAGAGATCTGATGAGATCTTGTTGCCGTTGTAACAGTGGATGGCGCCAATGAAGAGACGTGGATCGACTCACTGGTAGACGATCTACTTTCCTCGGGTGTGATTATGCTATTTCAACGATGGTTTTCTTGGATCTGGGTTCTTCCACCTACAAAATGAACAGCACCGTCAACTTACCCCTCAGAAAGGGACAGAGGGGTCCTCTTTGGGGTAACCCTCCGGTGTGAGAATAAGTGTTTGTAGGAGAAGATAATAATATGAGAGTAAGGAAAATGGAGTGTATTGCTTAATAGCTGAATACTCTGTAATTTGATGTTATTGTGTGTTGTTCTGTGTTATGATCATCTCTCCTTGTGGAGTTGATGTTGTATTTATAGTGCTAGGGTTTCTAATGATTGGGCTCAGACCCAATTAGGGCTTTGTTGGCCTCTTCCAGTTGCTTTGCGCCACGTGTCCTTTGGGACACCTGGTGCTTTTTCATTGGTTATAATCACGTGGTAGCACATGGGTTTTGCTGAGTTGTCCACCTTTCATTGGCAGCTGTCAACATCAGCATATTCTTATTCCTTAAAAAGATACCTTCTGGAAGGTTGTCTGACGTGCACAATCAAGGTTGCCCTAATCCTGATTTGGATAAGGGCGAGGTTGATTATGTGCATGTGTGATATGCGCCTATCCTGAGGATGCGCTAGGTCCTCTCTTTATTCTCACGCGCAGATGTTTAATGCGCAAATGTGATATGCACGAGCATGTGATATGCGCCGCGCGCGGATGCGCCACGCGCATATGTGATATGCGTGAGCATATGTGATGCGTGAGCATATGTGATGCGTGAGCATCTGTGGTGCCTGAGCATATGTGATGCGTGAGCATATGTGATGCGTGAGCATCTGTGGTGCCTGAGCATATGTGATATGCGCCATGCGCATAGGTTTTGGCTTTGTGCCTTCATAAAGTCTTGATTTCAAGCCTCTTGTCTATATCTTGTGGGTTGACCCGCCTCGCTCGTTGTTGAGGCGGGAACATACCTCTTCAGATACAAACCGGCAACGGTCGAAATCACTCGAATCCCTAGCCACAAACGTTTCACAGCAGTACTTCCACCACTTCCATAGACAGCCGCCGTCGCCTAGGGTTCCTAAACTGAACCCGGCAACAGCCGAAATCGGACGTACAACATCACTACTTCCACAAAAACAATTATAAACTTTGGTGCCGCAAATACCTTATTGGGCAACGGCCACTTGGATGCACCATATTGGTCCGTAATTTTTTTCCGGTTTTTTTTTATTTTTGTTCAGTTACCATAATGAACGCTATGGAAACTGACCTAATGTCATTTTTTTGTTTTAGTTCCGGTAGCATAATGAACCTCACAGAAACCGAACAAATCCGCGCAGATTTGCCACCTCCATGCCCGTGACCGAAAACGCTCGGGTTTTACAAATTATGAACTTTGGTGCCGCAAGTGCCTTATTGGGCTACTTGGCAACACCATATTAGTCCGTGATTTTTTTTTTTGGTTTTTTTGATTTTTGTTCAGTTACCATAACGAACGTAATGGAAAATAACCTAATGTCATTTTTTCTAGCTTCGGTAGCATAACAAACCTCATGAAACCGACCAAATTCACGCAGACTCGCCGCCTCAATGTCCGTGATAGAAAACGCTCGGGTTTTACCAATGCGCAAGTTTACCAACCGGCACCCCCCCCCCCCAATTGGCCGTTGGTCCACACCTCATCATATTTTTTTTCGTTTTTTAGCTCCAATACGGTGATGCACATAACCCAAACTAACCGAATTCGTGTCAAGTTACCGCTTCAATGTTGAGACTGAACACACTTGGGCTTTACCATCGTCCGGGTTTGCCAACTAAATAAACTTTGTCTTAAGCATTTTGTTTTTTTATATGTTAATTAATTTGACGAATTAATTTTTTAGGTTTTAACGCTCAAATTTTCCAATAGTGTGTATACCGTAACGAATGTAGCGAATACCGATCAAATTTGTGTCGACCCACCGTAGTAACGCTCGAGGTTTACCGATGCCCGAATTTCAACGCTTGTGTTTTGCCAGCTGTCCCGACGCATTGCGCCGGGTAAAAAAAAACTAGTTAGATATAATAAAGAGTAGAACTTTCATAAATTATTTTTCCCATGACAATAAGAGAAAGGCATAACAAAAATTAAAGAATTCCTACACAGTATAATATTTCTAAATCGTTACATGATTCATCTAATTAAAAGAATGTAAATAGTGTTTAGTTGAACTTAATTAAACTTGTTTATATTTAGGCCTGACTTCAATTCCTTGAATGGTAAGTCCACCTTTTAGATGATTACCCTTCACTTCGCTTAAATTCATTTTCACCATCTCACATTTTTCTCTAACAAAGAATTCTCCGAGTTCGATTTCCATCCACCCATCTCCTCTCTTACTCAGTCGTCGACATTCTCCTTCCACTACCCGTTTATCCATCATTTGTCTCCGGTTCATGAAAAACAACGATTCCAGCTGTTGTTTTTGCTCGTCTAGAGGGCATAAATATGATTTATTGGTAACCGAGCATGTATCGCTTGAGATAGACGTTTCACACGGAATAGAATCTAAGCCGAACGAACGATCAGAAACCTTAACTACAAGATAAGCACAGTATGTCGTGTTAATAGATAAATCTTCAGTTTGTATTCTTCCTTCAATTTCCATGTTGGATATTGTTTTCAGCTCCACTACCTCAGAAAATCTACAGAATTAATGAATATAAATGAGCTTCAATCTAAGTATTTAAATATTGACACTTTATTAATTGAAAATAAGATATAAAATGTTAACCAACCTTGACGTAGAGTTGGCAGTCCAAGTCCAATGATTTGATTCATTACTTAAAGAAATGGATAGTGCTCTTGCTGAGAGAAAGCAACTCTTTCTCCCACTTACTTTGTCTAATGAAAAGCTCTACATGGAATAAACAAGCCAAAAAGTCAATACTTTAATCCCAAAAAATGAATTCTTTACAATGTGGAGAGAATAACAAGCATAAAAAAGTAAAAAACTTACCCTGATTCCACCATCTATGAGAAGCCAACCACAAAGGTGGATAAACAGTTGTTTCTTTGAAGTAAAGTTGAGTTGAGTGTGTGATCTCGAGAGAATACGAAGGATGTCGGACGGCAAGAATCTGTCCCAGACGATATCGGACTCTGCAGCGGACCGCAAGGAAGAAGACACAAGCAAAAATCTACATGCCTCTGGTGGAGACGTGAGAGATAAAACAGTGGAAACACAGTCTTCAGGCAACATGTTCAACCTGGTGGCCATTTTAAGGCTGTAAGATTTGTATTTATAAAATATGTATGTATCTGGGAGTGGGAATGATCAAATGGAAGGTGGTTGAAGGTTGGTTATATAATAACCAAGGGAGATCAAGTGGCGGCTGGGGTGGGGTTAGGAGTTAGGAGGTTGTTTCTGAGAAACCAAGTGGCAAGTGGTTACTTTTGTTTCGGTGGATGTTGCTGTATTTCGTTGAATGCATGAATGAATGGATTGAGTGGTAGAGATATGCCAATGAATGGTCAACCTTTTACAAATATAGTATTTCGCTGACGTTGACGGGTATAAAACCCACGTGATAATTATCAATTAAAAACCCCAAAAGACCATATTTATCATTTTAGTTAAAGAGTAAAATACACGAGTGGTTCACCGTTCACACATATGAGCATTTCCATCCCATCCTCTAAATTTTTTGAGTAGAGTTTGTACATTAGAGGGTGAGGTTTTGAGTGGTTGTGAGTGTAAATTATAGGGTGGAGAGAAAAAAGGTAATGATTTTTTGTAAATTTGAGGAAAGAGTAGTAATTAAATTATAGGGTGTAGAGAGAAAACTGTAAGGATAAAAGTATAAAAAAATCTTATTTACTTAAACAGTAAAGAGAAATGTAGTGTTTTTTAGTGTAATTATATAGATGGGGATGGGGGATAGGTTGGGAATGCTCTTAAATACACTACTATAGAAAAGAACAATAGTTGGATGTTCACGTGATGTAGTGAGGTATACACGCAAACACGACATCAAACACGTAAGAAGTGACCTCACAATAGTACGCACGTAACCCAACTATAGCATGCGTGTAATGTGGCATCGGATGCGTAACCAGTGTCGATAATGCGTCCCACAACGGTACCTGCAGTAGTAGGCATCGTGCGTATAGCCGATGCCTGTACAAATGCAACCCGCATCAAATGCAAAACCAGTGTCGGTACGCCGTTACCCAATGGCAACACAAATGCAACTTGAAATTGGACGTAACTCGCGCAAAGTCTGTACGTGTGTAACCGACTACTAAACACGTAACTCGGTCTGAACATCACATTACCCAAGCCCCGACCTGACCCGTTGCATTCCTAACTGGTAATTATTTTGGTCAAAAATTGAGTTAAGGATCAAGTAACCAAAGTCGTATGTGAGGATTGGTGCTTGTATGAACAAAATGATCAAAGTAATAATTGTAAAGGTTGGACAACAGGATTTATACGAGGAAAAGCCCTTGGTAACTAGTATCCCGCCGGCATAAAAACCTCGGGTAGTGAAAACTATCACTACCGATTATATTAAGTTAGGAATGCATGAGCTTGGAAGACTTAGTAAAATATTCCTTCCGTGAAAATAGGTATGCCAGTAAACACGTTTTCTTATCTACAAAACAAATAGGTTAAAATATATTTGGGGTCAGGATCCTTGAACCATATAGGATCCATAGTTCTGGCAACAGGTGTCTACGAATGCCAAGGATAATTGATCTTCAAGGATCAAAGATCCTAGTCCCAACAATTGCCCCTAAACATGATAGGTGTGAATGGATAACAACTGTCATGTTTATCCCGATAAATTTGCATCGCAACCGTCCATTAGGATTAAACGTGACCGTTGCCTGCCACCATATTATTACGCCTACTTAATGGAGTCGAAAACCTTATAACTCCTCCCTTCATTGGATTATAAGCTCTATTCCGGCATCATAATCAAGTGTCCGTCTCTCTCTCTTCCTATTACTTCCTTCGCTTTCTTCATCCTTCTGTTGCAATGCCTAAGAGAAATCGAAAAGCTTCATTTAGCTCAAGTCCAAGGAACATTACCCCTGAACCCCAAAGCCAAAATCTTCTCAAAGATCCGGCCTCTGAGATTTGCAAATTCAATGATGAAGAAATTCGTAACATCTCTCCTTGTTTTCCCAATGGTACCGTATTCAGACCTTACGACCCCCAAATCAAGAGTGACTGTATCTCCAGTCATTGGGTTTGCTTTCCGGCACTCCCTTTCCTTCTTGGCTTTTCATACCCGTTTCCTGACCTAATAGAAACTTTCTTCTCATTCACCGGCGTTAGCTATATTCAAGCTATGCCTATGATGTGGAGAATCCTTCACAGTATTGAAAGACTGATTGCATAACAAGACCACGACTTCACTCTTCCAGCCCTCTCTTACCTGTACAGCCTTGTAACCCATGGTTCCAGCAGATTCGTCTTTAAGAGCAAACCCTTTCAGCCTCTTTCAATCAATAAGACCACCCACAACGATCAAAGTTGGAAGAACCAGTTCTTTTTTTGTTTTAAGAGACACTATCCCAAATGGGAATTCGCTACCAACTCGCTGGATCCTCAAGGGTAGGATAGAGGATCCAGAGGATAGGTGATCCTTATCTTACTGATTGATTGACTACAAATTTGCTACTTCTTATGCAGTATCCAACTTCTCAGATCTTGCTGCTGACTCAGACGGTGTCAAGAAGGCGAAGGTGTTTTTGTCTCTGGATCCTTTTGATCGGACCTTCAAGATCGTTGGTGAAGAATCAAGTGAATCAAACGAGAAGACTGCAAGTTCCTTAGAAACCATGTCCAGTAAGTTAGAGTTTGTTTTTTAATCATAAATAAGGTATAAATAAAAAAGGTAATAGGTCATAAAGAACTTATCTTTTCCTGATGTTTTTTTTTTGTGCAGGTGCGCATAAATTATCATCCAAGCCATCCAAGAATCTGCTGGGTCAATTACAGTTAGAGGATGTTGACAGCCTCATTTCCTCTCGCTCCTCTGAGAAGAAGCCCATGAAGAGTTCTAGCCTCGCACAGCCATAAATCATGATGACACGCTCCAAAGCTAGTGTGAAGAGGAAAAGGGCTCCTGATGTGGAAGTCCATAGTGCCCAGCATGTGTTTGACCAGCTTTCCGAGGTAAGGATCCATTATCCTTAGGTACATATCGTATGGTCACACTATTAATCTATAACCCTTTTGCAGGCTATAGCTAGTTTCAAAGCCTTGTATGATGAGAATGTGGCCTACACAGAAAAAGAACTAGCCAAGTACCGCGCCGGGATATCCTTGAAAGATAAGCTCATTGCTGAACTTCATACGAAGAAGGGTGTTTTGGAGGATAGGTTGGCACTTGCAGATATCCGAGCTCAAGAGCATGTGGTGGAGGTTACGGAGCAGGCCAAAGTGTGGGCTAGCAAGGCGGTGCTCACAGCCAGGATCAAGATTGCTGAAGAAGCGAAAGACGCCAGCTTTGATAGGTCTACCTGTAATTTGGCTATGTGGAAGAAGGCACTGGCTGGCTTTGGTGAAGAGAGCGAGGATACTGGAGGTGATAAGGGAAACGAGGATGCTGGGACGATCGGGGCGAAAAAGGATGTTCTAGAGGTCAAGGATGCTGGCGATGGCGACGGAGGCGTGGCGAAGGAGTAGGTGATGGTAATGGGCTATGAAGGATATCATAGACAAGGCCGGAGCCCATTTTTTATGATGTTTTAATGGTTTTTTGTTGATGTTGGTTTAGAACAATAGTAGTTGTAATTCTCAAGATCGATGATCCTTAAGACAATCATGAAAGGTGGTTAGGATGGAGGAATCCTCTGTTTTGGAGATTAAGCCTTAACAGCCTTTCTCTCTTTACTTTCTGTATGAACATGTGATAAACTTGACGTAGCTTGATCCGGGTGGATGGTCCACGTTTTGCTGGTGAAGCCCGGATCAACTTCTGCTTTGCTAGTAATAATATAACTCTTTCGGTTCCTATTTTATCATTTATGTTGCTAGAATAGAGGATTCTTTATCCTTAGAACTTCCTTGTCGAATTATTTACCTGCTAGAACAAATAACCAAATACTATCTTGGGGACTAGCCCAATAAAACGTGAGGACAAGCCTAATAAAACGTGGGGACAAGCCCAATAAATACAGGTGACGAGCCGATCCTTGGCGTTGGCCCAGTTAAACGCGGTGTCGAGCCTAACCCGGCGTTGACCTAAACTTGTGTATATGGTATGTCTACCATTTAATTCGTAGGATCCAAGATATGACTTTTGGCCATGAAATTGTCAGCCACGTATAGTGTACTAGTCCCATAGCCTCCAATCATACCCGGATAATCGTGCGCTCCAGGCGAGGGTGTCAAAACCCTAAATTCACGGGATAAGGTGAAGACCTTATAAACCTGGGGACAAGCCCAATTAAACTTAGGAGAGAGTTGGCCAACCCATTTTTTCCACTTGAGGGCCTTATTGCTCAGCATTTCTGCAAACTTCACATACTTGACAAAACAAAGGCATAACATAATTAATAGATATAGACATAAAGTAAGTTTTACCAAGTACTGGATTGAAGTAACTAACTAGGATCCAGGATCCTGATCAACAAAAATATTTTTTCTGATGAATTGCATTCCAAGCCCTTGGGAGCATGTCACCTTCCATATTCATCAAACGATATGCCCCCTTTCCAGCCTCTGATTCAATCAAGTAAGGTCCTTCCCATTTGGGTGCTAACTTTCCATCAGCAGGATTAGTTGTATTTTGAAAAGCTTTTCGAAGAACTAAATCCCCAACTTCAAATCTTCTGATCCTGATATTCTTGTTATATGCACCAGCTATCTTTTGTTGGTAGGCAGCCATTCAGAATCTTGCTTGATCCCTAATTTCTTCAATAGTATCTAAATCTTGTGCAAGATTTTTGTCATTCGTCTGAGGATCACGGATGCTTGTTCTGGCTGTTGGATACACCATTTTGGTAGGGATCACTGCTTCAGCTCCAAAGACTAATAAGAATGGTGTTTGTCCTGTGGCATTCTTTGGAGTTGTCCTATCTGCCCAAAGCATGTAGGGTAGTTCCTTAGCCCATTTACCTTTCTTCATTCCAAGCTTCTTCCTCAAGTTGTTGATGATGATTTTTTTGCTTGATTCTGCTTGGCCATTCGCTTGTGGATGGACTGGTGTTGAAGTGATCATCTTAATTCCCCAGCTGTCACAAAAGTTAGTAGTTCTTTTCCCAATAAATTGGGAACCATTATCGCATATAATTTCAGAAGGGATACCAAATCTAATAATGTTACGTTTAATAAAGGATATAACTTCCTTCTCCCTGACTTGAGGAAATGCCTCAGCTTCAATCCATTTAGAGAAATAGCCCTTCATTGCTAACATAAAGACTTTTCCCCCTCGAGCTGTAGGAAGTTGGCCCACTATGTCCATTCCCCATTTCATGAATGGCCTTGAGGAAACAATGGGGTATAAGGATTCTGCCGGTTGATGTAGGATGTTGCCATGCCTCTGACAAGCATCCTTCTTCATAGTAGCCCAGAAGTGTCCAGTCCTTAGGATCCCGGAGAATAATGCTCTGCCCTCCCCCCCCTGTATGATTGCCACAATCTCCTTCATGGAAATCCTTTAAAACTTCCTGGATCTCAGGTTCTTCGATACATCTCAAGTATGGACCTGCAAGGGATTTCCTGTATAGTATATCACACATAATAATATATTGAGATACCTTGGCTTTGAAAGCTTTGGGATTTTCGCCTTTCGGGATATCTCCATCTTGAATATACTTCGTTATCGGAAGGATCCATGATGAATGAACACGAGGGCGATCCTCAGGATTCATAACTATATTCCCATCTACTTCCATTGCTTTGAGTTCCTCGATTGCAGGAGATAAGACATGAATGATAAGAACCTTTATGTTCTCGGGGAACTTCAAGGCTGAGGCCAGGTTTGCTAAGGTATCAGCCCCTGCATTTTCTTCTCTAGGTACCTATGTAATATGAAAATAATTGAAGGACCTTCAAGATTCTTTACTATATCTAAATATTTAATTAATTTTTCATCTTTGACTGCATATGAGCCATTAAAATGATTAGCAATTAATAATGAATCTACAAAAATTTGAAGGTACCTGATTTTCATACCTTTGGCTAGTTGTATACTTGCAATGAGTGCCTCATATTCTGCTTCATTGTTACTAGCCTAAAATTCACAAGCTATCGAGTGGGGTAGTATGTCCCTCTGTGGCGATTTTAGTAGTATTCTTAATTCTGTTCCTTTAATGTTTGAGGCTCCATCAGTGAAGAGTGTCCAAGGATCCTTGGTTTCTTCAAGCTGTTGAACTTCAAGATTGGCTTGATCTTCTATGTCACTACTGAAATCAGCCACAAACTCTATGAGGGCCTGTGACTTGATTGCGTTTCTAGGCTCATATTGAATATCATAAGCACTCAGTGTTACAGCCCATTTAGCCATTCTACCTGACATTTCTGGTTTTCTAAGGACATTCTTTATAGGATAATTAGTTTTTACAATAATAGTATGAGTCTCAAAATAATGTATTAACTGAGTTGAAACCATAATTAGAGAGAGACTAAGTTTTTCTATGTGAGATTACCTGGATTCTGTATCAAGGAGACTTTTACTTACATAGTAAATAGGATGTTGGTTACCTTCCTGATCCTTTACTAGGACTGCGCTCAAAGCAGTGAGAGAGACGGCTAGGTAGAGGATCAAAGGTTCTCCATCCACAGGTTTCATCAGAGCGGGGGAAGGGGATAAGTAGTCCTTCAGAGCGGTGAGGGCAGCTTCATGCTTCTCCGTCCACTCAAATTTCTTGTTTTTCCTTAAGATGTCATAAAAATCTTTACATTTTTTTGAGTACTTTGATATGAACCTGTTCAGTGCTGCCACCCTTCCTGTTAATCTTTGAACCTCTTTGACATTCGTTGGGGATTTCAGATTTAAGATAGCATGAATCTGCTTTAGACTTGCTTCTATCCCCCTTTTGGTTACTAAATACCCCAGGAATTTTCTAGCCTTAACATCAAATACACACTTAGCAGGATTTAGCTTCATTTGTATTTATCAAGGATGTCAAATGCTACTTCCAAATCCTTGAGGTGGTCTTCCGCCTTCTTCGATTTCACTACCATGTCATCAATATAAACTTCCATGGTATCTCCTAATTGATCTTTGAACATCATATTAACCAGTCTCTGGTGCGTGGCACCTGCATTTCTAAGACCAAACGGCATAGCAATATAACAATATATGCCCGTAGGGGTTATTAATGTTGTATCCTCTTGATTAGATGGTTTCATCTGGATTTGTTGAAATCCTGATGAAGCATTCATAAAGGTAAGCATTTCATGCCCCGCGGTAGCATCCACCATAGAGTCAATGTGGTGGAGAGGGAAAGGATCCTGGGACATGCCTTATTCAAATCAGTAAAGTCGACACATACCCTCCACTTTCCGTTTTTCTTTTGAACAACAACCACATTGGCTAACCATTTTGGATACTTTACCTCCCTAATCATACCTGCCTTCAATAACTTTTGGACCTCTTCTTGGATGATTGCATTTCTTTCTGGGGCAAATTTCCTTATTTTTTGATGAACATGCCTGAAAAAGGGATCAATTCCAAGTTTATGGGTTATAACATCCTTAGAAATACCTATCATATCCTCGTGTTTCCATGCAAAGGTTGATTTTCTTCATTGTAAGAAGGATGCTAGATCCTTCTCAATGGATTCCTGTATTTCAATTCCGAGTAGGACTTTGCCGTTAGGATCCTCTGGGTGCAAGACTACTTCCTTAGAATCTTGTTCCTTAGTCTCCACGACGTTTCTTCTTGCTTTCTGTAATTGCTATGCTTCCCTTAGCTTTTTTGTAGGCTTCATTGAAGAAGTATAGCAATCCTTAGCGTCTTGTTGGTCGCTCTCGATCTTCGCTATTCCCCACGGGGTAGGTAGCTTCACACATTGGTGGTAAGTAGAGGGAACTGCCTTAATTTTGTGTATCCAAGGCCTGCCAAAAATAACATTGCAACAAGACAAGGTATCAATAACACAAAAATTTTGAATAGAATTTACTCCCTCTATATATATGGGGAGTTTGATGTCCTCCAGTGTGTTCTTCATTTCTCCACTGAATCCTACAAGAACAAAGGATCTTGGCACGATTTCCGACTCTGGATTTTCCCGAGTACTTCTAATTGGATGATGTTGACTGAACTTCCGCCATCAATAAGGATCATGCGAACATAATGGTTAGAAATAAACAGAGTAATGACCAAACCGTCGTGATGAGGATCCTGGATGTTGACTCGATCATCCTCCTCGAAAGAGATGACTTTTTTCTCGACTGTTGTAGAGGTTCTCATCGGCCATTCACCATTTTCCAATATACTTTCTTTGGCGGGCTTCTTCGCAACGGAATACGAAGTCCCGCATATGTCAGAACCTCCAAAGATTACATTGATAACTTGAGCATCCGGAGGAGGTGAAGCAGCCTTTTCTCGGACTAGCTCAGGATCCTGGGTCCTTGACTTCTTTCTTCCGAACAGCTCCTTGAGGTAGCCTTTGCTGAGGAGGTAGCTAATCTCCCTTCTCATCACAGTCTTATGTCATGTGGCCGAAGTCTTCGTGGAAAGCACACCATTTTGATTTGTCTTTGGAGGGGAGGCGCCTTCTCATTCTTCCTTGGCCATCTCGCTTTGTCAACTAAGTTCCTAACAGCAAGCATTACTCCTCCCATATCTACAGAGAAGCAGTAATCAGGTATCCTTGGACAATCTTCATCATCCTCTTCTTCCTCCACAGCATTGATCTTCTGGCCATTCGGTTTGGAGTGTGGTTGGAGTTGTTATTCCTGAAGTAGGATTCTTGTTTCTTGTCTTGAGATTTACTTTTTTCCGGAGTGTTCAGTTGATCTTGTATTCTTTGATCCTCCTCCAACCTGATGAATCTCAAGGCTCTATTTCGGACTTCATCTAAGTTCCTGCAAGGGGTCATAACAAGATCTTGATAAAATGGAGTGTCCTTCTGTAATCCCATTTTGAATGCCTCAACAGTCGTTGGGACATCCAGGTT
Organism: Bidens hawaiensis; assembly: GCF_021521415.1. Taxonomy (NCBI): domain Eukaryota; kingdom Viridiplantae; phylum Streptophyta; class Magnoliopsida; order Asterales; family Asteraceae; genus Bidens; species Bidens hawaiensis. The sequence continues at coordinate 32,305 of NW_027493273.1, read as the reverse complement.
TGGAATTTTCAAGGCCTCTCTTCCAAACCTAGTAAGGAACTGCCTAAGTGGTCCCCACGAGGTTGGACAACTCTATATAAATCACTAGTTAACTTTTCGAAGGATCTACTGCATGAAAACTGACTATTAAACAGATTGATCAAATGAGAGAAAGAAGTAATAAAATAAGAAGGAAGACTTAGCAGTCATTTGAGGGCGGAGCCTATAGGTGTTGATCCAAAGCCTTTGCATAAGCAAGCTTCCTTTAGTTTTTCTGGAACAGGATTAATCTCCATCCTTTCTCGGTACAAGGCTACGTGCTCCTCGGGATCAGTGGACCCATCATATAGCTTCATGCTAGGGGCAGTGAAGCGTTTTGGTATCTCAGCATCAAAAATTGAGGTAGCAAATCTGGATATGTTATGTCTCCCTGCTGGCAACTCCGAAATGGGTTTGATGACTCCTGGTACACTGGATATTATATCCTTGAGCTTCTGTAACTCACGGGCTATAGTTTGATTGATCCCTGTATCCTGCATACCACCATGATTAGTGCCAAAAGATAAATTATCGTAAGTGTTACCTCTTGTGTAATCAAAAGATCTCGTTCCATAGCTGTGTCCGGGGTACATTGTTTCAGCGTCAAGGGTTGGTCCAACAGGAGCAATGGTCTGTATGGGTATGAAGTCCCCTTCGTGGACCTCAATTGGCCTTGATCGTGGCTCCTTCAAAGGTTCTTTCCCATAAGGATAATAGGATCCTGGATGCTGCTGAACGATGGATTCTGTCTGGAAGCCCCAAGGATCCTGGTTAAAAGATGGAGGATCCTTGAAGCTGGTGAGTAGAGGATCCTTGACGAAAACCTGAGGGTCCGGATTGGAAGGTGGAGGATCCTTGCAAATGGTGGCTGGAGGATCTTAAGTGTTGACTTGAGGATCCTTGTTGAAGGATAGATGATCCTTGCGAGCACTGGTTAGAGTATCCTTTCTGGAAGAGGTACGAGCATCCCTGCTGAGGATAAGAGGATGTTGGACACTTTTTACCCGGGAAGTCCGGAGTGCTGAAGTCAAGCATTTTCGGCATGATGGGACTTGCGTCTTCAGCTGTCTTCCTTGTTCTCTTAATTTCCTCAATCTCATGGAGGATCCTCTGGTTGGTCTTGTTCTGCTGCTCCATATATTTCTTCATCTGTGCACACAAAACAAAAACATCATTGTTAGCAGTTATCGTTTGGAGGACAGTAGTGGATTTTGATCCAGAGAAAACGGCAGTCTCCTTCTTCTGAGCAACTGTTATGGGCTTTTGTGGCGTCGTAGAGGTGGCAAAGTCATTTGAGCCGAAATACTTGAAGCAACGGTTCTAGAAACAACTTTTCACTAAGAGGTCATTAGGTGATAACTTTGAGTATAGGTATTGAATGAAGGTAGGAATTTCTGGGATTAAAGCACCAATTGCCCCATGGTGGGTGCAAAATTGTTTTGGTCAAAAATTGAGTTAAGGATCAAGTAACCAAATTCGTATGCGAGGATTGGTGCTTGTATGAACAAATTGATCAAAGTAATAATTGTAAAGGTTGGACAACAAGATTTATACGAGGAAAAACCCTTGGTAACTAGTATCCCGCCGGCATAAAAACCTCGGGTAATAAAAACTATCACTACCGATTATATTAAGTTCAAAAAGATTACAAGAGATTGAATCAAAGTTGATCGTGATTACAAAGTGTTTGCAAGTATGTGAATGATTCTAAGTAAGCTATGTGTTATGTGTCTGATCAGCTATTACTCGATGGTTAAATATATAAAATTACAATGCCTACTAACTAACTTCCTATAAATCCGGCCATGTTTGTTTACCACTTCTCCATGACCGTTTGCGAGGAAGTATGAGCTAGGAAGACTTAGTAAGATATTCCTTCCGTGAAAATAGGTATGCCAGTAAACACGTTTTCTTATCTGCAAAACAAATAGATTAAAATATATTTGGAATCAACTGTTGAGGATCCTTGAACAATATAAGATCCTTAGTTCTGGCAACAAGTGTCTACGAATGCAAAGGATAATTGATCTTCAAGGATCAAAGATCCTAGTCCCAACAGTAATCGCGTAACATTTTTTTTAATTAAAAAATTATAACAATACCATACTCAAAGTAAAGAGAATAAAATGCTCGTTTTTACGATGTAATTATTTAAAAAAAGAATATATTAACATGAATAAAAGTTACGGTCGTTAAAACATCGTGGGGCCAGTTGGCTTAGAATAATGGGGCAAATATATAACTATTTAATAAGTTAACAAAACTTAACATTAAATTAAAGAACCATTATTGTAAGTATTTTTTAACCTCAGAAAGGATAACTGCTATTTTTTTTTAAATTCAAATTTAATCCTTTATACTATAAAAGTAGATAATGTATTTTTTAACCATCTATAAAAGTAAACGATGTATTTTTTTAACGAATTTATTTTTCTCTATTATTTATTAGCTTGTGTTCGTTAACTAATTACAAAGAAAACTAAATACTTGGTTTAAGTTGTTTTTCTTTTTCCTCAAAAATCAATTATAAAGTTTTCTTTAAATGTTATCATATTTAAAAATATAGTTCTGACTCTGAAACAAGTGTTCTCTCTTTACCTTTAAATGTCATCGTATTTAACTGTCTGCTCTATTTCTTTAAATGACATCCATGCACATATCCTAATTTAATCTTATGGCACCCATACATAGAACTGTTTCAAGACCAAACCAATATTCTAAACAACATATCAAAACCTAATACAAATACCAAACGACAAACTAGAACATCTCACATCACTTGTCATATAAAGTGTACTAAAAAATACGATTCCAATGCTCACCAGGGCCGAATCGGACAAGGTAAACCTAAATAACAATTAAACACACTTACCAAGGATTGACGCATGCTTAAAAAAGAAAAGAAGCCGATTGTTGGAAGAAGTTGATTACACAGGAATGAGACTGGAAAAGAGTCACGAAGTCGTAGAGTAGAGGAATAAAGTCGACAGCTCAAAACTTAAATCCTATGATTTTGGCTCATATCGTTTGGTAATAATAAATCATACTACAATTTGCGATATAGATATGTGTGTGTCGATATTAGTAGAGAAATATAAGAGATGTACAATACTTACACATAACTTTCTTTAGCTCCAATTTTAAGTTAAGTTATGTGATGTTTGTTTTTTAAGACAAAAACTGTTTGCAATCTGATTTCATCTGATTTCATGTATGCAACTGAAGATGTGGTCTGAAGGTCTGCAATCTGAAAATATAATACTGTTTGTTTTATAAACTGGGTATCGTCTGCATAAGTTGAAAATTAGTTATCTATCATACATATCACAGTAGATAGAAATCATTTAACGTCTATAGACTAGTAAAATAGTTGGTGGTGGGCGGTGGACGGTGGGTGGTGGTGGTGGTGATGGACGGTGATGGTGGTGGGTGGTGGACGGTGTTGGTGGCGGATGGTAGGTGGTGGTGGTGGGTGGCGGCGGCGGACGATGGGTGGTGGTGATAGAAGGTCATGGTGGTAGGTGGTCGACGGTGTTGGTGGCGGATGGTAGGTGGTGGTGGTGGCGGACGGTGGGTGGTGGTAGTGGACGATGGTTATGGCCGACAGGTGGGTGGTGGTGGTGATGGATGGTGGGTGGTGGTGGTGATGGACGGTGGTGGTGGGTGGTGGTGGACGATGGTGGTGGTGGCGGCGCAAGATGGGTGGTGGTGGTATTGGACATTGGGTGTTGGTAGGATATTAAGAAGTGTGAAGAAGTTGAACAATAGCTTCTTTTTTAAGACCATAAAAGCAGTTTGCAGATCTTATTTAAAAAAAACAAACAGTTTTCAGAAGCTTATGTCCGCGCGCCCGCGGACATATGCCTCCTGTAGATGTTTTAAACAAAAACAAATACAACCTTAGTTTTTTCCTACCAACCATGTTCCGTCGGCGCATTAACATGTGTTTAGATGCTATTGGTTTAGTTCGTTACGATGAATACAATAAATTAAAATTTTAATCTATTAAAGCAAAATAAAGTAACGACCCTCGTATAACTTACAATTAAATAAATTATCATTTTAAAGAAAAACAAATACAGTACTAGCTAGCAACATTTTTTTAAAAATTAACGTAACATTTAATAGCTACAATGGTATGATGGTATGATTGAAATTTGCCTTTGATATGGATAACCCCCTTTGGCATTTTACATATATTCTTACATGAATAATATACGGTACCGGCATGAAACACAAAAAATAAACTAGTAAATGTTCAAAACAATATCGACACTCGTATGAGATGAAAACAATATCGGAACTCATATAGCTTATGAGAATTTTTTTTAACACATTTTAAAAAAAATAAATATGGTACTAGCACAAAATAAATAAAATTAACTTTAACGTATTTAAAAAAATAGTACGGAGAAAAACACCAAAATAAATTAGTAACGTTCAAAACAGTATGGGCACTCATATAACTTATAATACAAACAAAATAAGATAAAATAAAATAATAACATAATATATGGCACAAGATAGCCTAGCACGTGGCCTAATGGGAGATCTACGCTACCATCGGAAATGCTTTTTAAAATATAGCTAGGTAACAAAACCTTGTGATGACGTCGCAATTCTGCAAATTCGGTTGGTATCATTTATTTGCATACCAACGATGACACTTGATCAAAAAATAAATATGTAAGCACCCAAAACATTATCGATGCATGTAAAATTTATGATCAAAATGACACGAATTTGGTTGGTACCAGTTAGCTTCATTACTATACTAGCACAAAACATAAAAATTAAATTAAAAAACGCCAAAATACTTGTATAGCTTATGATAAAAAAAATGAAAAATAACAATGAATTTTAAATTATGTTTACTCGGTCGGTAAATCCCGGACATCACAGCAAATCTATACGAATTCAGTTGGTTTCGATTACATTTTTATTATACAAGAACTAAAATAAAAAAATAATAAAAAAATAACTTGTATAGATTATGAAACAAGAAAATAACATATTTAAAATTCCATGTGTTGACTTGTTTACACACTTAAGACTATGTATGGTTTTAACTAATTGAAGATGTAATTGACTTTAATAATATAGCCCAGATCACTCCTATATTTTAAATACTCGTCCCACTAGCGCCCGCTATGGGCTTGGCGTAAGTTTGGAATAGCGCCTCATTTGGTGCAGGTGTAATGGTCTTTAAAAGTCAATTTGTAGCAAGGCCAACATGTTTAGTGACCTACTACCTCCCACTACATCCAGTCTAAGAAACAATAAAAAGGTTATTTTACTTCACGGGACTTCCACACTAATATTAAATCACTTTATATCTATATGAAAGTACAACCAAATGCTACAATAGCATTTGTTATTTTTTTTCTACATGATTTTAAAATTTTTACATTAGCCAACCAAAGTTTATTTGACATTTCTTTTCTATTTTTTAAACCTTAGCGCAATAGCGCCCTGAAGTTTTCGTGGTTTAAATTGTGCCCTAGAATTTAGCACTTTTATGCCGACTAACTCTTTACTTATTATTTATATATTTAAGTTATTTATGCTTTCATAACATTTTAAATATAATATATTAAAAATTTTTTATTGACATATATTTATCATACCATTACAATGTCATAATTTTTTTTATATAAGACACATTGTTAAAACAGAGTTTTATTTGAAATAGAGTATCTTTTAGTATCATAAACTATAGAAAGTATTTATATGGTACAAGTGTCATAACTAATTGAATTAATTTCATCCCAACAATATACCATGCGCATTATGACCGAAATACATCACCAGCGGTATCCTTACCATTGTAACCGTAATGATATTTGTCATTTATGGTTTTAATTTATATAAAACATATATCGATGTCATTTTGACATATCATGACTTTTTTGGGGTTTTCTCTTCCCGTTGATATACCAAGTGTTGGTAGTACCGTATCGAAACCGTAACGAGCCAAATGACACTGACTAAATTCTTTAGATATTTAGATAAACTTTTTTTGTTTTGTTATTGTATCGAAGTGATAGTCGTTATGATGTGGGGAGTATTACTAGTTTACATAATTCTAGAACTATCTTTGATGGGAATGGTGTGGTGGTAATGTATTTTTCATTTATGAGGTGGAGAGTTCAAATCCTCTAATATGCAAACATAAATAGATTATAAGAGTATATTCGTTGCTGTTAGAAAAAAATAATAATTCTATAACAATAAATGGCTTACAGGATGTAATATTAAATAAGGAATTTGTTGGAAATTATTGGACTAATAATAATTATTAGTATATGTTACTAACAAACTAATTATTAACGTGTCCAAAAAGTAGATATGAATGTGATATCGATACTCTAAAACGTGTAGTTGAGAACCTGAACTTTGATGAAATGGGAAATGGGTATGTCACCCATTGGTAGAATGATAAAGTTGTGAGCTCCTTATAAGGAGGAAGGTTCACAAGATTATATTCTTATGTGACTAGACACACTCTGTGGCATTATCAAGGGTGCATAGCACCTGAGGCGCATGCACACGGGCACGGGCGATGGGCTCAATGTAGCGCTTTGATGGTGCACTTTGCACTCCGCAAGCCGCTTGAGAGCCGCCTTAGTATTTTTGATGGTTAGACCAAATCTTGGGACATGTGTCAGGTGGTTAGTCATCATGACATGTGTCATCACCAGAGGAGTCGTCATACTATGTGGGTGACAAGTGTCCCATGACCCACCTCTTCCTATGACATGTGTCTAGTGCATGTTGACAAGTGTCATGTGCATGATTCTTGGCGTGACACGTATCATGCTGAGTCATCATTACACTACTTTATATAGCAAGTGTTGTGCAATACCTGGATGAACCGAAAACCCGGATCAGTCACATCACGTATACACACTCGACCCGAACACACAACACCAAACTAGTTCGTGTTCTCAATTTGTAAGGCCTGGGACCCGGCAGCCTTACATTCGTTGTTGGATTTACTCATAAACAAAGTTTTAAAATCAGAGTTAATTAAAACTTTTGCGAAAATATTAAAGTCAACCAATTCTTAAAAACCAGCAAGTACTTGTCTTAAACAACAGAAAAAAAGTCTCAAAATAAACATAAAGCAACACGTGATTCTATTTTCTTCATATGCCAGTCTTCACTTGAATGCTACGTGTCCCTCATCGAGCTACCTGTCTCATCCTACTCACCTGCGTGCATACTAAAAGGCAGCTACGCTGAGTGAGTTCTAATTTAAAAAAATTACAGGTTATTCTTACACATTTATCTTACATAGTTGTACCCGTAAGTACCGTCTTACTTTTATCCGTTACTTGTTTTCTTTCATCTTGCATATTCATTATTTTATTCTTTCTTGTACATACCTTTATTCTTACACATTCTTTCATATTCGTACAATAGTACCTTGTACTATTCTTGCATTATTCCTACACTTTCTTACATATTATATAATTATTCTTACATTTTTGCACAGATATTATAAGGGTCTGCCACCCGGCCTCTCGCACAGATATTATAAGGGTCTGCCGCCTGTCCTCTTGCACAGATATTATAAGGGTTTGCCACCCGACCTCTTGTACAGATATTATAAGGGTCTACCGCTCGACCTCTTGCACCGATATCGTAGAGTCAGCCACTCTATTCTTGCCCAGGTATTATAAGGGCATGTCACCTAACTCTTACATTATATTCTTACTTAACTCTTACTATCACGTTTAATTAAACAAGTTAAACACATACATGTTCTTACAATCTTACTTCTTTCCTACAATCATTATTCACATTCTTCATATAATAAACACACGTAGTAATATATATATATTTCCATCTTTCTAGACTTACAATTTACTCTTTTCAATCTTGCAATAATTATCAGATTTTTCTTATTATATATATATATATATATATATATATAGGGGAGGGATATTTTGAGAACCATGTTGAGTTTAAAGAACTTAAGAACTCAATTCTTGGCCACACATTTGATTAAATGGATTTGAATATGTGGTTGAGATTAATTCTGACCAAAAAGTCAAAGTATGAGAGATAATAAAGATGTAAGTGGTTATACTAACTTTTACGTCCGTTACATATGTGTAAAAAGTTGACTCGGTGAATAAAAAATTCTGTAATTTTTTTACGTATATGTAACCTACATATATTACGCATGTGTAAAAAAAAATTGAAAAAAAAAATCGTTACACTAAGTTCTTTCGAGTTCTTAAAACTCAAAGGGATTCTCATTTGAAATCTCCCATATACATATGTGTGTGTGTGTGTGTGTGTGTGTTCACAGCTTTCTAGTTTACAAGTATGCACACAGCCCCGAAAACATTTTCAAAGAGAAATGGGGTTAGAACTCACTTGGAGTCGGTTCTTTTTAGAGTTTATGGTCACCCCTCTTTTCAACTGAGCATGGCTAACTATTTAATAAATTTACAAGTATCAATCATCTCGTTATAACTACCCCGAACTTCTAAGTTAACGAACTGTACCTCTAAGTTAACGGAACCCTTTAACGAACAGGGGGGTGTTATAGCTTAAAATCAAATTTTCGGCTCGAATGGGATCCCATTCGAGTTGACTTAGCTCGGCTAGAATGGAAATTCCATTCGAGTCGACTAGTTCGGCTCGAAGTGTTCCTCATTTGGGTTGGATGACTCGGCTCGTTTTGGTCCTTCCTTTTGCCACCTTTCACGTCTTGTTATGCCAGGTTTAACATTAGGCCAAGTTTCGGGTTATAACAACTCCATATTCTTGTTCGATACGACCCGAACATCACTTGTTCAAACCGTCTAACTCAAGTAACTTTCCCACTATAAAGCTTACACTTTTCTTGCTTAACAAGACCCGATTCATCTTAATCTTTGAACCTTACAATAAACCAACATCAAAACCTAAATCTTTTAATCTAAGACATACCTTTCTAGATCTTGGTTAGGTTTGGATCTTGGACCTCACGAATCTAGAAGTGTTTTCTTTGCTCCTTATGTTACTTGAGTGAAAGGAACCAATCTTGATTAACTTAGATCTTGAATAGAATGAGTGAAGAAGAGAGAGTCTGTGTATAGAGAATGAGTTTCTGGAGGTTGAAGATGGAATAAAATGTGAGTGTTTAGGGTTTTAGGGAGGTTTAGGAGCTTAAATACCCCAAGTCCATGGACCTTAGGCCCGTAACCATTCTTAAGTCCATATATCAATTCTAAGCCTAACACTCCATCCCATTATTATTTAACCAAAATAACGACACACAATAAATAAATAAAAACTTCTTTTATTTAATATTCTTAAAGTACGGATGTTACAAGTCTTCCCTCCTTAAAAAGGTTTCGTCCATGAAACCTAACTATTACATAAACAAACTCGGGTAAGACTTATGCATTTCTTCTTCAACTTCCTAAGTAGCATCTGATCCCTTACGGTGTTTCCATAACACCTTCACCAGTGGGATAACCTTATGACGAAGCTGCTTTTCCTTGCGGTCAACTATCTCAACAGGCTGTTCGACGTAATTTAGTCGTTCGTCTACCTCGATGTCTAGAAGAGGTACATGAGATGTATCATCAGCTTGGCACTTTCTCATATGGGAAACATTGAAGGTAGAGTGGATTCCTTCTAGTTTCTCAGGTAGATCTAGCTTGTATGCCACTTCTCCCACACGAGCTACGATTCTGAACGGTCCGATGTATCTTGGACTGAGCTTTCCCCTCTTTCAAAAGCGAATAATCCCCTTCCAAGGCGAGACCTTGAGCATCACGTTGTGGCCAACATTAAACTCAGTCGGTCACTGCCACTTATCGGCATATAACTTCTGACGGTCTTGAGCAGTTTTCATCCTTGCCTTAATCTGATCAAACTTTGAAGAGGTTTCTTGCACAACTTCTAGACTATCAATCTCTTTATGACCAATTTATCCCCAACATACAGGGGTTTAACAACGTCTGCCATACAACATTTCAAATAAAGGCATACCAATACTCGAATGGTAGCTGGTGTTGTAAGAGAATTCTGCCAAGTGCATATGGTCATCCCAACTTCCTCCAAAGTCTAACACACATGCACATAGCATATCCTTAAGGGTTTGGATAGTCCGCTCGGACTGCCCATATGTTTGAGGATGATATGTCGTGCTGATGTTTAGTCTTGTTCCCATCGCTTCATGGAACTTCTTCCAAAATCTCAAAGTAAAGAGGGTATCTCTATCAGACACGATCGACAACGGCACCCCATGCTTTGTTACAACTTTCTTAATGAACATGTTCGCTAACCTTTCTGACAAGATGGCCTCTCGTATAGGCAGAAAATAAGCACTTTTCGTCAAACGGTCCACAATCACCCAGATGGTATCATGATTTCTAGCTGTACACGGTTAGTTAGTTATGAAATCCATGGTGATGTGTTCACATTTCCATTCGGGTATCTCCAAAGGCTGCATCTTCCCATACATTTTTGGTGCTCTGCTTTAATCTGTAAGCAAGTTAAGCACTTAATGAGATAATCTACCACTTCTTCCTTCATACCCAGCCACCAATAGTCTTTCTTTAGGTTTTGATACATCTTGGTGGATCCTGGATGAATCAAGTATCGAGACTTATGGGCCTCGTCTAGGACTCCACCTCTCATATTCCCATGTCGAGGAATCCACATCCGATCAAATTTGGTCTTCGCACCACGAGTATTAACTATCAACTCAGTCTGCTGCCCAAAAATCCTTTCTTTCTTTATTAACCCCTCATCCATAAGCACCTCCGACTGTACCTTGCTGATTTCTTTAAAGAAATCTGAGTTAAGAACCAACTTAAAGGACTTCACCGTCGCGATGACTTCTTAATTTTTCCGGCTTAAGGCTTCAGTGGCCACTTTAGCCTTCCCTGGATAATACTTGATGTCACAATCATAGTCTTTAATCAATTCCAACCATCTCCTATGCCTCATATTCAGCTCTTTCTGCTCGAATAAGTGCTTCAAACGCTTATGGTGTGTATAAATAGTACACTTAGTACCATACAAGAAATGTCTCTAGATTTTAAGAGCATGCACTACTGCTGCCAACTCTAAGTCATGCGTTGGGTATGTGCTTTCGTGAACCTTAAACTGTCTAGAGGCGTACGTTATGGTCTTACCTTATTGCATCCTCATGCAACCTAGCCCACGATGCGAAGCATCAGTACAAACTACTAAATCCTCATTACCGTCAGGTAATACATTTGGAGCCTGTGTGAGTCTTTTCTTTAGTTCTTCAAACGCTTCTTCCTGAAACTTAACCCAACTAAACACCACAGCCTTTTAGGTCATACCAATCAACAGTACGGCTACCTTGGAGAAGCCTTCATTGAATCTCTGATAATCGCCAGCCAACCCTAAGAAACTGCGTATCTCGGTTGGGTTTTGTGGAGTTTTCCAATTATTTATCGTTTCAATCTTTGCTGGGTCCACAGTAATCCCCTCGGGATTGATTATGTGACCTAGAAACTGTACCTCTCGTATCTAAAATGCGCATTTTGAAAACTTAGCATATAGTTTCTCCTTCAGAACTTCCAGTACTTTTCTCAGGTGTTCAACATGGTCAGACTCGCTCTTCGAATAAATCAATATATCGTCAATGAAAACGATAACCGACTTATCTAACATCGGCTAACATACCCTATTCATTATGTCTATAAATGCTATGGGAGCATTAGTTAGACCAAACGACATCACGAGAAACTCGTAGTGCCCATAACGCATCTGAAATGCTGTCTTAGGGATGCCTTCATCTTTTACCTTCAACTGATGATAGCCCGATCTGAGGTCTACCCGAGAGAACAAGCTTGCACTGTGTAACTGATCAAAAGAATCATCATTCGTGGCAACAGATATCTATTCTTTACCGTAAGCTTATTCAACTCCCGGTAGTCAATACACATTCTCATACTTCTGTCTTTCTTATTAACAAACAACACCGGCGCGCCTCACGGGGAAACACTCGGCTTTATAAAACCCTTATCGAGGAGTTCTTGCAGTTAGGACATTAGTTCTTTCATCTCGGATGGCGCTAGACGGTAAGGTGCTTTCGCGACGGGCTACACTCATTGAATCAATTCTATCTGGAATTCTACTTCTCGTGCTAGTGGTAGCCCTGGAAGGTCCTCAGGGAACACTTTGGGATAGTCACACACTACAGGAACATCTTTCACTTCGTTCATCTCAGCCATAACTTCGACAACATACGCTAGGTAGGCACTGCACCCTCTCCTTAACAAACCTTTATCATCAAAATGACGTTAAGCCCCAAACCTTCTTTATCACCGTTAACCGTTACTATACCGCCATCCGAAGACTTCAGTCTTATCAATCTAATCTTACACACTATCTGAGCTTCAAATTCAGACAGCCAATCCATCCCTAACAATACATCGAACCCTCCTAAGGTCATCACATACACTTCTAACTCTATCTTACAACTCTTAACCATTCTCATAATTCTAACCGAGGTTTCACTAGCGGTTTCTACCATAAAATTTTAGGCACACGACAACAAATCAGCTTAGCTGTCTTATCAAAAGATGTAGCTACAAAACTCCTATTCGCACCCAAATCAAACAATACTGAAGCAGAAATACCATTTACTTTGAGCATACCTGTCACAACATCAAGGATCTACTTGACTTGTTCTTGTGTTAGAAAAATTATTTTGTAAAATAATTCAAAGCGTTTTTTTGTAATGTTAAGTTATCTAACCTCATGTTGAATGAGGTTTATGATATAGCTAAAAGGCTATACACTTGTATGAGAAACCAATATTGTGTAAAAGAATAAGGTTCGCTTCCTAGCACACAGTCGAAATGATTCTTTTATAAAGATATTTTCACAAACATTAATTTATCTAGCATGTGTGTTGGAAAACTAAATGTTTCAAAATGGTATATTTAAAATCGTATAACTTCTACCATTGGTGTTACAAATTATTATTGTGTATAATAATATGGCTAAAAATTGTCTAATCTTCTAACGAGCGTGCTAGAATTATTATTTTGGTAAATAATAAGCTTTAGACATTTAATATTTCTAATGAGCACATTAGAAATATGGGTTCGTAAATATATAGAGAAACCTTTTGTGAACATTTAAGTTTTCTAATGAGCGTGCTAGAAATTATTATTTTGGTAAAATAATAATGACAGATACAATGTGTATATATATAAGTAAAGTTTGTAAACATTTGTGTCTGAATGTGTAGACTTTCTAACAAGCGTGTTAGAAACGGGTTATTTAATAAACCAAGTAATATGAAGTTGATAATCTTCTACATAGTAACTTAGACATGTGTTGTCTTTAATTGGGTAAATGCTTAATTCTAAATGGCAAGCTAGAAACGTGGTTTGTTACAACCATAATCGCTAAAGCGTTTTGCAACCTTTAGTTTTCTAATATATATATTAGAAATAAAATTGTTTATTGTGAACCCATTTATAAAGTTTTGCAAACATATAAAGATATTTTGAAAGGAATAAAATACGCGTTTGCAAATTAAATGGTTTGTTTCTTATACGAGAAGCGACGTGTCGGGTAGGCTATTAATGGGAAAACAACTTGGTGTTGTTATGAACAGAATTAATTGTCCAACTCTTACTACTAACGCGTAGAATATTATTTAGTGTGTTATTGTGGCTGGACAGATTTTGATTGCTCAAGATAAAGTCTTGGTACGAAATGAGATAATTATGATATGACTTCATGAAGCCCTATTGAGTGAGTACCTTAAGGTAAACCATAAGACGATATCATTGCGATAAAATTGATCGAACGATAAAAGTATTAAAGATAATAACACTTCAAGATTGATGTCTAGTCGTTGTCAATTTATCCATTGGAATTTTGTTTAAAGTTTTGTACACATTATCCTATAATTTCTGTTGTATTATTTGGTGTTCAATATTTTCGGATAACATGTGCAATTTTGTAATGAAATAAATCAATGGATTGTGCAAATAGAAATCTGCCCACGAAGCAACTCGGAAGTTGTTCCATTTACTATGAGTCCGGTGACAAGACATCAAATATCTAATTATGCTAAGTGTAAATATAGGGAGTGTATTAAAATGAAATACACAAAAACGAGATATGTCATTAAATGTTGAGAGCGTCAACATGCACAAGTGCGTTTTGATAATTATGAACTTATGAAAGAATATATGTTATTATTGTAAATCACTATTATAAATTTTGTGGTATTTATTATAAGAGAATTACAATAATGAAGAAGTTGCCAGTACTTATATCACTATCAATCTTGTTTGAACTATCTCAAGGATTTGTTCCCAATTTGGGAATATGTAATGGCCATCTTGTTGAATGCCAATCTAAGTGATTCCATTTCATCCATAATAGTGACTCCTCTTCCCCATTATCATATTCTTCAAGATTAATCAAGTTCATACGAGCCTAGTTGACTCTGGTGTTCAAGACATCTTTAACCACGCATTTATCCTAGTTCCAATCCTCATTTGGGTAAGTTGTCTTCTGCTTTTTCATAGGTTTCTATGTCGTAAAAAAAATCCCTCGATCAATTTCACATATTGAGGGAGTCTCGGTGGTCAATTTGATCCTGACCCGTTAAGGGCATAATAGTCAATTATTTTGACTTATCAATTTCTCTATATTATGTTCAAAACTAACGTTCAAACTAGAAGACTTGTTTATTCATCATTAAATTTTGAGTCGATTGGTCACAACTCGACTCCCGACTCGAAGTTTGAATTCTGAACAGTACTAGCTCGCTTAAATCTTAAAAATCTCATAACTTGAGTTGTACATATCCAATTAACCTGATTCCAATTGCGTTGTTCTCGATTTTAATTCTAGTTTATTGCCTCTAAGTTTCAGGTTCGGTTGGGTTAACTCAGTCAGCACATTAGAAGTTCGGTTTCTTGTTTTATTCATATTATCTCTCAAACTCGCCTAATTAATAAGGTGAGAAATCATTCGCCTCAAAAACGTTTTGGGGATTATGTGTATTTAATTATACTTTACATATTATATATTATACACAACTAGGAAACTACGAATATTGTGTATTGATCGATTAAATGGTTAATTGCTATTTGTCTAGTTGCTTTATATTATCGAATTCGAAGAGATCTATCATAATCACATTATAGTATTATAATACGACTGTCATAGTAGCCAAAGCCCAATTCACAAGAAAATGGTCAACTAACACCAACTCTTTGCTCATGGTTTAATTGATTTATACTCACAATGTCAGTTTTGCTCATTATTCAGATATTATTATTATATCAAAACTGGTGACTTTCTCACTAAACCTCGTGTTGACAAACTATATTATCATCTGGTTTGAAGCTAAGATGAATAATAATTTAGAGATACCCTAAGTTAATTTAATAAAAAGACTAATGTGCTTGGTTTTATTATTTTGAGATATTTGGTTTATTTCGGATTTGTTCTGTAATTAGTTTGTAGATTGTGTACTTGATTGAGTTTTGAATTTAATAAATAAATTAGATATTGTCATATTTAAATTATATGATAGTGCCTTATGAGCCCAACGGTTCACACCCCGGCATTCCGCTGTAGATTGGGGTGTGACAAGTAACAAGCATAAGATTTTGATGATCAGTAAACTTCATACAACTACTACTACATTTGAAATTATGATTTTATGCATGTCTAATCATTCATGGAGAAAAATCGATGTGGAATCTCCTGTTGGTTTTAGTTGGGATCATTTGTTCTTAGACAATTGAAACCTTGATGCTTGTGTCAATAGTTCGTTACATATATTGCTCAACGGAACGTTTGACACTTTGGCGTTTGACTTGATAACAGAGAAGTTTTCAATAATCAATACTCCTCAAGGTGTTGCGCTCCATGAATTTGAGACACACTACACTAGGAATGGGCAATATTCGATCCAGAGTAACATACCTCATATCATAAAAATCAATGATTGTATAGGAGTTATTTGTGTTGATACATGATTGAAAGCAATATCTTGATATTACAAGAATATGTAAATCGTGGTTGGGTTAGGGAAATCATTCCAATCCCACGGTTTTGGGGAGAAATAGCAGGCCCTGCCCTTTTACCGTTAGAAGTTAATGTGGACGATATCATATTTTTCTCTAGCTGGATGTCTGGAATACATCGGATACCTTCCTTTAGCAAGAAGAGCAGATGTTATTAATTATTACATTTCATTTCAGATCCACGTACGGTTTATGTTCTCAAACACCGTGTGCTTCAATCAAATCAGATGTTATGTTGAAAGCATGGTACCTTTATAAAGGAACAAGACAAGATCATCAGAATATGTCATGACTTTTATTCACTTAACAGTATGTAATTAACTTGGTGTTCTTTAAACTACCATCTTCAAGTAATTGAGGTTTGCACGTTGTTGGTGGCTCTTTGATGCATGTTCTTATGGAGTTTGCTTTGTTAAATAATGTTTTAACAACTCTTTTGAATATGTGGTCTGCAAAACCATTTTAAAATTGTGTTATGTTTTGGAAAGGTTGTTTTCTACAACAATGATTCATAAGTACGCAGATTATGTAGATTTGACTGACTTCATCTAAAGAGAAAATAAAACACGATTAGACCACCACGTTTAACCTGAAAGATATTTGAGTTGAAAATGCGATATTTATATTACTTGAGCATATTTTTTATGATTATTTAAGAAAACAAGAGAAACATAAGCGAATTTTGAACATGGTATTCATCGGACCAACTAGTGCTTTTTTCGGTGTGTTGCGCCGGGCATATCGGTAAAACTAGGGGGTAAACGAGTCGAGCTGTTTGCGAGCTGCTTGAGATTGGCTCGTTAAAAAAGCACTATCGAGCTGAGCTCAATCAAGCCGAGCTTAATCGAGCCCGAGACTAAAATAAGCTCACTTACAAACGAGCCCGAGTCTGAGCTTCACTTATCGAGCTCGAGCCGGCTTGAAAGCCTAAACGAGCTCTTCATTTATATAATTTTTTAAATTACATATTTATTAATTATTATATATATATATATATATATATATATATATATATGAGGGATATTTTGAGAACCTTGTTGATTTTTTAAGAACTTAAGAACTTCGTTCTTGATCACACATTTAATTAAATAGATTAGATTTTGTGGTTGATATTAAATGTGATTAAAAAATAAAAGTATGAGAGAGAATAAAGATATATAGTGATTAAGTAAATTTAAACGTCCGCTACACATATGTAATAAGTCGACTCGGTGCGTAAAAATTCTGTAATTTTTTTTACGTATATGTGACCTACATATATTACGTATGTATAAATATTTATTTATTTACATATGTAATATATTTTATTATGTTTAATACAAAACATCGAAATATAAAAAAAAGCTGGTTCGCTATTTTTTTACATTTTTTACTAACTTTTACATATGTTTTAGGAGAGAGAAAAAATTAAATTTACTTTTACATTTTTTAATAACTTTAATTGTGAACTATTTAAACGTTAATTAAAAATATTTGTTGAGAATGAATTTTTTGAGTTTTCTCAATGCAAGTGGGTTTTTATTTTACTCTAACACTATTATGAAAAATCAAATAAAAATATTTTATGATGTATTATTTTATACATAAAATTAAATTGTTAGACAAAAATATATAAACATATGTATAATGATATAAAAAATAATTTATAAATAGTAAACAAGCCGAGCTGGAGCCGAGCTGGAGCTAAGCTCGAGCTTGAAAATCTACTCACGAGCCGAACTCGAGCACTGTGTAAGTTAAACGAGCCGAGCTTAGTCGAGCTCGGGCTCGGCTCGTTTGCACCCCTAGGTAAAACACGAAGAGTGGAAAAACCCAAGCTTCGTTGGTCCGAAGCGTTGATGCGGTAAAACCCAAGCTTCGTTGGTCCCAAGCGTTCATAGGTAAATACCCGATAGTTATCGATCCCATGCGTTATGTGAATTCAGTCAATTTTGTCATGTTCGTTATGGTACCGAAACTAAAAAAACAAAAATACAAAATCAGCATTCGGTCAATTTTCGTTACGGTACTTGAACGAAAACAAAATGTGGCCAGTCTACGCGAATTCAGTCGGTTTCCGTCACGTTCTTCACCCAGTACCGTAACTAAACAAAATAATTAAAAAAAAAGAACACAAACAAAATTGACATTCGGTCGGTTTTCGTTATGTTCATTTCGGACCAAAACAAAAATAAATAAATAAATAATTACCACAAATACGGTGCCGCAAAGTGGCTCAATGAAAGTTTTGCGACACCAAACTTCTAAATTATTAAATATAACCAGAGTATTATCCGGCGCGTAGCGCTAGGCAGGTCTGTAAAACTCAGACAGTGGTAAAACTCAAGCGTTGTCGATCCCAAACGTGGAGGCGGTAAGTCGATGCGAATTCGGTCGGTTTCGGTTATGTGTATTATTATAATAATTTAGGTGGACCAATGAGGTGGAGTCAGTTGGTAAAACTCGAGCATTGGTAAACCCTGATCGTTATCGATCCCGGACGTTAAGACGGTGAGTCTACAAAAATTCGATTGGTTTCCGTCACGTTCGTTACGGTACTGAAGCTAAAAAATTTGCATTCGGCCGGTTTTCGTCATTCGTTAAGGTACAGAAGTTAAAACAAAACATGAAGACTTTACGCTAATTCGGTCGGGTTTCCATCACGTTCGTTCGGTGCCGGAACAAAAACAAAACAAAGAAAAAGGTCTTTCGCCAAATGGCTAAATGGGCACTTGTGTCACCAAAACTCTTATCTATTTTAATATATTAAAAAAAACATAAATAAAATAATTAAAAAAAAAGAAACCAAAGAAATATCTATTTAAAGAATGGAGGAGTATCCACGTAACAAAACTAAATATCAAGAAAAGAAATGTTGCTTTATATGAGTCTTTAACCTGCATTGTGCTATTGCTAGTTTAGCAATTAACAAATCTAGCACTATCCAACCTATCAAGATATCATAATTGATTAATTATCAAAATAATTTAAATAAATACAAAGCACGACTAATAAAATATTCGAAAATTCTTTTGTGACACAAAACCTCTTAATTATACTATACTAGTGTTTTACCCGGCGCGTTCGTCGGGAAAGGTCGGTAAAACTCGGGCAATAGTAAAACCCAAACGTTGCCGGGCGCAAGTGTTTCAGGCAGTAAGTCGACGCAAATTTGGTTGGTTTCAGTTATGTGTATTACTGTACCGGAACTAAAACAAAATAAAAATAAAAAATAATAAAATTTGAGGTGGGCCAATGGGGTTTCATCGGCCGATAAACTCGGGCGTTGGTAAAACCCAACCGTTGTTGATCTTGGGCGTTGATTCAATTTTTTGACTTCTTTAGCTGTGGTTCTTGCATACTCATCTTTCTTGTTTATGCTCTTGACCAATGCATGGATTCTTTCATAGTCGGGGCAGGTAGGAGTATCTGCCCACTTTAGCCATCCACAAGAACCCTTTGATACTGAACAACAATAATCAACCATTCTAGCCCTAATCAACTTATTTCATTCACAATTAATCTTAAAAACAACTCATTTCATTCACAATTAACCCAAAAACAACTTATTTCATTCACAATTAACCTAAAACAACTAACTCATTTAATATAGAAACATAAAAACAATTGTTTTCTTATTTTTCTTAACTAACATAGAGATTTTGAGTATGGAAATACTTATATATCACAAGAATCGTCGACCAGGGTTTGCATCCGTTCGGGATATACGATAGCACGTACTTGCTCCACAAGAGCAAAACAAATCCGATGGACCGATAGCCTGTGACCTCGATCTTGAGGATGAAGAAGAGGAGAACTTCAATTGATAGATCGATGAATTAGGACTTCAACTGAATTAGGGCCTGTTTGATCAAAGAGAGGAAGAAGAAGACATTAGTTATTGATAGATTGATATTTTTTTAGCTCTTATAATGAATTAGGGTATATTAGTAATTGCACATGGTTTTGGATGGAAAAACTAACGGCATTTAGATGGAGGGACTAATCTGGTTCGTTTTTTAAACCCCAAGGATTAAAGCGGTTCAATTTTTTCCAGGAACAAACAGTGACTCCGGTTTTAAACCCCGGGGATGAAACAATAATTTCCCCAAAATATATGATCATTTCAAAAATGTTTAACATATTCATTTCCAGAATTGGTGTGGTGATATTCAAAGATGTTTTTTCCCTAGTTAAAGTGTGCAATTTTTGTGTATCACTTATGTATATTTGTCACACCATTAATATGCAAATTACTTGATCATTTTCTAGTTATGTAACACATTTATATCACCTTAAAGAATCAGATTCATATGATTTTCCATTCACTTATTTATCTTTTAACTAGTGTTTTAGTCGACGCAACGCGCCGGTAAGTTGGTAAAACCCTGCGATGATAAACCCAAACACTGTCAAGCTCGGGCGTTAGCCTGTAAGTCGACGCAAATTTGGCCGGTTTCGGTTAAGTGCGCTATGACACTGGAACTAAAAGCCTAAAAATAAAATAAAAACATATAAAATTTGAGGTGGATCAATTGAGTGGCGTCAGTCAGTAACACTCGGGCGCTAGGAAGATCCGAGCATTGTCGATCCCGGAAGCTGAGGTGGTGAGTTTAAGCAAATTCGGCATATTTTCGTCACAAACTAAAAACGAAGTTGTATATGTAAACTAAAACGAAATATCGGAGAGATTTGTCACGTTCGTTACGGTACCGAAACTAAAACAAAAAAAATAAACAATACAAAATCAGCATTCGTTCAGTTTTCGTTATGTTTGTCACGTACGGTACTGAAACTAAAATAATACGCATTGAGTCTATTCGAATTCGGTTGGTTTCCATCATGTTTGTTACGGTACTGGAACTAAAACAAAAACAAAAAACAAAATTAACATTCGGACGGTTTTTATTACGAACCGAAACTAAAACAACCCAAAAATGACCAATGAGCTGTCGCAAAGTGACTCATTCGGAACTTTGCGACACCAAACTTCTTAATTGTATTATATAATAATATATAATATATAATACGGTTTCTCATTGATCTATGATACAAAAAGAAGAGCCCAAAGTGAGCGGATAGAGATATGGAAAATTTATGCTATTAAAGTAGTAATTTAATAACAATTTAGGAGAGAATTCAATCATACACCTAGCCATTTTTCCACCTCTTCTAAATTAGTTCTAAGTGGAAGCTTTTGGACAAGTGTGGAAAACAAGAACTAAACTTTCGTTGTTTTAAGAATGTTGGATTTGGGGTTGGGGGTTTGGAGGTGTAGCTATTGTTGAAATATTATTTAGCAAAATTGCCCAAAGGAAGGAAGGGGATTATGGATTAAATGAAGCCCAGTACTGCCGTGAAAATTTGGTATGCAATGGTCTAATTGGTTGAGATGCGTTAGGCCAAGTGGGGTAAAGGAGATATAGAATGGGTCCTGCTAGGGACACCCCCACATCCAAACAATACGCCACGTATAGGGCAATACGTGGCGTATTAGAGTACGATTTGACGTCCTAGCCTGGCTCGATTGTCATAGGCTTGTCGTATCGTACCCTAATACGTCGCGTATAGCCCTATACGTGGCGTATTGAGTTTTGTAAATTATTGGAGCCCGGCTCCCTCCCCTCCCTCTCCATCCTTTCTCTTATCTTTTTTTTCTTTACCTCACCCTCACCCTCACCCTCTTCATTCAACCAACAACAACAACCATTTATTTCCGGAGTCGGACCAGGAGGAGCCGGGGTACAGCGCTAACGGTCAGTCGGACTTAAACCAGGTTTCGTTTTATCTTTATTTAGTACATGTCAGGACATAGTTGTACATGTTAAGACAGAGATTTGATACTGGTTTAGTTTTGTTATGTGGACTTTTGAAAAAATAAACGATATTTAATTGTAATTTGGGTTCCATTGTGAAAACGATTTGAAATTTGTCTAGGCACCGATCGTTATACTACGCCATGACTACTATATAGACACCACCTATATGAGCCTGAACTGTTTTACGGTAACCCTAGTTCGCCGGGCCTCCCAAACTTAAAATAGGTTTCCCGTACTATTACCGTTATTGGTAAATTTTTTATTATATTATTACTATTAAAATATTAATATTAGTATTAAAATATTATTGTTATTAAAATATTATTGTTAATAAAATAAAATATTATTATTGTATTTATTAAAATACTATTATTATTTTTAAAATAATATTATTCTAAACATATAATTATTAGTATTAAAATATTATTATTATTATTATTAGGTACCTGATGTACGCTAGATATTCAGATCCGGGTGACACAAGACGTTCGGAGGTACGTTTGGAGGCATGTTATATTATATTATATTATATTATATTATACTATATCAAACGAGTGCTGGTTATGTTAGTGGGTTTTTCTAGAAAAGCCCACCAGTTTTGTCTTATTATGTTTTTTTTTCTTTCTTTTCTTTTCTTATGTTATTATTAATGTTATTTATGATTATTATTATTAATATTATTTACTTATCAATAATATATTATTATTCGAAATTCGACAAAGGGCGTTTAGTTGCATGGATTATTTGGGAAAATTGACAGTCCGAAACGAACTTTAAATTTATTGGCTGGTTTCGTTATGGGCATCTCGAATCAGTTACAGGGGCTTACTTGGGAAAACTGGCATTTCCAAACGAACTTTCAATTTCTTGGCTGCTTTCGTTATCAACATCTCAAATCTGGCTATTCGATTTCTTCAAACTCCAAATGTCTTGACCGTCGGTCACCACCGGCAACCGTTAGTTATGTTCACTCAAACACATATCAGTCATCACTAAGCTTAAGCTTAGGCTTATTATTATTTTTATGTTTAGTTGGGGGTATTCTAAGTTGATCATCTTGCGTATATTAAAGAATCATCGGCTTATATATATACATACATAATATATATATATAGTAGATGTGCGGTATAAGAATGCATTGCTCCGACATAACCAGCACCAGATCGAGATATTAGTTTGATGAGTTTGAATCTCTCGGATCCGCGGTATCCGCTAACGGCAGCGATAACGGGAGCCCATAGTTTGGACAAATATGTGAAAATTCGGTCATTGCTCCAACATAACAAGCACCAGATTGAAATATTAGTTCGGACTTACCTGAACCGGTTGACACGTATGCTGACGTGGATTTAGGCTTGGTGTTGACGCTGATATTAACACGTTTGTTTACAGCTTTCATTATCACCAGCATAATACACAATGAAAGCACAAATTCAAACAACAATCCATACAATAGCAATTCTCTTCACTCAAGAGAGTACTAAACATGAAGAAGAGAAAAATAATGAAGAGAATTGCTATTGTATGGATTGTTGTTTGAGTTTGTGCTTTCATTGTGTATTATGCTGGTGATAATGAAAGCTGTAAACAAACGTGTTAATATCAGCGTCAACACCGAGCCTAAATCCACGTCAGCATACTTGTCAACCGGTTCAGGTAAGTCCGAACTAATATCTCAATCTGGTGCTCGTTATGTTGGAGCAATGACAGAATTTCCACCTATTTGTCCAAAGTACGAGTCCCCGTTATCGCTGCCGTTAGCGGATACCGCGGATCCGTGAGATTCAAACTCATCAAACTAATATCTCGATCTGGTGCTGGTTATGTAGGAGCAATGAATTCTTATATCGCACATCTACTATATATATGTATGTATGTATGTATGTATGTATATAAGCCGATGATTCTTTAATATACGCAAGATGATCAACTTAGAATACCCCCAACTAAGCATAAAAATAATAATAAGCCTAAGATTAAGCTTAGTGACGACTGATATGTGTTGAGTGAGCACAACTACGGTTGCTGGTGGTGGCTGAAGGTCAAGACAGTTGGAGTTCGAAGAAATCGAAGAGCCAGATTTGAGATGCCGATACCGGAAGCATCCAAGAAAGGGTTCGTTTGGCACTGTCTGTTTTTCCCCAAGGTAATTACTTTAACTAATTCAAGTTGTCTATAACGACAACAACCAATAAATTTAAAGGTCGTTTCACAATGTCAATTTTCTCATATAGGCCTTGCCACTGAACGCCCTATGTCGAATTCCGAATAATAATATTTTATTCATAAATAAAATAATATTAATTATAATAATTATAAATAACATTAAATAACAAAAAGAAAAAAAAGAAAAAAAAAAAAGAAAAAAAAAACTAAATAAGACAAACTGGTGGGTTTTTCTAGAAAGCCCAATAATACGTCGCGTATAGAGCTATTCGCGGTGTATTAGTTGTGTTGACAACCTAGCCGGCAAAAGCTGATCTAGGTTGTCAACTCGTACCCTTTTACGCCGCGTATAGCTCTATACGTGGCGTATTGCTTTTTTGAATTATTGGAGCCCGGCTCTCCTCCCATCCCCTCTTTTCCTTTTTTTTATTATATATAGTTGTTGTTCTCTCGACGTTCAACCTGCAACAACATAACATTTGTAATATATATATACCCACAATGTCTTGATTTAACCATTTATTTGCGGAGGAAGAGCCGGGTTACGCCGTTAACGATCAGCCTGGCACGTCGTGGTTACCCGACTTGAACCAGGTTCGTTATATATTTATTTAGTATGAAGTTGGTAGTTTTTTTTTACTAACACTTGCTACATTACGTTTTGTTAGGAGTATGTCGGGTATGATACCCAGCCCCAACAACCTTATGATCAGCCCGAATAGTTTTATGGTAACATTGGCTCGCCGGGCTTCCCAAATTTGAACCAGGTTTCCCGCACTATTACCGTTATTGTATTTTTTGTGATTGTTAATTAAAATATTATTATTGTATTATTATTGTATTATTATTATTATTATTATTATTATTATTATTATTTTAGGTGTTATTATTATATATTATTATTATTATCACTAACACTGTTGTTTGATTTTCTAAATTATATATTGTAGGAGTACTTCGCCTCGGATTATGTAGATCAGGCAGGTGGTGTTTACAGTAGTCAGCCGTCGTACCCGTCACCTGTCGCCTGGTCGGATTATGGAGGTCAGGCTTCGTCATCGTACCAGCCACCAGTAGCAAATGATCCGTTTTACGGAACCGAGTCTTCATCGCACTACAGGCGAAATGATCATGCTGGGGCAAACCCAAATATCGAAGATGAGTACGATGATGACTACATACGCGAGGTGACAGTTTCGTATAAAACAGATGCTGTAAGACACCGTGTGTTTTGTTTAAGTTAATATTATTTATTTGTATGTTATTTAATAAACGGCTTAATAAATAGCGTAAAAATGTTTCAGATTTTTGAGAGCCGCGAGGAGCTGGAGAAATGGCTCAAAATTAGAGGACGGGAGCATGGGTTCGTTGTTGTGGTCCAGCGGTCAAAGAAAAATGGTGTGGACCTTGCATGCAATCGTGGAGGCGAACCCAAAATAAAGGTGACGGTGAGACGTACCGTCAGCATTAAAAAATGCTTTTCATTTAAGAACCTGGGCAGGTACGACTCGACGGGTGCATGTTGGAGGGTTCAAGTGGTAAACAAGACTCACAACCACGATCCCTTTGAATTCGAGGAGGGGTGTGCGTCTTTCAGAAAAATGAACAGCGACCAACTGAATATGGTTGAGAGTTTACACAGGATCGGCTTGAAGCCGCTTGAAATTGAAGCAGCCCTCCACGAAAAGTTTCCCGGTGTGCAACCTGCAATAAAGGACATATACAACCACACCGCCAAGATTAGGAGGGATGCGTTACTAGGCTATACCCCTATGAAGGTAGTTCAAAACCTTTGTTGTTTTAATGTGTACTTGCCGTGCTTGTAATGTTTACTAACGTTTTATTTCATCAAATGCAGGTTCTGGAAAATTTTCTCGCAGCCAACGGTTTCACGTTCTATATCCGGGAGAATGATACCGACGACAGGATGGAGGAAATTTTCTTCTGTCATAATAAGTCGCATAAGATGTGGCGTGCGTTCCTCGAGGTGTTGTTTATTGACACGACGTATAACACCAATATGTACGACTGGCTGTTGGTTCAGTTTATTAGTGTGACGTCAACATCACAGTCGTTTGGTATCGCCACCGCGTTTGTTATCAGGGAACGACATAGGAACTTCACCTGGGCTTTGGAGAAACTTAAACAAGTGCTCGATGACTGTATGGAGCCACGAGTGATCCTGACTGACGCGGACCAGGCCCTCATGAACTCCTGCGACGCGGTCTTCCCTAATGCCACCAAAAATTTATGCAGGTGGCACATATCCGAGAATATAAAGAGAAAATTTAAGGGCCTATATAGGACGGATATGGGGACGGACTTCGCGTACTGGTGGAAGGTCCTGTATCAGTCTCCGACGATACAGGAGTTCGACAACCGTCACATCAACATGGAACGTCATTTGATACAGGATGATAGAGCAGGTGAGTCCTTCGTATCAGTTGACCGTTTTTAATAGTCTAAACATACGTCTTATTAACATTTCCCTTTATTTTTTAGAGGTTTGGCAATACATTCGCAACAGCTGGTTGGATCCATACAAACACCAGTTTGTAGCCAGCTGGATCGACGAACGGCGAAACTACGACGACCCGAGTTGAGAGCTAACAAGCAAATCTGAAAAGGTACCTCAATGGAAGCAACAACTCGCTCGACACAATTGCCAGGCATGTCCTTAAAATGGTCAATTCGTAGATGAAAGAAATCGGTAAATCTTTTCAAGACTCCCGTTCCAGGGTCTTGAAAGGACATCGACATCATGCCTGGTTGAAGAAGCTACTAAACAGGGTGTCGATTCACGCTCTGAGGCTTCTTGTGAACGAGTATGGGTTGATACGCAAGATGGGTGACGACGGCACTTCATGCGACCACCATTTGTATTCGTCTTCGGGGCTGCCATGTGCTTGTCGGATTGAGGGATACATAGTTAACGGCATGTCTATCCAGTAAAGGATGTTGACCCGTTCTAGAGGAGGCTTAATTTTGATCCAGCCTATCCGCCGAACGAAGAGCCAGAATATGAAGCATGTCGACGGGACATCAGAGATACGCTATCGTCCATAGATGACCCTAATCAAAAGAAAAGTTGTTTCGCGATGATCATATTTGCTATTCTAGGGAGATCTAAAAGAAGGAGCCCGATTAAAAGAAAGGATCCCCGGGGGCGTCCCAAAAAACCAAATCCCCCGAGGTACAGCTCATACACCGCCGCTCCAGATCTCCCTAGACACAGCTTCTACACCCCGTCCTCGTCACAGGGGCCTAGCCAAGAAACCCCCACCCCATCCTCTCTGTCTCATTCATTGTCCTAGTCAGCGTCATGGTTTAAAATTCCTCGGGGGCGACCTAAGACATCAAAATCTACGGGAGCTCACCTCGGGTTTCCTTTGATGGTTTCGCCAGCGCAAGTATCGACGATAGAAATGTTTAAGAGCCTCATTCCTAGCTGGGCACAGCCGTTCGTAGTAGACATAAAAAACGTACGCCCAGACGGTAACTGCGGTTTCCGAGCAATCGCCATGGGTATGGGGAGGCATGAGAAAACACTGGCCGGATGTTAGGCGGGCAATGCTGAACGAGCTGGAAACGAACGAAGGGTGGTGGAGGGCGATGTTCAAGAAAGAGGATGACAGATTGTACGAATGGGTTCGTTCCAGCCTTCCATACTCCAACACGGTCAAACCGGCGCCGCTGAGTTATTGGTTCAGCATACACGGTCACGTGCACGTGGCTGCTCAAACATACGGGTGTGTGTTAGTCAACCTACACGGCAATGAGACCGAATGTTACTTCCCGTTGAGACTCGGCCCTGACTCGATTCCGGATCGAGTGGTTATAGGCATCGCTAACTGGGAGGTGATCACTGGATATATATCAAACTAGTAGGGGATTTCCCAATGCCTATGCCGAACCGTAATTGGGTAAGAAGTGTCGTACCAGCGGCGCTCAAATAGAAAACACGGTACGGACAACATTTGAAGGAGTACGGACAGATACACCAAGGTTAGCAAAGGGAACACTCTAACGTAGATCTAGACAGCTTATAGAAGACAATGTATCAATGGATATATATAGATACACACACATATACATACATAAATAATAATAAATAAATAACAAATAAATAATAATAGTAATAACTAATAATAATAAATAATAACAATAATAAATAACAAATAAATAATAATATTAATAACTAACAATAATAAATAATAATAATAATAATAAATAGGCTTAATACGCCACGTATAGATCTATACGTGGCGTATTATGTCCCTTATATGGCCCCGTCTGCTCAGCTGCCCCTTTATTTCTGTAAGACCCCTAATCCCGGGAATTCTACAGTTGGTAATCATATCCAAATTTTCACAAAAATTTAAAATCCAAAACAATTCACTTTATCTAAAACAAGTTCAGAGTAAATAAACAGCGGAAAACTCATAAGTATTAAAAATTCCCAAAAACCGGGAAAAGTTCCCAAAACCAAAATTTTAAATGCTTATAGTAATAAATGAAAAGAGATAGTTTGCGTTATTAATTCTTCGACTAGATATGCCTTCAACCGTCTAAGTAGTCTCGAGCACGTCCAAGCGATAGTTCCCTACTTAACAACCTGAAAATCAGTCTAACATACACATAAAGTCGGCTAGAGCTGAGTGAGTTCAAGTTTTCATAAGCAACATTTATAATTCATTTCAAAACTTATATATACAAAACAATAGAGAGAATAATAAGAAAATAAATAAATAATATCATCAAATAATACATTCATGGTCGAACACACGTACACGGGCCTCTCCACCACGAGCCAAGACTCGAGTAATATATTAGACCTGAACGCGGTAAGACATAAGCACGTGACACGAGCCTCTCCACCACGATTCATACCCCGTGTAATATATTTGACTCGGTCACCGCTTACACATCCAAACACGTGATAAAGGCCACTCCACAACGAGTACAACCCGAGTAATATATTTGACGCGATCACGGTTTAACATACGACGGGCCTCTCCACCACGGGATTTTAAAACCCGAGTAATATATTGGGCCCGCCTTAATGATGATCACGCCACACGGGCCTCTCCACCACGGGATTTGAAAACCCGAGTTATATATTTGACCCGGCCGTAATTACCATGCACACACACATCCATAAGCCTACTCACATAATTCTTAGTCACACGGAACTAAATGATATCAACAATCGTAGGCTATAAGGTAATATATAATAGTCAGTCTAAAATATGAACTAGAGTAAATAGGTCTACTCGTATTCAATTAACACCAATCCTAATAACATCCTCGAGTCTAGACCATAAACAAACAATATATATATATATATATATATAACCTTAAGGAATTTATGACCAAAACGAGTCTAAAATATGCTAAGGAATAGAATGCAATCCACACCTGGTTTCATAAATGCATAAATAATAAGGCTATACAATGTCCTTCAAAGTGTTTTAACGAGTGAAATCGGGTAAAATAGTAATTGAGTGTGTATGCCAGCCAAAAACGTAAAAAGAATTAAAAAGGGGCATCATGAACTCACCTGACACGAGGCACACAATCCCAACGAGCTAGAGAACTCCTAAGTATTCCCACAACTCAAACACCTGTCGGATTACAAACAATAATTACTAACGGTACCGAATCGACTCGTTTATCCTATGAGGCATTCTAACATGGTTTGATTTACCTAAAGCCTCGACCTCAACAAATTCAATTACAACAGCCTCCGGGGCCTTGTATTTACCAAACCCACCCTTAGATAATCCCGGGGGACCAAGGATTCCCAGTTTACTCCCGGAAGTTGCTAGATGAGACGAATATGCGCGTTTGCGAGTTGTTTACGCATTGAGCAACCAACTCAGCCCCGTGTGGACCAACTTAAATAAAATCACAGCCAAAAAGTCCACACGACACTACACGAGTTGGATGGGTCGGTAATTCGGAAGCACAACACACAAACTACCAATAAGTGCGAATTTGCGTTGTACCGACCCGTTTGAGTAACCGATAACCAATTCAGCCCCAATACTTAAAAAAATAATTTTTCCATAGCTCATATATCAAACTGAAGCTACACAAACTGAATTGGTTGTTAATTCCTTCAAACCTCGGCTAAACGCAACAATTTAACAAACTAGACAAACGAAATCCTAGTTTTATAATCTACTGACAATTGATCAATCAAATGAGCTTCATAGCCCACGATACTAAAGTATAACACATATGACATACCTAGGAAGATGATGGAGCAAAACCTCACTTCAAACATCCCCGACAAGAACACAATTGGACAGCCACCAGTTAAGCCTAAAACAAACGTATCGATCAATAACGAGTATAACATGCAGATTTTAGCATGCGAAGATACATTTTATTACATAGAAAAAACACAGAAATAAATTATGAATTTTTACTAGAGTTTAGTAAATGTCTTAGACTTCTAAAAATATTTTTGTTACATTTTTACAATGCACACAAAAATCATAAAAATATAAAGGTACATGCAGCTATTTCAGTGTGCAACAAAATGGTTTTAATTTTATAAAAATTATTACCAAACCAAATTAAACGATTCCAATTAGGTTTGAATCCTAACTAAAAATATTAAGTTCCAGAAGTAGAACCAACCAATTTTAACTTGTCGAAAAAGAGTTATGATGTCGGAAAGACAGACCAGAATCCGTCATCCCGAATCAGCTTTGATACTCGATCTTATAAAATCATAAAAATAATTCAAATCTCGTTTAAAAATTACATATAATACCTTTATGGATACTAGACTCAAAGTAGAATATCATAGAAACAAGAATCGATCAAAAACAATAAATTTTCATCGAGTTACAGACCGAACAATAAACGAGTACGAATCTGTCAGAAACTGTTATAATCAAAACTTAACCCTAACGTGTTCAACAACGGGTTTAATGGTGAAAAAGAGTTATATTGGGATAGGACCGACCTTGAATTAGATGGAGATCACTTGGGAAAGGCTGGAGATGATGAAAATCATGAAGGGGAGGGCTGCAAAAATCCCGATCGGCCAAGAGAGAAGAGAGATAGAGAGTTAGGGTTTTCAATATAATAAATTTACACTCTGGTCCACGAGCTTGTAAAACGAGATGTCTTGAGCCAAAAGGTTAATTAAAATGACTTTCGTGGATGACTAGAAGGTCCTTTAAGATGACAAATCGGGTCTCGGTTAATGCACAAACTCTACAAGGCTTACTTTCTTAGTAATGAAATTTAACGGGCGTTACAATTTCAAATTTCGAACTCCCTCTCCCGAGCATCCGAGCATCCAAACAAGAGTCTATATTCGACTGACACCGACACCACACGACAGGAGCCTAGGAGATTTGATCCGCCACCGACACGACATGGAGGTAATTTTTTAATATTATGTTGATGATGATGATTATGTTAAGATGATGATGATGATGATGATGTTATTGTTGGGATGGTTAAAATAGTCGGTTGGAATCCGCCGTAATATGGCCGGAGTCCGGCCGTCGGTTTACAGTGAAGGTCAGCGGCGACGTATAGGCCTATACGCCGCCTCTGATATATATTTTTTTAATAAATTAATTTATTATTAATATTGTTATTATTTATTATTATTATTTATTAATATTATCATTTTTATTATTATTGTTATTATTAGTAATATTATTATTATTGTTATTTATTATTATTATTATTATTATTATTATTATTATTATTATTATTATTATTATTATTTGTTATTATTATAGTTTGTGGACGACGATATTGAGGCGGAGCTCGAGCAGGAGGAGCAGTTGGAGATGGGGCCGGGCCGGGGCCAGGGGCGGGGCCGTGGCCGAGGCCAGGGATCCCCACCGGGTAACGACATGTTGGTCACCTACCCTCATTTGCAGTTCGCTGAGGGTTCTGACCCCACCACACACGATGCAGTCGCCTACGCCAGATGTTCCCGTTTAACAACACGGTAATATCCTGGTCGTTTTTGGAGTCCTGTGACGCTCACACGGCGGGCGGCTGAGTACATTGGAAAGGATACGCCCTGGAGCTGGTGCTTCAGTATGCCTCCATCAGCGCACTGGGAGCTGACACTGGAGGTTTACTCCACGATATTATGTCTCTTTCTATATTATATTATATTATATTATATTATATTATATTATATTATATTATATTATATTATATATTATATTATATTATATTATATTATATTATATTATATTATATTATATTATATTATATTATATTATA